>NC_080196.1:4190000-4511666 GCF_030028045.1 Hippopotamus amphibius kiboko | reverse complement strand
TCTGCTGTGCACCCAGGATGCTTCCCTCTCCTGCCCTTCTGGCGAGAGGGGTGCGGGGCGCGGCTGGGGGTAGGTGGGATGCACCCCTCAGCCTTCCCTGTTGGAGCCTCAAAAACCAACTCAATCGCTGAAAGGCGAGGGAGGGAGGACACACAAACCTCTTGAAATAACGTCTCTTGAGTTCATGTTTGAAGAAACTGCAGAAATTGGTTGGACATAGTTCAGTTCTGTTTTAAGGGGAATCTGGGACCTAGTTAAGAAACAAAGTTCATGGGTGTGGGAGGAGAAACTGGGAAACATTTTGTTTTGGTAACTGGAAAGCTTCTCTCCAGAAGTGATGGAAAGAAGCTAAAAGAGGAAAGAACTCGTGTTTTCCTCCAAATAAGCCCAAATCTGGCAAAAGTAAAGCATCATGCTTGAGTTCTGCCGCTCGGCCGGAAACAATGCGAAAGTGAGTTTTCACGAGTTTAGAGTGTTTTATAGAGTGAAGCTCCTTGGGGAAAAAAGACACACGGTGAAACGGAGTTTGGAGCTGGCTGTCTTCAGCTTTTCTTAAATTGGGGTGGTGGTCACAGATGTTAATGTGCTAATTCCTGGGGAATTGAAACCACTGTCTGATGGGAGCAAACATGGCTCTCTTCTGCCCCAGGGAGCGGGGATGGAGAGCTGAAAGCAGGGGAGGTTGCACTGAAATTTGAATTATAAGCCTGGTTTTCACGTGGGGTTTAAGCAACTCATCACTTCTGATATGCTTGCTCTTTGTAGCAATAGAAAAGAGACATTTTTTATTTTTTATTTTATTTTTATTTTTTATTTTATTTGGGTCTCCAGCTGCAGAAACGCATCATTAGGAGTTTAACTTTAAAAAATGGACTTTTTTCTCCTTTCTGAAAATCTCGAACAAATTCTGAAAAAAGTAAAAGAAAAAGAAAGTTCCTCTCTTTTGACAGACCTGACCTGAAATTTGGGCCTTGTTTGTCTTCAGATGCCCTATGGGGCTGACTTGGCCCCACAGATGTTCAGCATCTTTCTAAAGGTACCTGTGGGCATCCCATCTGGGCTGGACAGAGACAGTGGGTCCTGCTGTGGATTCTAAGGGCCTGGCAGGCAGCGGGTTGAGCTGCGAGTGAACCCTCCCCCAGGGAACAGAGCCGGGTCTGACATAACACATGTATTGTCCACTCCAAGATTTGGTTTGTTTTATCGCCACACCTCGCCCCGCCCCTCCTCCTGCCCCTCCAGCGTAAAAGTGGCCTCGTGAGGCTTTGGGAGATGTTCTGTCCTATTCAGCAGGGAGCCCTTCCTCTTCCATAATATTTTGTGCAAGGTCAGTTCCAACTCTGAAGAGAGAAGTGTTTCCCCAAAGCTGGGCTCCTGCTGAGCTGCAAACACTGCTCCTTGGGTTTATTTGGGGAAAATGGAAGGTAAACAGAGGGCCTTGGGCTTATACATGACGTTTAAAACAAAAGAGTGTAATCATTTAAAGATTACCTCTAAGAGTTCTCAAAATTCCCGGCCTTCCATGCTTCCCTGTGGATGTCCTTACAGTGGTTAGGGGAAGCCGGCCTGGGGAAGTGGACCGCGACCGTCAGAGGATAAGTGAGGCTCTAGCACACCTGAGGTCATAGGACCGTCCCATCCAGGTGGGACGTGAATCTTCTTGGCTTTGCTTCTTGGTGGGATCAGAGGCATGTTACTTGTCCCAGCCTCAGGGTCCTCCCTGAAGGGGTAAATATGTCGTGAGCATTATTATAGAAATTCAACACCTAGCATTTACAAGATACCAACATGATTATTTTTTAAAAGTCCGGGTTAAAAAGACCCAAAGGAAATGAGATGTAGGGCTTCTTCAAGCCCTGTGCCTCATCTGGGCTTGTGGTCAGGTAAGGGAAGGAACCAGGGTAAAAGTAGAAATAAAAGCTTTGGGAGGAAGATGAAGAAACAGAGAGGGGAGAACCAAGACCTCTTCTTCTGGAGAAGCTGGTTCTGCTCACAACCTGAACCGCTGCTGGTGTGGGAGCAGACACCGGGGGAGGCGGAGGCCGGAGGAGGGGTCAGCTCTGAGCGAGGATCCAGCCGAGGACAGACTCTGACAGAGCCCCCGGCTGAGGGTCTGGATACCTGCGGAGAGAGGTTTCAGCAGGGAGGAGAAGAGGGGACCTCGGAGGGGGTGGGGCGGGCGCAGACTGGGAACCAAGCCAAAGCTCCCAGTCTGCCAGGCCAAGAGGGGCCTCGGAGCGCCAGCCTGTTAAGCGCCTGATTAATGAGTAAGCTGCGTGCTGTCCAGGTCAGGGTGCACCTGGGGTTCCCCTCATCCCCGCCCGGCCCGCCCCTGGGCTCTCCGCACACCCGGCCTTTTCCACTCTGCCTGCTTAACTAAGCCCGAGCTGTGCTGAGCAGCCCTTGGGCGAAGGGACCCCTGGGACAAAGTTTTTAAAAAACCTGGCATTTGGGGGTGTTTGTTCTTGCCCATCAACAGCAGTGGCGATGAAAACCAAAGGATTATTCCTGAACTCGGGCGCTCGGGACGCCGTGAGGAGCCAAGCCCGGGCAGCAGTGGAAGGTCTGTCATGTGTTGTTACAGACTTTAGATTCTCTTTCATCCTGTGGCCTTTTCTGCTGTTATTTTTAAATTTCTTTTAACCTTTAAGTGTAATATGGGGAGTGGGAAGGAAGAATTGAATGAAGGCAATTTACAATATTTAATTGTAAATTGTAAAGACAAAACACAAACATGCATTCAGAAAAGTGCCAAAGGCCTAAATGTATAATTTGCTAAAGGTCCACACATTGAGAACACGCATACACCCCGTGCTTAGACTAAGGAGCACGACTTGACCAGCACCTAGGAGCCCCCTCTTTTCAGAACCAGCTCTCATCTGCACCATAGTTAAGTGCTGCCTGTTTTTTTCTCTTTAAAAAAATTAGTTTTTAATTGTGGTGAAAGGTACAAAACATAAAATCTATTATCTTAACCATTTCTGAGAGCACAGCTCAGCGGCGTGAAGTGCATCCGTGTTGAGCCACCACCACCACCCTCCATCCACGGACCTTTTCATCCTGCGAGACTGAAGCTCTGTCCCCATTCATCACTGACTCCCCAGCCTCTGTGTCTATGAATTTGCCTACTCTAGGGACCTCATCCAAGTGGAATCAAACAGTGTTTGTCCTTCCGTGACTGACATTTCACTGAGCGTCACGTCCTCAAGGTTCATCCAGGTTGTAGCCTGTGTCAGAATTTCCTCCCTTTCTCAGGCTGACTAGTATTCCACCGTGTTGATAGCACTTTTGTTTATCCCGTCATCCGTTGATGGACACGGGTGGTTTCCACCTCTCGGCCGTTGTGAATAATGCTGCTATGAACACGGGTGTGCAAACATTGCTTACACACCCTGCTTTGGATTCTTTTGGGTAAATACCCAGAAGTGGAATTGTTAGGTCATGTGGTAATTCTATTTGCGAGCTTTTGAGGAACTTCCATACTGTTTTCCAGAGTTAGTTTTGTCCTTTTTTAACTTGCTATACATGGAACTCTTCAGCACACACTGTTTAGTCTGGCTTTTTTCGTTCAACTTTGTGTTGAACTCAGTTTCTGTTGATACATTTTTAACAGGCAATCAGGTTTGTTAGAAGTTATACTGTACTTGATTTTTATTTGTCTGTATTTCATATTTTCCCATATCTTTTTTTATTGAAATATAGTTGATTTACAATGTTGTGTTAATCTCTGCTGTACAGCAAAGTGGTTCAGGTATACGTACACACACACATATATATACATGCATACATCCTGTTTTTGATATTCTTTTCCATTATGGTTTAATCACAGAATATTGAATATAGTTCCCTGTGCTATATCCTGTAATCCTACTAAGCTATGTTTTCTTAGGTAGATCCTTCCAGTTCTACGACGAGCCGTATAGCATTTTATAAGAGTTTTCAGTGGAGTCGCACACCTCCCCTTCACTCTCAACAGAAGCCTCTGCGGCACACAGGTGTGGGAGTTGTGTTAGGATCTGTGCTTCCGGTCCCCTGTGGGGACATCAGCTGCCCCTCTGTTTCCGCTGTTCTGAGACTGCACAGCCCGAAGAGGCAGGCATTCAAATGAAGACCCCTGCCCCGTCCATGAGCTGGGCCTACGCCAATGCAAGTACCCAATTCGAAGGTCGAGTCTATAACTTTACGATGGAGTACCTCGACGGGCTGCTCAATTACCTTGGTGATAACTGACTGCATGTGATAGAGTAGCTCACGCTTCCATGCCTCTTCTCAACCAGATTTCTCCATGAACCCTTCCGTCCACATCCACCCAATTAAAAAAAAATGCTGTTGGAATCACAGATTTGCAGGACCCCTAAAGTACCTATGGATTTCATTGAATATTTTTCCTTTTTTTAAACCATTTCTCTAGAGAGCTGAGTGCGAAAAATATCTTGTAAATCAGATGTGTGAACCTCAGCTTTTGACAAGGTCCTGTTTAAATGTCCCAGTGGGTTCCAGAGATGCTAAGGGACTAGGGAAGTGTGTCCTAACGTGGCCGGTTGGAGGGTGGCAGCCGCACAACAGTGTGCGCTTCCCAAGGGGAAGGCGCTTCCAGGAACAGAGCTGAGGTCCCCTCCCGAGGCCACAGCCCTCCTTCCAGGCAACAGCCCTCCTTCCAGGCTCTCTGGTAATCTGGGGACGGGACGTGGGGGAGGCAGAGCAGCATGTGATCTATTTAGGTGGAGTCAGGGGTCCTGGGTGTGAGCTCCTCCTCTCACACTTACCAGAAACCTGATACTGAGCCGTTATCTGACCCCATAGAGTCTTGCTTTCTCCACTTGTGGAAATAGCATAATTTATAGAGATCTTAAATTGCATGTTGTCTGTTGTCTTTTTTTCCCTTGCCAAAAGGTCAGGATTTTGAGCTTCTTATCTTGCTAGCGTTTTGTGATGCAGGACTGAAAGCAGAGTTTGCCCGAATCCAAACCCACTGTCTTGGATTTTATTTTGAAAGCTTGAAGTCATTTAGAAGAGAATGCTAGTTGGTGCCCGGAGGATGGGGTGTGTATGCGGGGAGGGAGGAGGTAGGGGGTGGTGATTGAGGCTGGTGCTTTTTGTTTTGTTGTTGTTTTGGTTTGTTTTTCTCAGTGAGAGGGAAAGCTGCAGAGCAGAGAGAGAGCTTTCTTGTGGCCAGGAAAGGGTCGGTGGGTTGGGAATTCCAGAAGGAGCCCTAAGAATTTGAGTCCTGTGCTCTCACCGTCCCAGCTGTCGAGAAGGTGGCCACAGCTTGCTTGGTCCCCCCATAAGCAGCACACAGACCCCTTCAAGGTACCAAGCGGGCCAAGGCAATGGCCCATCAGGGATAACCAGGGGGACAGAAAACCAGAGGGGCCACCTTGAGTGTTCCTCTTTGCTCATGACTCCGGGACCTTTACCTTTTGAACAACTGAAGGAGCTGGGGTGAGACGTGATAGTGGGGAAAAAAAGGGCTAAGATCGAATTACTTTGATTTAATGAAAATGAAGAAATTAACATTTCTTATGACCTGAGTTTCTAGAACAAAATGCCTATTGGCCACAGATAAGTAAAATGGAGACATCCTAGTGTCCTGCTAACAAAGCTGTTCTTAAAAAAAACCTTTTTTTTTAAAGTACAGCAAAGTGATTCAGTTATGCATACATATATATTCTTTTTCATATTCTTTTCCATTATGCTTTAGCACAGGATATTGGGTATAGTTCCCTGTGCTCTACAGTAGGACCTTGTTTATCCATCCCATATATACTAGTTTGCATCTGCTAACCCCAAACTCCCAATCCAGCCTTCCCTCCGGGCAACCACAAGTCTGTTCTCTATAACACGACTATTTGGGGAATTCAGGGAGATGACGGATTGGGAAGCACTTAGCAAATTGTGACATGCTCCACCAGCTCCTATGAGCCTCCCGCTCTCCGGGCTAAAGAGGACGCTGCAGGCCCAGGCTGTCTTACAGGTCGGTGGGAGCAGAAGCTTACCTCGGGGAGGCAGGTTTCCTGGGCTCCTGCGTGGGGTGTCCAGGGTCTGTTGCATCCATCAGGCAGGAACAGGATGTTGACAGCTGGGGCTGCTTCCTTTGTGGGATGGAGCCAGGCGACGCCTCTAAATGCTGACGCTGCAGATTTTGCTTAGTTTGTCAGTAAGGAGAGAGCGACTCTAAAATACCTGGGAGGGGCGGGGGTGGGGGTGGGGGTGGCTCGGAGACCTTCTGATGGGTTCTGTGTCCGCTCTGTCATGCCTCAGCTGTCAGGTCCATCACAGTGGCAGATGGTGCTGACAAATGCTTGCTGCGCTTCTGTGGGAGCGAGTCATCCCCAGGCAATCTGGACCTGAGCCGGGAGGACCTCAGGGGGTGGCGTCTGGACCTGCGCTGACCAGCAGAAATCTAATGCCCCACCAGCTGAGCCACATATGTTATTTCAATGTTTTAAGTAGCCACGTTATTAAAAGTTTTTTAAAAAAAAGAGGTGAAATTAATTCTTACCATTTGCTTTATGTATGTAACCTAATGCATTAAAAATACTATCATGGTAATCAATAAAAAATATAACATAGTGATATAAAAATATTCTTGAGACATTTTATGTTTTTTGTTTTGCACTTAAATGTTTGCAGTCCAGGGTCCAGTGTACACTCACAGCACATCCCAGTTTGGACTAGGTGCCTTTCACATGCTCGGTGGCCCCATCTGGCTTCTGGATTAGCTGGTGCTGGTTTGTACCAGTGGTTCTCCTGGGGGAAATCTCCCCTCCCAGCAGGGGGCATTTATCACTGTCTGTGGATATTTTGGGTTGTCACAACTGGAAGGGATGCTACTGGCATCTAGTGGGCAGAGACCAGGCATGCTGCTAAACATCCCACAATGTACAGGACAGCCCCCGCCCCCACGGCCGTCCGCCAACAAAGAATCATCTGTCCCAAGATGTCAGTAACGTGGAGGTTGAGAAACCCGAGTCTAGACCAATTCCCTCTCCCCCTTTTTTCCCCCAGAGCAGTGAGGATGAGGCACCAAGAGCCAGTTGGTGGCAGGGCAGGTGCTAACACAGGTCTCCTGAGTGTGGCCCTGAGTCTGGTCTCCTGATGTAGGCATTTCCCTACGTCCTCCGTGGCCTCCTTTGGGCGCTGATGGTGGTGGGTGTTTCCAAGACTTTTTCCAGCACTGCTCAGTAGATGAATGTAAGAGACAGGACACAAGCCATGGGCAAGAAACCAAACCCTCTACAGAGTTCCACAGCACAAAAGAAACTTTTGTGCTTCGTGAAAATTTAGGGAAAATTCATACACTTGTCAGAACCTGAAAACTAGCCCAAGAGACAAAGGAAAACGCTGAGGTCAGCAAGGAGCCTGCAGCTGGCACCAGGCCAGCTCTGGATGTGGGCTGCAAAGCATGGGGTGTCAGAGGAGCATCTTCCAACTAGACCGGCCTTCTTACTCAACGAATGAGGACGGGAACCGTTCTCTAAACACCCATTTAAATGTTGACTCTCCTCAGTCAGTGAACACTTTTCAGTGGCTGGAAGCCACAGCTTAGAATTCCAATGAGCAAGTGTGCTTCCCCTCCCGTGGTCTCCGTAGGGGTCCTTCCGCACAGAGGTTTGCAGATAGGGAACTGTTAGAAATGTCTGTAGAAGTCGGTAGGAGAACGAGTGAGTGAAGGAGTGAACTGCATGGAACAGCTTCAGGTGGAAACTGGCCTCCTTTCCTGGTTGTTTCCATGTTAAGGAACCTGGTTCTTTTCTACTCTCTCTGGACCCTCGACCCCTTTTGCTGGGGTTGCCGCTCCAGCCTCCCCACTTCCTGCAGCCCCATCTGCGTCCTGTGGTAGTCTGATGGCCTGATTCCACTTCAGGAGTTGAAGCTGTGAAAGCCCCCTGGAAGCCCTCCCCCAGCCATGGGCCAGGCGCTGGGGCTCCTATAAAAAAAGTCCTTTCCCGGGTCCCACGTGCCTGGAGACGGTCAGACGTCGTTTCCTGCATCAGTGACCTCTGGGCACTTCTCGTGCCCGTCCAGCTTCCACCAGGAGTAGGCGCCCTTTCTGTGTGGTCCTGCCAACCAGGAGCCCTGCAGTGAGGTACACGTTCTACCTGCCATGTACTGGCTGGTTGACAAACCCTAGGCAGCCTTTTGTGCACTCAGTTGCTGCTTTAAGACCATGGCTTGTTTTTGCCAACTTTGTGCATTTTGTAGCCCATCAAGCTCAGTGCAGGATGAGTAAGTGGGGCTCAAACCGGGTCCTGCCGTTGTGTCATTAGCTCATGTTAAGGGCAGAGTGAGAGAGACGCTCAGAGCCTGTTTAAAAGTGAGATGGGAGAAGCTGTGCGGCTGCCATGCGTGGCTCCTTCCCCAGCCCTGCCTGTGTGGTGGGGGGCTGGCCGCTGATGCTCTGGCCCCAAAGATGCGGAGGCGTCAGGGCTGAGGGGTGCTTGGGAATTCCCCGCACTCTGACCCTCTGTGGTCCCTATTTTTCTTAGGCATCAGCAGGAGATTGAGAGTGTGCTGGGGGTGGGGTCAGAGGCTCTAGGACAGCAGTCCCAGCCCTGGGACATGGAAAATATGATGCCTTAAGCTGAGAACTGGAGGCTTGTCTCGGAAAAGAGGAAGAGCACATTACTTGGAGACGGATCAACCTCCTTAGTGACTGCTACTGGTGGGGACAAACGCCTGGTCACACGGAGTGGCTGGTTTCAAGGGCACGGCCAGGGCACCAGCTCCTCATTCTGTGCAGCTACCCACTCTGCTCACGTGGTGGGTTCGTCCGTGGAGAAGGAACGTGGGCCCGACAAGGGGGCTGACTACCCCGTCCACTGACCAACTGTAGATGAGGCCCCTTCTAGACACCAAGAGCTGCTCTCCTCAGGGAATTAAAGGATGCCTTTCGAAAATGATTTTCCTTTATTTTTTCTCGTCTCCTCGTTATTTTATTTACTTTAAACAGTATGAACAATGTGTTTCCTAAAGAAAACGAAACCCAGAATCTAGGGATCTGTTTTCAACACAGTGGCTTTCCCCAGGTCGCTCCCGAGTGCTCGGCTTCATCTCGACAAACTTCGGCTCTCCTCAGCTGAACACAAGCCCTGTGTGTAAGGCAGGGTGGCTGCTCTTTGCCTCGGCAACTCTGGGGCAGCCGGACAGGGGCAGGAAGTGGCAGACTGAAGGTGCTTCCCTGCTGCCGTGCAGCTGCTTGCAAACCACCTCCCCAGGCCAGTGGCTCCTGCAGCTGGACCTGGCTGCAGGCAGTTCTGCAGCATTGCCTGTGCTGCAGACAGATGCTGGGACCGGTGCAAACTCTCTAATGCAAACACTAAAATTAATGGGAGAAAGCGTTCCTTTGCACCTGGGTCATGGTTTTGCAGTCGTGTTTGCGCAACCCAATACATCAAGTTATCTTCATCTTAATGAAAACATTTTTGGATGGGGATCAGTCTCACGGGCGCTTTCGTTAAACTGATTTCAGCATATCATTGACCCCTGTTCTCGATGGGGCACAGGGCTTCCTCTGGAGATGCAGAACGGCCATTTATTCCTCTAAGTGACCGCAAGGAAGTTAACGTCAAGGAAGGTCACCTCTCACTCTTCCTGCTCCATCTCCTTGCTCTGCTGGCTTTATTTTTGTTTGAAGAGACAGCCCAGTGTTTTGCTGGAGGGTGAGTGCCTGGGAGAGTCATCTTCGGGCGAGGATGCCGGGATATTGGCACAAGGAAAACCTTATGTCCTGACGGCATTTGTTTTTCTGGGCTTTTTTCTACTGTGGCTCACATAGTTGGAAGTTCAGATCTCCTTAGGAAGGTCGGTAGTTTGCTTTAATGGTACACAAATGGGTCCTAAAACCATCCGCCCCCTGGCTAGTCTGGGTTGGAGGCCAAACAGAGCTATAAAAGCTGTTCTGTGCGGGGCGGTAGCTCTGAGATGCTGCAGCCTGGGCCCCTTGGAAGGGCGTTATGGCTCCTTTCTGCACGCCGCCAAGTGTCTCCCAGTAAGAAAGCACACTCAGACCTCGGGTCTGGCCTTTTTCTCCTTGCAAGTGGCGTCCAGGCCTCTGCTTTGCCGTCCTCTTGCTGCGCCCACCCCCCGCTGAGCAGAGCAGCTGGGGTTGTGCAGTACCCGGACACGCCCTCCCGCCCGTGTGCTCCCCAGGGAGGCCGGGGCAGGAAGAACCGGCCAGCCTTTGCTCTGTCATCCCTGCTGCCCTCACCCCCAGATCTCGCTTCTTGGCACGGAGCTCATTTCCCAACAGATTTCCAAAATAGAACTCAATTCAGATCATTGAAGAACGTCGCTGGGGGCAGGGCACTTGTGAAGCAGCCTGGGGCCGCAGATTGGAGCCTGACCCTGTTGGCCCTCAGGGCGGCCCCTGGCCTGGCTCTGTGCCTCCCCCCGCCCCTGGTTTGGTGCGCTGGGAAAGCAGAGGGCCCCGTCTTTCTCTTTCAACTCTGAGAGCAAGGATCACAGCCCAGAAGAGCCAAGCGGGCCACGCAGCCCCTGCTGCTCAGGATGCGTGGGGATGGGAGACCGCGAGCTGACCACATACTTAGGTGCAAAACAAGGTTAAGACTGATTCGTAAGTGATCGGTTTACAGGATTTTCAAAGGGATCCAGGAATTACTCGTATGTAAGCCTCTGCTGTGGAGCTGGAGACGGAAGGATAAAGCAGACAGGGTCCTTGTGTTCCAAGAGCTTCCAGTCTGGGAGGGAAACGAGATGTGCAACCAGGTAGCTGGTAGGTGAGACCTACCCCCCCCACCCCAATGAGACAAGCCTTCTGGTCCCCCTGCTTCCAGGCCTTTCTCAACCCAGGTGGACACAAAGGACCACAGATTAGACTCCATTCGTCTTGCAGAGTAATGAATACGTTTGCCAAGCAATTCAGGGGGCTGTGAAGGGGTGAGGGCATTACACAGGCCAGCACAGTGGAAATGTCTGGAGTCATGCATCCCCTCATCCTCTGCCTCTCCGGTTCCGGGCCTCCCGAGATGGGTGAAATCTCCCCTCTCTTATTGTCCCGTGTCCTGCTGCTTGGTGGTCTCTTTCCTCTGTCCCCTTGGCGACCTCACACCACTTCCCCCTTCCCCCACCCTGCCCTCCCCCCCACTCCCCTCCCTCACTTACTTTCTCTACTTCTCTGCGTTGCTTCCTTCCGCAGGTTCTTTCCAGTGGCTCTGTTGGCCCCTCTCAGCCTCTTCACAGGTTCTTCCCCCCCACATCCCCCCTTCAGCGAGGGGAGGCTTCTGGGGGGCAGAGCAAGCCAGGGGCTCCTTGGTGACAGGGCTGAGCTTCCCCTGGGCCCCCAGCTCCTGGACAACCACAAAGCTTAATCTTCCCGAGCTCCGTGACTGCGCTCTCCTACCTGTGTGACTCACTGCAGAGACCACCCTTCCCCACGGACTCAGAGGAGACCTACTGTTACAGGCTGAGTATGTCCCCCAAATTCATGTGCTAAGTCCTAATACCCAGCACCTCAGAACGTGACTGTATTTGGAGATGGGCCTTTAAAGAGGTGATTAAATGAGGTCACGGGGGGTGGGCCCTAAGCCAAAGACTGGTGACCCGGTAAGGAGAGGAGGTCGGGACACAGACACACACAGAAGGGAGACCACGTGAGGACATAAAGAGGAGAGGCATCCACAAGGCAAGGAGAGAGGCCCCAGGAGAAACCAGCCCTGCCAGTACTTTGATCTCAGACTTCGCCTGCAGAAATGTGAGAACATAGATTTCTGTGGCTTAAGCTCCCTAGTCTGTGCTCTTTGTTACAGCAGCCCATGCTGACTGATACACTCACTCGGTCTTGTGAGCCCATGAGACCCCACGTTCACCTGTGACAAGGCCAGACACAGGGCCTCCAAGTTCCCATCTTTGTTTCATAAATGATCAGCTGAACTATTTGTCCCTCAAAACTAGCTAGACACAGGGAGAGACACTTCTTTTTCCCCTGACAGACTCCCTTGATTATAAAAAACATCCCAACTGTGAAATCATCCACCTGTGACTTGTCCTCTCCTCCTTCTGAAAGTCTAGACACACCTACAGCTGAGACACCCTGGTCTTCAGAGCTGGGATTCTTTCCCGACTGCAACAGCTTGACTGCAGTTGATGCCCTTACCTGTTTTTCATTCTTTCACACTAGAAACTATTATTAATTGAGCACTTACTGTGGGTCAGGCCCCATTCTAAGGGCTATACCTGTATTATCTCTTTTAATCCTCGCAATAACCCTAGGAGGTGTGCGTGTTTCCCCCCACTTTTCAGAAGAGGAAAAGTAACTTCTCCTGTCCCATAGGAAGACACGGCAGGTTTGGGACTCAAAGGAGGCGTTCTTTCTCTCTAATCTGTGCTGTGGCTATGAATTCTCCCACATTAACCATTAATACATTCGTTCTCGCTGTACTAATAACAGAGACGGAAATTGCTCTGGAAGGCCAGGAATTAAGAGATTGGGGAAGACTTAGAGAAGGTGGCATTTGAGGGGCGTGTTGGAGGCTGGAAAAGACTTTGTTGAGGAGAGATGCAGAAGGACATTACAGGCCGAGAACAGGATCTTATGGACACTTGGTGGCTAAAGCTGTTGTAGGCTAAAGCGTCCAGCAAACAATCAGAATCGGGCTCTGGATTACAGGAGAGCTTTCCGGGACCAAGATGCAGACTTAGGAAGCATCTGCATGGAAGCAATGAGGGCTGTTGAGAGAGCTTTTCAGAGCAGCAGGAGGACTGGTGCTCCATTAGTTGATGAGTTAGTGGGAAAAGGCAAAAAGCGTAGACTACTTCTTCAGGAAGTGTGACGATAAAGGAACGGAGAAAAATATGAAGATAATTGAAGGGCCAGCAGACAGGGTCAAGCAAGTGCCTAAAAATACATGTAATGGTGACCTCCCTAAGCCCTAGAAATATATATTGAGCTTCACTCTTCTCCAGGCCCTGGGCTAAGCAAAACCTTATCTGGTCCTTCCCCAAACCCTGTGAGGCGGGTACATAACCATCTCTGTACTACTCACGAGGAAACGGAAGCTCAGAAAGGAACTTGCAGGATACAGAGGAACTAGAATACTCATTCATACATGGCTGGTGGGAATACGAATTGGTACCACCGCCCTTGAAAACAGCTTGGCATTTTTTACAAAATTAAACATACACTAACCATAAGACCTATCATTTGCTCTCTGAGTAATTCATTCTCTTCAAAAGAAATGAAAGCACGTCCACATAGAGACTTAACCACTAACCTTTACAACAGTACTATTCATAGTAGCCCCAAACGGAACACAGCCCAACCGTCCATCCATAGGCAAATGGATAAACAAGTTGGGGTATCCACATGATGAGTCACTACTTTGCAAAAAAAAAAAAAAACAAACAAACCCAAACTACTGACATGTGCAACCAGTATGGCTGAATTGCAAAGGCATTATTTTGAGAGAAAGAAGCCACTCACAAAAAGAGTACATACGACACGATGACATATGGCGTGATTTTTTCTACGTCAAACGCTTGGAAAGACAAATCTCATCTACAGTGACGGAAAGCAGATCAGTGGTTGCCTGGGGCTGACCATGGAAGGATTGTCTGGGAAGTGGCCTCACAGGAGAGTTCTGAGTGATTGAAACGTTTTCACCTTGACTGTGATGGTGGTTACACAGGTGTACGCTTGTCACGTAAGAGTATTTTATTGCATGCAAATTGTACCTCAATAAAGTTAATATAAATTTAGAAACAAAAAAGAAAGAGTCACATGTACTGACATGGAATACTGTACTTTAAAAATAGGTCACAGAAAAATAAACCTAGAATTACATTAAAAATGATAAAGTTTTAATCACCTCCCCATCTATGCAAATGCCTGGTGAAGGATCCAGGAAATAAAAATGTGATAAAATGATACCTGGATGTTATTCAGGGGGAAAGGAGCAAGATGGAGGGGGACTTTTCACTATGGGAAGTACATGTTCCTTCTGTATTGTTTGGCTTTTATAATCAGTATGTACGCATTGTTTGTATACTGGTTTTTTAAAAATAGTTATTAAAAAGGAAACACCCACAGAGGCACTTATCCCAATTCACATGAGTCTGAGCCCAGTTCTGACTCCAAAGCCGGAAGCTAAGAGCCGCTGGGCGCTGGGGCTCCCCCGTGAAGGACCCCATCAACTCCGGGGAGGAGCTGGACTCCGGAAAAAGGGACAGGAGTGCTCCTTGCATGCTCTCCTGGGCTCCGGCCACTCTGGTGGCTGCACAGGTTACGTGGAAACACAAGCCGTGTGGAGGAATGCCTCAGGCTCTCCCAGTTTCCCATATAATTTGGCTACAAAGCCAAAATAATTGTGAACAATTTTTTGTTGTTTTTGCTAAGTGTTTTCTAGTGACAACCAAATAATCTAGTTTACTCCTGATCAGTGGCTCTTAATTGGGGGCAACTTGGCCCCTCAGGGGACATCTGGCCATGTCAGGAGACACTTTTGGTTGTCACACCCTGAGGGGCAGAGATGCTGGCAGCACCTAGCAGGCAGAGGCCAGGGATGCGCTTACACCCACCAAGCACAGGACAGCCCCACGACCTAGGCTCATCCTGCCCGACGTGTCAGCACTGGCCAGCCTGCGAGACCCTGATTCGGACAGCGCTGCTTCTCTCATGCCCTCCAACCTTATTCAGGAAACAAAGAGAAATCATCCTGTTTGAGCGCTTCAGTGATGAGGTTGATGCTTACAGCAGTGTTCTGTCTTTAAATTTGGGGACCGTAGTGTGGAAATAGAAGCAGAGCGGTCTTCTTATTGCTGGACAAAAGTTGGTCTTGGGCAAATACGTGCCATTGGGAGAGAACCTGGCTGGGAGCACGGTGCCCTGGCATGTGTCTTTGGGAGTGCCGCTCTCCTTGGGGTGGAATTCAGCATCTTCAGCTCTTTCCGGGCTCTAACAGTTTTTATCCTCTAACAAGTCCATGCATGAGTCAATGTGGAGCGTTACTAAAGCACAACAGGAATAAGGAAGAAGCCCACGGTGCTCTGCCCTTCCACACCCAGCTGTGCTCCCCGTGTGCCCGGCTCCCTCCCCCTCACGTGGGCTTGAGAAGCAGCTGCAGAGAAAGGAGTGAGGAGGCGGGGTGAGAGCAGGAAGGCTGGCCAGGGCGAGGTCCTCAGGGGCTGGCCAGGGCGCGGTCCCAACTCGGGAGCAGAGGGACCTCTGTGGGGCTTGCTTCCACACTGGGGTCTGGGGAGCTGTGGTTGCCAGTATTCTCAAGATAGAAATGATGACTGGCCCTGACAGTTTGATGTCACTCTTTGAGAAGATCTATACTTTTTTTCTGGGATGAATTAGCTCACTTTCTGTAGTTCTTATTAGTCTACCTCCAGAAGCTGAATTTTTTTCTTTGGTATTCATGAAGGATGTTTGGGTTGTTTTGTTTTCTGAAACAATTGAGAGTAGGTGATGTTTGAAATATACACAGTAGACACTTTTTATAGGTCATCTATACATGCGGTAAAACATTCGAACATAAGAAAGGGTGTACAGTGAAAAACAAGTCTTCCTCCCGGCCCCAGGGTGGATGTTCCTGGTTTTCCTTTCAAAATGGTCCTGGGGGAAGTGGAGAAGTTGGAGAGTTGCTGCTTTAGGGGAGCGAACACCAAACCGAGGGGGCTCTTTCTTGTGACATTTTAGGAAAGGAGGGGCCAGCGTCCAGGAAGATGACACTCAGTTCCAGACAGACATTCACAATGAGATAGACCACTCCACATGACTTAGATGGTTGCCCTGCTGCTTTGTGGATAGAAGAAAAGGAGAAAAAAAATCAAAGGATAGGAACAAGGCAAGAAATTGAGGCTTTCGAAGTTACCGGCTGGAGTTTTACTGGTTTTCTTCTGGAATAGTCCGCACTGGTGTATTAGCCAGCCACTTCTGTTTTTCCTTCTATGTCATGATTTTCAGGGTAAGTGCTTGGCTAACACAGGGAAGTAACAGAAGTTAGAACAGGATAAAGTTTCTTTGTCTTTTGTGTTTTCTTGGAACCCTGTTGTCACTCTGTGTTTAGCATGGCTTTTGGGGCTGTCGGCGCCCCCAGCTACCTGGTGCCAGTGTATTAGGCTTGGGTCTCACTGGACTCCCGGGCATGTGGGGCCCTTGGGGCTCTGTGCTCTTGGCGTCAGGATCGTAGGCATGTGGCAGCAGGGAAGGGTGGACACCACATCGATTGCACCTCCTCTGCTCACATGCACGTTTCATTGCCGCTTAGGACTCCATTCACAAGTTCAAAGGTAAAATTATTAGGAATTTCAAGACGGCAACAGCAAAGCACTAAACCAAGTGCAGGGGCCTCGTGAGCACAGGGTCCTCTGAAACGGCACAGATTGATGACCCGTGAAGTCTCCCTGCTGGTCTGGATGTGAGACCAGGACTGCTAAGGGCTCTGGAAACTGGGAGACAAGATGCCCGAGGCACCAGAGCCCTGAGGATGGGAGAGCCAAGAGCTGGAAGGAACTTGGGTTCCTGATGACATCATTGAACCATTGGTTTTAATCCCCTGGGAACTTGCTGGACTTCTTATCACCTGAGATAAAAATGTCCCTGTTTTTAAAGCAGGTTGGAGCTGAGTGTTCTATTTCCTGAAGTCGAAAGTGTTCTAATGTATGTAGGGGGACATTCTGTTCTTAATGAGTGAGCACCATTCTACTTCACCTCCCTTTCCCTCTCTGGCTGCGTGTCTCTGCTCCCTGCTGTCAACAAAGGTGGACACACAAAACTGCGGGCCACCTAGTCCGTCCGGATAAGACTTTGGAACTTAGGAGACTGAAGGGATCCAGCTGGCAACCAGGCCCTGCAGTCAGATTTTGGAAGGAAAGCCATCCCACACCATCCCCAGCCAGGACACCTGCCCTTCTTGAGATGCCGCGTTTACACGCGCTGCCCTCTTTGGGCAAATGGATGAGCTTGTAAGAGTCACCTGTGACCTGAAGAATCCTGGTCCAGACACACCCAGGGTTAAATCAACTCACTGAGTCTCTCTGCCTCTCTGTGTTTGTTGTTCAGGCTTCCAACTTCAGCATCATTCGATTTAGGAGTTTTTAAAAAATAATAGTAAAATATTAGTAAATCTGAGGCCCCCAGAATGTGACCTCAGAAAACATAAGCTAAGCAGCAGAGCTATAGAAAATCCTTGCAGATACTTAGACAATTCTACCAGCCTGCAGATGTTTCTTCGTCCTTCCTGGACTTGAGAAGTGCCCACACGTGCTGAAACTGTCTCTGGGAATTGTTATACAGACTGGTCTTACAGACTCAAAGCCATCTCCCTTTTCTCACCTGCAGACCCCGAGCTCTGCCAGTGGCATAAATGTGCTGCTAATGTCAGACTTGCCGAATATTTAGGGGAAATGAACACACGTCACTGGAGACGCTAACACAGACAGGTTGGCAATCTTGTTATCAACGTTCTCAAGTGCCTGCAGTCCTTAGAATCACAGAAGTTTATGGCTGGAAAAGTCCCACAGAGGCTGAAGCCCTACCTGGTCTAGCCCTACCGTGGAGGTTATTGAGACACAGGGGTGACCTCCTCAAGGTCAGCAGTTAACACCGACCTGGGATGTTTTGATCTGAGGTGTTTTGATCTCCTGCCCAGTGCCCCTCCGCCCCCACCCCCACCTCACCGCTCCCTTACTGCTCACGCACATTTATCACAGGTCCTGTTTCTACAGCCTCTGCTGATTGGTTTAAAAGTTCACAGGACACTCTCTTCAGGATACGATTACACTTTTTTCCCTATTACTTCCCTCTTCCCCACCGCCCCCCAAACCACTGAGTCTCCAGCTGAGATTAGTTAAAAGGAACTTCCTGCCAAGTGGCTTCTGCCCAGGTGGCAGAGCTGCAGAGCTGGGTCCGAAGGGGAGTCTTGCCTATATTCTTTCTGATATATGTTACACGTCAGCCTTGAGCTAATTTTGTCGAGCTCAGATATGTGCCCAAGTGGCTATAAACACTTAGAATCGCAAAATGTCAGATTTAGAACCTAGTCTTGCAGTTCTCAAACTATGCTCCAGGGAATCCCTTCTGTTTGACTTCTAAGAGCAGGTGGGCTGGGGAGCTGAGCAGACCTTCTCCCCCTCCCCTGAGTCATTTTATTCAATTGGGGGCTTTGGGGAAGATTTCTCATGAAGAAAGGTTTCAGTGTTACAAAATGATTTATTACGATGAATCTGGTCCATCTAGACTATGATGAGATGGCTGGATCTGGACAGCCATTTTGGGTCAAGAGACAGAAGCCATCTGTGGAGGGTGATGAAGCCACAAAATAAGACAAACTCAAGCCCACTGATCATGGACTGCCTAGGTTCATGGGAGAGAGAGCTCATCTACTAACCAAATATGGGGAAGTGGAGGCTCACCAAGACGGGAGAGGGATGGTGATCTCTCCCTACAAAGGTGCACCTCCTGCTAGTGACAGAGCAAGGCTGAAAACCTGGTTTGCTGACTCTCCCCAGGAGTTACCTCGCAGAGAGGACTCGGCACCTCTAAGGATGAGAGGTGGAGCTGCTGGAACCAGCTCTGTGGTGGCAGCTTATCTCGGGAAAGAGGGGACAAAATCAACACACATCAAGTGACTACAGGGTGACAGACACTGAAAACCTGTGTATGCCCTGTGTCCAAGCAGAAGCCCCCAGGGCCTCTCCTGTGGCAGCCCTTTGGGGCAGACACTGCCCCACCCGCCTTTCCTCTGACCCTCGCGACAGCAGCAGGGGAGGCTACAGCCTGTCTCCGAGGTGAAGGCCAAGAGTGTAGGTGACTCGGGGCAGCACGGCTGGTAAGAGCCAGGGCCACGTCCGAACCCACAGCTCCTGGACCCCAGCTTGCTGTGCTGGGCCGCACCACGTCTAAAGACACGTCTTATTTTGTTTAAAGTTTCAGCAATTGAGCAGCTGCCAGTGGCATGTGAACCTTCCAAACACTTGAAACTCAGTATAATAAAATAACGTGAGTTTTCCCTTATCTATTTGGAAAGCGGCAGGCCTCCCCTCCATGCGCGTTCTCGTGGAGACACGGCTGCATGAAGTGGAGTCCTGAGCTGCCCCCCATCCAGAGGCTTCCGTGAGTCAGCACGGCTGGAAAACATTGCTCATTCTGCCTCAGCTTCGGGCGGGTCTGGGAGCAGCCATCCCTGGGGACACGCGGGGCCTGTGAACAAGTGATGGGGAGATAACAGGCGGGTGCTGAGCAGGGCGACGTGTGCGTGAGGGGCCAGCCTTCTGTGGTGCAAGCAGTTTCCAACTGTCTTTCAGTAGATGGTGTGTCTCAATAGCGTGGCAGCAACTTCGGGAGATATTTCAGCCCAGTTTGTTCGCCCTGTTTGAGGCGTCTTCCTGCTGGACCCTGTCCAGATTCTTGATCATCTAAATATTCTTCGCAGAGACGGGGAATCATTTTGAAAAAACTGGGACTGACGTGGGTGCCGGGAGGGGAGGGGTGGGGTGATGCAAAGAAGAATGGGAAGGAAAGCACAGGGTTTGTGCCAGCTCTCCTGGGACATGTGATGACTACCATCCCCTGAACACTGGCCTTTTCAGCGCTCACACCCACCGTTTTCATTCCCTGCTCGTAGGGAATGTGGTTAAACGTCGGTGGTGGTGATGGGCCTGGCTGTGGGCTCTGAATACTGAGGCTGAACTTGAGGCTTGCTTTGCCAGCTCTAAAGGTAAACATGCTGTCTCTCAATTTAAAAATTAAACTGTAAATCTTTATGAAGACACTTGAACTTTATGGTAAGCTGAATGAGTTATTCCAAGTGAGCACAAAAACTTAGGAAGGAATTCAAACCACAGCCCCTTTGGCATCCTTATCATTAATTTTTACGAGTTATTAACTTGCGATCATATGCTCTCCCACTGGAAAGAGATACTTTTGACATCACTCCTAAAGAAGAAGCCACCTCCCTGAGGCAGCTCAATTTGAATACTCCTTTTTTTTTCCTTTTTTTTTCAACCTTAGCAAAGGTCAGGGCGATTCTCAGCAACGTATTGATACCGCTGGGCAGATCAATGCCAAAAATGAGGTCCGGGAGGGGGGCCTAGTGGCCCTGGCCCCTCGGTGGCCAGAACGGCTGTAGTTGGTCAGCAGAAGTGGCCCCTGCTGCCCCACCGGGACCCCTTCTCACGTGGGCGAACACCTGTCCGCGCATCCCTGCTCCCCCACGCCCAGGCCAGGCTCTGTAACAGCTGGGTACATCCCTGGGGCGGCGGGCTCCTGTCTTCCAGGCTTTGTGAGCTGAGGGAGGGGGTGGGGGGGAGAGGCAATAGTGAAAACAACATTCCCTGCGGCCGCACTGCTTTCTCATCCGCAGGGTGCCCTGCCTTCCTGTTCCTGGTAGGGGATTCAGGGTAGAGTCCTGACGAGGAGAAGGGGGCTGTCCACCCCAAGGGACAGATGCTACTTGGTGGGTGTTCGGGGAGCCCCTGGGAGCCCCGTGCTGCCTGTGGTGGCAATGAACCCGAGCACTGGGGCCGCAAACCACCAGGGATGTGCACGTAGGCCGTGTTATACACGGGAGTTTTGCCTTTGTTTGTTTTTGAAGAGGGGACATCTCCAGTCTCAACTGTGGGCTTCTTTGCCTCCCCCCACCCATTCCTTTTCTCTCTGAACCAGTCCAGGTCACAGGACACTCAGGAGCATCAGGAATGGGCCAGGCTGGACCTCTTGGGGCGACATCCTCACCACTTTCTTAAGAGCTTGGAGCTTTGGTGGCAGTTGGTGAAGTTTTCGGGGTTTAGTAAACAGCCACGGTCCTGAGCTCTGGGAACAGACTCCTTTAGCTCTTTTAGATGGGATTAGAGGGGCCTGGGAGCTGGTGTAGGAGAGAAATGAAGCATCCCCACTCTGTCGCAGACGGCCGCCAGATGGAAAGCTTTGAAAGACTCAGCTGACAACCCAGTGGGTCCCACAGGAGAGCCCTGGAACAACTTTCAGAGGAGAACTATATCTTACCCAACGGCTCGGCATCTGCCTGGGTGTCAGCCAGAACCCATGAGCAGGGCAGCGCTGAGATGTCTGGGGTGAGGCTGGTGGCCATAGCCATGGGACAGGGAGACCTGGTCCCTGGGATCGAGAACAGCGGATAAGATACCGTCAGAGGGGGAGGTGCAGGGTGGAGAGGTGCAGGGTGGAGAGGTGCAGGGTGGAGAGGTGCAGGTGGGCTCTCCTGGAGAGCGGGGCCACCTTCCTGCCATGGGTGGAGCTCCTCGTGGGTCCATCGCAGACTCCAAGGAGCGGCTGCAGCTCAACCAGGATCTTGTTAGACCCCCAGACTAGAATAAACCCACTGGCGCCATCAAATAGTAAACGAGCAGCTGTCGGTCATGTGCTACCCACCTGCTGTGGGCTGATCCTTGTTGAAATATCTATGTGCAAGATGCTCTCCAAGGACACGATGTCCGATAAGAGAGCGCGTGGTATCTCCCCCCACCAATTCTTCAGTAAGTCTCATTCTTACACAGCTGTGAAGGAGAAAGAATGGAACCCACCCTGTGGGGAGAGATGGGTCACAGGTGGGAAGCCTGGCATTGGAGATCTGTGCTCGGTGCAAAGCTGTGAGTTCCAATCCCAGCAACACCGTGACCCCTCATGGGACCGCTCTGTGCCTCGGTTTCCTCACACATAAAATGGGGGCGGTAAGGTGGCCAGGGACTCTCCAGCTCTGAGTGTCCGTGTGTCTATGGACTGTGGAGTAAAAGATTACAAGGCACTTTTATTGGTTATGTCTTCTTCATTTTTCTCCTTCCATTTCCTTGAAGCCATCCGTTGGAGTTGAGAATGCTTTACAAACAGTTTTCTTTTTCTACCTTCCCTCCCTCCCCTCTTCCCTCCCTCCCTCCTTCACGCCCTTCCTTTCTGACCTTCTTCCATTTCTTAAAATTTAATTTTTATCTTATTTTATATTAGAGTATAGTTGGTTTACAATGTTGTGTTAGTCTCAGGTGTACAGCAAAGGGATTCAGTTACACACACATATATATCCATTCCTTCCTGCCTTTCTCCCTAACTCTTGCGAGAGTCATTTTGCTAAGGTAGGCAATTGTAAGAAGTTGTTTCTCTCATATAAGTCTCATCTCCTCACCTGCATGATGACCCCAACCCTCCTTAAGTCCCAGATCTCCTGGCTCACTTTCCCCATCCACCCTCATGCCGGCCCCATGCCTGCTTTTGTCCCAACCCCGGCATTGCAGCATCTGAATTTGTTTATCTGAGGCAGTAATTCTCAATCCCAGGAAATTAAAAAGAAAAAAAAAAATCAGTGCCTGGAGATTTGGATGCAGTTGTCCTTCACTGGCATTTTTATTGTTCCCCAAGTGATGCTAATGTAGAATCGTCCTTTAAGCTACTATTAAAGGGAGTGAGCCTGCTGTTACTTACAGTGAAGCATCCTCACCCGTGACCGGGGAGGCTGTTTTCCTGTATTCTGATATGGCTGCCCTGTGGGGTGCCCCTTAGATGTGAGGTCACCCCCTGCAGTAAGCATCCTCTAAAACCCCCACTTACTGGTACTCGTATCCCGTGTAATCCTCTCCCCTTAAGCCTGGGCTGGACCTAGTGACTTGCTTCTAACCAATAACATAGGGCAAAAGTGATGAATGTCACTTCCAATACTTGGCTACAAAAGTCTGTGACCTCTGTCTTGCTTGCCCCATCTGTCTGTTTGTCTCTGCTCCCTCCCTCTCCCCATGCAGAGCTCTTGCTCTGAGGGAAGCAAGCTGACATGTTGTGATTTGCCCTATGGAAAGAACCAAGTGGCAGGGAATGAATGCTTCTAGGCCAGTTGCTGGTGGGAAACTGCTAAACCCCCAGCACAAGTGAGCTTGAACATGAAATGCCCCCCAGTGAAACCCAGTGGTGACTGCTGGTTCTGTGCAACCTGTGGGAGACCCTGGGTCAGAGTCACCCAGCTAAGCCATGTCCAGATTCCTGGCCCACAGAAACTGTGAGATGATAAATGTTTGCTGTTTTAAACTAAGTTTTGGGGTCATTTGTTACACAGCAATAGATAGCTAATACACTCCTGAGAGATGAGGTGGAGCTGTATTCCTTGTGTGGGGGGGGAGGCCTTCTGTAGATTTTGAGCAGTGGAGGGTCTAAGAGAATACTTTTGAGGATGGGTGCAAACAAGTAGGGCCCAGGTTGCTGAGGTTAGGAAGGCAGACGCCCAGGAAGCAGAATCTGCTGGCTAGACCCGTGCTTCTCAAATATCTGAGTGCATTCAGATCACCTGGGAAGCTTGTTAAAATGCTGATTCTGATTCTGTAGGTCTGGTTGGGGTCAGGGACTCTCCAACTCCCAGATGATGCTGCAGTTCTGGGCACTGTGTATTAGGAACAAGGAGCTGCCCTGTCCAGATTCGTGTGTCTCTATGGTTACTTCCTTTTTAAATAGTCTTCTCCGTTCCAACCCTGACTTAGGGATGCTTTGAGAGGTCCAGGAAGTGGCCTTTGCCCTTTGGAGGAGGAGCAGTGCCCCTGAGGCCACATGGTGGAGGCAGGGGTGAGGGAGAGACCTTGGAAGGGGATCTATGATTTGGTTTGAATCACATGAAGTAGCCATTTATATAAAAATGGTCAATTATTGTCAATTATTGGCCATTTCATAAAGTTCCAGTTATTAAGCATGGCCACCCGTCCCTACCCAGAGGTCCAAGACTCAGAATATCTGTTTTAATTGTATAGATTCCTCAACAGTGCTTCCAAATGCTTCCTCCCATATCCCCAAACCACAGAGAGACATGAACCCTGAGTGTACAGCCTGAAGCAGCCAGGAGAAAGGCTTTTGAAGTCTTCTTTTTTTTTTTTTTTAAATCTTAGTATTTAGTGTGAATCAATGGAAAGTGTTTGTTACAATATAAAAACAATTTCCTCCCCCGTGTAAAGCTGCGGCCTCGGGAAGATGTCCTGGGACTGATAGGTGACCTGGGAACATGTCTCTTCCCCCTCAGAAGCACTGCCCCCACTCCAACTCCCCCGACGTTGGACCCTGAAACCCCACCTCCTACTCAGACACTCCCATTTTCCTCACCCTCACTGACCTCTGATTTTGACCTTTTCCCTCCACTTTTCTTGCTCACCATCTATCATCTGTCTCCTGCCTTCACTCCTGGTCTCTGCCAAGTATGAGTCCAAGGTGAAGTGTGCTCAGTCAGCCCCCAGCCCTGGACCTCCCACCACACCCTCTTTGGTAGACCCCACCCTCCTGGGTAGACCCCACCCTCCAGGATGGACCCCACCCTCCTGAGTAGACCCCCCCCCTTGGATGGACCCGTCCCTCCTGTGTAAACTGTACTCTCCTGGGTGGACCTCACCCTCCTGGGTAGACACCCCTCAAAGGGCTCACCCCACCATTAGTTTTCTCCCCACAGGATTTTGGGCAGCATGTTTTGAGGTGAAAAGGATGCGACAGGATCCCCTCAGTTTCTCGTCACCCAGCCTCTCCCGGGCTCTCCATGCTCAGCACTTTTTACCCTGCTCTTTCTGCAGACTTGCCTGGTGTGAAGCTGCCCCCAGGCTGTCCTAACAGTGCAGCTTCTTGATCCCCTCCCAGTTCCGGGGAGGAGTCTGGGAATCTGCATTTTCACATCCCTCCCAGGGAGTCTCCGCCGGAGGCATCTTGGGAGAGACCTTTACTCACACAGGACGCCCCATCCTGGACCCCTCGGCTGCTGGGGAACTGCCCGCCTCCCATTCAGCCCTGCCCCACTGCCCCGGCCAAATTCTACATGCCCCCCTGTCCCACTTAGAAGGTCAAGGCCATCTGGTCTGCGCCCCCTGAAGTTCCCACCCTCCACCCTCGATCGACCTCCACACGCCCTTGTCTCCCCTGACCCAGGTGCCCTCGCAGCCCACCTGCCCTGGCTCACGGCCCTTTATCACCCTCTGTCCTACATCCTCGGTGTTTCCCTCACCAAAGAACTGTTTTGTTTTGCTTTTTGAATTGGGCTTTTTGTCCTCTGCTCCCTACACCCTTCGGTAACTTGGCTTCTTCCTCCAGCTCCCAGTGAAGACCCCACCTCCCTCTTTCACGGAGGGTCTCACCTTCCCCCGCCCCAGCCCTCTCCTGGTCCCTGTCTGGTCGCATGGGGCGCCTGCAGAGTGCTCAGCAAGGCCTTTGCAAGCCCCTTGTTGAGCTGAGCAGCGGAAGGCGTGGTCAGAGAGTCGAGCCCATCGGCTCCCCACAGACCCAGCAGCACCGGGGGTTTTGTTTCCCTGCCCGGCTGCTCTGATCCAGGCCTCTGACCCTGGTGACTCCCTGCAAACACGCAGGGCCTGTCTCGTATGGATAACTGCAGAGAACCCACAGAAAAGGGGGAAAAAATCAGTGCCGTGTGGCTCTGAGGATGGAAAGCTGCTGAGGCCTGCAGGGGCTTCCGTGCACAGACTGCGGTGTAGGTCCGCAGAGAACACCCTCCGGAGAAGACCCTTGGGAACAAGACAGTGTCCGGGCCAAATGCCGCCTGCAGAGGGGCAGTACCCAGCACTGAGCGTTTTCACTCCTG
The DNA here is from genome assembly GCF_030028045.1 of Hippopotamus amphibius kiboko. Taxonomy (NCBI): domain Eukaryota; kingdom Metazoa; phylum Chordata; class Mammalia; order Artiodactyla; family Hippopotamidae; genus Hippopotamus; species Hippopotamus amphibius. The sequence continues at coordinate 4,486,152 of NC_080196.1, read as the reverse complement.
CTACCCCCACCATCCTGATGGGCGATTGTCGTTGGACTTAAAAAGTAATTTATTGAGATGAAACTCATATAGTATAGACTTAACCATTTTAAAATAACAATTCAGTGGCATTTAGCGCATTCACAGTGTCTTGCAAACACCACCCCGTCTAGCTCCAAAATGTTTTCCTCACCCCAGAAACAGTCTCCCTCATCCCCCTCCACAGCCCCGGCAACCACCAATCTGCTTCCTGTGCCTGTGGATTGATCTGTTCCGGAGGTTTCCTATAAATGGAATCAGACAGTGTGTGACCTTTGTGCTGGCTTTTTTTTCTTTTTTTTTTCCCTTCAGCATCACGTTTTCAAGCTTCACCCATGGCATAGTGTGTATAAGTACATGCTTCATCCCTTTTTTTTTCTTTCGAATGTTTCCACTGTGGTCAAATACACATAACAAAATTTACCATTGGAACTATTTTTAAGGGTACAGTTCCGTGGTATTAAATACATTCACGGCTGTGCCACCATCACCACCATCGTCTCCCGGACTCTTCATCTTCCTCAGCTGAACCTCTGTCCCCATCAAACACTAACTCCCACGCCCCTCCCCCTGCCCCTGGCAACCCCCACCCTGTATGTCTCTATTATTTTTCTATTCTAAGTGTCTCATATGAATGGAATGAGAGGCAATTCTTAAAGTAAAAATAGGCTCTCATCAGTCCTGTTTCCTCACACAGCCCTGCAGCCCAGGACTCCCCACATTTTGCCTCACAATGAGAATCCTATGGGGCTTGTACGACACATGGGCTGGGAATCCCACGTCATTGGAGACTCATCGCCGACTCTAACCAGGAAGCAAAGAAAAACCTGGGAGAACCCAGTGCCTTCCTATCCTCCTCCTGAAAGACCTCCATATCTAGGCAGTATTTTGACTATCATCGTTACCGAGTCCAAGCCCATACTGCTTGCTGCACGACAGGCCAATAAGTCAAGAGATGAGTTGTTGGGGCTGGAATAGTGACTTTATCAGAAGCCAGCAGACCGAGAAGAGGGTGGACTCGTGCCCCAAAGAACCATCTTGCCTGAGTTAGAATTCAAGCTTCTTGTATACTAAAAGGGGACAGACTAAAGTCAAACATTTCCTGGTTCCCATCAGCCTCCGGAGGGGATGTGCTAATTTCTTCCTTCCTGCTGTCGTTCACAAGTGGGCCTGGTCAGGATGTCTCCTGTGAGCTAAACAAAGGTATTTTAGCTTAATGCTCATTACCTGGGAGGCAGGGTTCCCAGAGATGGGACATTATGTGTAATTTAAGTTTACAGTCTACACCCCTTCAGTGATTAACTTGTAATCTTATCCCACCACTGACACCTCCAACCTCATGTGTCCACCAGATCACATGGCTCCAGTGGTGGGTGTGCTTTCACTGCAGGTTGGACTTCCTGCATGTGCCACCCAGTGTAGGGGCTGGAGCAGTCCTTCTAGGTGTAGAATGTTTTGCCTTCAGAATCAAATGAGGCACACCAGGCACGGTGTTTCCTTCTTTGTGGTAGGGGATGAAAGATACAGAAATCTGTATTTTACCTCGGAGGGGACATTCAGGAATTCTCCAGCCACTGGACTCATTGAAATGTAGGCCACTGAATCTTCATAGGGTTTGACTTATTGGCCATCCTCTGCAGTGCATGTATTCTACCAAGGTCTCCAGTGAACTAGCCACCTATTATTTCTTCCTTCCAATCTCCATGATGTCATTACGTTCTGTAGGATGTTCAGGTGGTCCGCATATCTTCAGACCATTTTATGAAGAAGGCAAGAGAGGTTATGTAGCTATGAGGCAAAGCACTAACTGAATATTGCTTTCCATCCCACACAAATGCAAACTGTTTCTAATCCTCTTTCTTGATTGGAATTGAAAAGAAAGCCTCTGCCAGGTCAATGAGTGTTTGCCATGGACCAAATCCAACCCAGCACCTGTGAGCAGGCCTTCTATTTGTTTAATTTATTGTAGATTATAGACATTCCCTCAGATCTATTCCATTTCTGCAGGGACCAGACAGGTAAATTCAATGGAGATGGACTCTGTTTATGGCCTGGCCTCGAGGACCCCCCACTCTAACAAGGGGGCTGTGATGACCCTTTGGGTCTCCAAAGCCTGACACCATAACCCATTAAGGATGGCAAGCCAAGTGCCACTCCCCTTCCTATGCCCAAGGCAGGTGGCACAAATTCACAAAAAAATTCATTTTTTTCCACAGGACAGCCTGATTCAGCCACAGAAATAGCCTCAATACAGTGTAGCAAGGGGTCTCTGAAATGAAATCTAATTCCTAAGCAGGACCTAGACACTGCCCGGCCCTCTCTCCCCAGAAGAGTCTTTGCTGGGACTCTTGAGACATTTGGAGGGCTTATGAGCTGGTAGCTGCAGTTAATGGATCTATTCTGTAACTTCCAGGTATTCTGTTAGGATGGTATTATCCAAACAGTGCGGAGCAAGACTTCAGTTCATTGGGAGGGTACTCATTTCCTTGGGTTCTTTGCCAATTTTTGATTTAGGGAAGTTGAGGGCGGAGGCTCCGATAACCATGGTGTAGAGAGGAGGGAGGACACTTGGGTGGGTGGGAGCAGAAGTGGAGTGAGTGTGGGTGGGGGTTGGGGTGAGCGGGGAAGGGTCTGTTTTCCGCAAGGGAGGGGGAGGGGGAGGGTGTGTGCTTCTCTGAGGGTCCCACAGGGTCGCAGGTTAGGAAATACTGGGTTGTGGTCTTCAACTCCAAAGGCTCCTGCATTTAGCAGTAGAGTGGAGATGAAGGGAGAGGAGATATTTTTTCTTCTCTCTGCTGTTTTCTCTTTCACTCTCCCCACTAGTCAGACCGGCCTGGGGCAGCTCTGGGTGGAATGGGAGTGGATGCTCCTCAAAGCAGCCTGTGCTGGCTTCTACCAAGATGCACACTTACGCGCACACAATGCACTCACACACACACACGCACACACACTCACATGAAGACACAATTACATATGCACATGTGCAAAACCACATGCACACTCAAGCACTCACACACACACACACATGCTCACACACAGACATGCACACAGACACACAATGTTTTCAGCAGTTTTCTACAGGAGGCACTGCGAGGAGGCAGGAAGTGTCTCGGTGGTCAGCCAAGCTCCGGGCTGTGCCCTGTGTGAAGAGCTCACCCGCTGACACACTACACAGGATCTCATCATGACACCATCTTCTCATTGTTTTATTTGAACATTTTTTCTTTTTGCGCAAGGGAGGAAATGGGCCACATTTTCTTCCTTGACTCCTTCCCCTCATAGCTGTCTGCATGTACATTTTCCTATTTAACTCCTTGGTGACAGGAAAAAGGATTCTCCTAATTTTAAGGCATACAGACTTCTGTCTCCAGGCCTTGAAAGAGGCTCCTATTTGTCTTTGGACAGCCTCCAGGAACTCTGGTTCCAGCCTCATCCTTCTGGAAGGACTTGTGTCACGAATGCCTCTTTTGGTGCAGGCTGTTAAGAGGTCATGATGACTATTGGTTAACATTTGGGATTTCTGTATTTTCCTTATGCTTCTTTTCCCCTTGCTCCTTGTGTGACATCTGCACATCTTTGACTTTTGCTCATTAATCTAGAGAAGTGTGCTTCTGTATTTAAAGGGGCAATTGTTTTCTGTGTGTTTTGGGAGGGCAAAGGAAGGAAGCAGAGGAGAGGAAGGCAAATACTGGGGAAGAAATACAGCTGCATCCCTGCTGGGCCAGCCATTTCCATCAGTGTTACTGATGAAGCCACCTGGGAAGGATTTTCTAAAGCGGTGCTTTGATGGAAGAGGCAGGGGTGGCTGTTTGGCCACGTGAATTAGAGAGGACTCTGTGTGGCAGAATGGGAAACCTGCATTTAGTGGACGGTGAGGGCAATGGAAGCTGAATGGCCAGGAGGACTGTGTGCAGGCGGGGCTGGGGCAGGGGAGCCTGGGGGCGGAGGTGCAGGGGCGGCTATTGGAGCCCCTCCCGCAAAGGACGGGAGGCCTGGACTGTGGTGGGGGCAGCAGGAATGCAACGGAGCAGACGAACGGAGGTCACTTCTGCTGCTGATGGGATCAGGAGTCAAGGAAGTGGGAGACGGCTCTTCTGGAGTCAGGGTGGGGGAGGGCTGGAAGGTAGTGGGGCCTTGGAGGGGCAGGGAGGTCAGAAGGAAGAAGGGATTTCGTGTGATGCGGAGAAGATTTGTTGTAGACACGTAGAGCTGAAAGTGCCTGCAGGAGCGTCCAGAATGTCATTGCAAAAGCAGGTGGGACCTTCAGGACAGGGATTTGGACCAAAAATGTGGAGATGAGCATCACATGCTTAGAGGTGACAGTTCAGGCTGTAAGAGGACATGAGACCCCTGAGGACTGTGATGAATTAGAAAATTTAGGTTTCTAAGCTCCATCCTAACAGTTCACTTTGTAGGATGGATAGATAGATAGATAGATAGATGATAGGTGATAGATAGATATAGATAAATATGGATGGGTAGATAGAGATAGAGAGAGAGAGATAGGTAGAGATAGATAGATATAGATAAATATAGATAGATGATAGCTAGATGATATCTGTTATGAACTGTGTATCTGCTAAAATAAGATTTTGTTGGGATTTCCTGGTTGTCTAAATATGTTCATAGAAAATTCACCACAATCATCAGAGGCTTAAACTCTTTTCTCCAAGTACAGGTTCGGGGCCTCCGGTTTAACTGTTGTCAGTTGCACGGTGGTCGCGTCCAGCGGGGCCATCCCTCCTGTCACGGTGTCCCTGCTCTGCAGGGCTGTTTAGGCTCGGTGTCCACACTCCGTCCGTTAGGATACTTCGGATTGCACGTGTCCCATCTCAGCTGGCGGTGCTTCCAGCTGCGGTTCCCCTAAACCCTGCTGAAGGACACCTGCAGGACCCCTCCCAGCACTGTCACGGGATCAGCTTGGAAATAAGGGCCCGTGAGGCTGGGGCAGGGGCCAAGGGAGAAATGCTCTTGCCTCTCATCCCGCAAGTGGGTGGTTCTGAGATGCCCTCTATGGGTTTCTCCAAGAGCCTAGCAAGATCTGTTTCCAGGCAGCTGCCTTGGTGGCCAACCTGGTAACACATCTTCGTGTCAACTTTTCCTCCTTCTCTCACTCTTGCTCCTTGGACCTTCTTCCCAAGTAAACTGCTGCATGAGACACTCTGCTTTCAGGGAAACCAGAGCTAATGCAGATGGGGTCTTCTAACTAGCCACACCCGAGCCCTGGGTCTTTGCCTGGGGATCCCAAATAGGAATGAGATGGGATGGGGTGATGGAGTGATGTGGCAGGGAGGGTGCAGAGGCCCAATGAAAAGGAGTCCTGTTTCTAGAAGCAGAGGGGAAATAAACTGCACACACCAAGAAAAGGAAAGAGAAGATGAGAGAGAGGGTCATTCACACACATATGGGAATATGAGGTACTGTTTACTGAATGGTCAGGCTGGAAGGTCACCCACAATTGTGCCTTCATGGTACTTGGCAGTCCCTCTGTGTTCCACCCATTGGAGGGTACAAAGCAGTCATGTTTCACAAATTCTTAGTCCTCTGAACACAGTTGCAGAGGAGATGATGTTCTCATTCTCATTATACAGAAGGGAAACCAAGACAAAGTGATTCGCTGATCTCCCAGAGCCATAAAAGAAAGTCATTGCTGAGTCTCGGATTACGTTTTGGGCTTCCTGCCCACTGCAGCCGAGCCCCACCTTTGACTGGAACCAACCCCAGGGAAGGAGGTTTGTGGGATTCCTGGAAGGCAGAGGTTTGTGTATGCATGTCCTGTGCTGGGGCCTTTTACCTGATGTGGCCAGGAGGATGCTGCAGGAGGTGTGCCCGGAAAGGGAGGGGAGAGCCATTCTGAGCAACCAGGCTTGGGATCTGCTGCGTCACAGCTGACCGTCTGCCCATGACCGAACTTGCCACTGCCCGGGAAGAGTCTCTCTGACTCCACCCCCGCATGCCAAGGGCAGAGCAGAGCTCATCTCTCTGCAGACTTGAGTCATGCTAACATACTATTCTTAAAAAGACAGTGAATATAACGAAAAAGAAGCAGCCTCACAGACGAAGAGAACAAACTAGTGGTTACCAGTGGGGCTGGGGGGTAAGATGGTGGGGGGATAGGAGGTACAAATTGTTGGGTGTAAGAAAGGCTACAAGGATGCATCGTGCCACATGGAGAATAGAGTCAATATTCTGTAATAACTGTAAATGAAGTGTAACCTTTAAAAACTGTACCAAAAAAATCACTCTTTGTAGTAGAATGCCAAAAAAAAAAAAAAAAAGATGCCCCCAATCTTTCGCTGTTATTTTTCAGATGTTGGTGAAAAAAAAATATATATATTTTAGAGACATTGTCTCCTCTCAGGAGTCTGTGAAAGACAGACAAAAACATGCTTTAATTTTGTTTCTGTTTTTTTCTGATTTTTCTGGTTTTGGTTCTGATTTCTTTTTAGCCTTTGGGGTGAGGCTTGGGGCTATATATTGAGAAAGGAATAATTGGGGGGGGGTAAAATGCATTTGGCAGTTATTAATGGCATTTCTATAGGTGACGTTATTTCTTCTTTATGACTCCCTGTAAGACATACACCATAATTATCCTTTTTTGCAGCTGAGTAGCCAGGAGCTCAGAGAGGGTAGTAACAGGAGTGTCACTGGGCAACTTCAAGGAGAAAACCTCCATCCACGCCCCGTGGGGCCTGCCCCAAAGCCTGTGCTGTTTTGTCTGGTGAGTCGTCCCTCCCGCCACCCCTTGGCCCCCCGCCCAGCTTCCTAAGCCACGGGGTCTAGCTTCCCGCAACAGGGCTGAGTCATGCGCGGACTAGCCTCGGATATTCTGACAGCCGCCATCATCCCAAACCAGGGGATTGTCATGCTTTTTTCAAATGTGGTCTTTCCTACTTTTTATTACGGATACCAGCTTTCCCCCTTCTCCCAAGGAGAAAGGCAGCAAAAGCACATGTTAAATTCAAGTGCTCCTGTGTCTTAGTTCCGGGTGCTGACACACAGTGCCACAGGCTGGTTGGCATGTAAACATCTCACAGTTCTGGAGGCTGAAAGACCAGGGTGCCAGCAGGGTCGGGGGAGGGCCCTCTTCCTGGTCACAGACTTCCCATTTTGTCCTTACAGGGCAGAAAGAGGAGGCGGCAGCTCTCTGGGGTCCCTTTTACAAAGGCACTGATCTCAGCATGGGGCCTCCACCTTCATGACCCAATCACCTCCCAAGGCTCCGCCTCTGAATACCATCACATTGGAGGTTACCATTTCTACATATGAATTCCAGGGGGACATTCAGTCCATGGCACTCATTTCACTGACTGTAAGAGGAACCCTTTCTCATGCTCTATCCATTCTGACGTCTCTTATTCTAGCTCTGAGCTAGGCTGTGTGTCACAGGGTGGCTGCGCTGTGCGGGCATCATTAGAGGACGAGTGTCACAGGCTCAGAGGAAAATCCCTAAGACAGCTGTGGAGCACTTTTAGAAGAAATACGGTCTTACCATCATTCTCCTGAAAGCTCTCGATGGCTCATAGGGCAGGGGAGGATGGACAGCACAGATCCCAGAGGTCCTGCATCAAAGGGTGAGTCCAAAGAGGTAGATGCTGCTGGGAAAAGTTTTCGGCATATCTTAACCAGTTTATGTCGCCTCTATTTCCTTTTTGTGTGTGCAGAAGAGTGATACACGATTTAAAACATTCTGTGTTCGGATAGGTCTAAAGAGTTCTTTTCACGTGTGCAAAATAAAAATTCTAAGTGCTAAGAAAGCTTCGTGACACACGCGGTGAGACGTCAACGTTTTCCTTTCCTTGGTGCTGCAGTAAAGGACAGGGTGTCTTACACTGATGGAGTCTCAGATTCCATGAACTACGGTAGTATTTATGTTTTCTGTTTCAATAGTCATCAATCTGTTTCTAATCTATTCATGGAAAAATATGTGAGCCATCTTGCCATGAAACTATTTTCGAAATCTCATGGAAGCCTACCAAGGTTTCATAATTTAGCTAAGAAATTTTCTTGCTTTTGAGAGGGGAGATTCCGATACTATAAGCCTGTTTCTGGGTGTATTTCTGGTTAAATTTTGTTAATCTGGCTTTTGTCTAAAACAAACAAACAAACAAAGTGAACAATATATAAATAGATGAGATTTATAAAGGAAATAAATACCAAGCAAAATTAAAATGCTTGTATTATGAAACGCCGTTTGGAGAACGAACAGTCATTTGTGCAAAGTTGGTGTGGCTTTGATAAAAAGATTTCATTTCACGAGCCTGGCCTGTCTGCTCTGCACTGACTGACCCGTGGTTAGGGATACGTGTGTCCTTGAGTGCCCTTGGATTTATTTATTAATATATTTAAATAGAAAAAAATTTAACCTTATCGTTGCTGCAGGTGTATTTATTTATACTATCTTTCCTTTTAGAAAAGCACTATGATATCATAAAAATATTTCAACTTTGAATGACTTCTCAGAAGCCTCAAGTTGTCCCCATCTGGGCACGAAGAGAGATCAATGTATTCTGGCTCGAAGGGCAGTGGACTCTGGTTTTGTCCAATGTTTAGGGATAACAAACGCCTCACAGACAATAGAGCCTACTTTCTGTTTTGCATCCTTCTCTCAGTCCTGCACTGCCATGTGGTCGATGCGTCTAGAGTGATGGAAGTTTCCGAGCGGGGGAGGAATGGCATTTTTAAGAAAGCAGAATGCAGACATCCCCCAAGTTTACATACATCTGCCTCTCCTCCCCTCCCCTAAAATGAATCCCCTGATCTTGGATTTGGTGGCCTGTTGGCCTTTTGAGCAAACAACCCTTCCCCCTCCCCCGTCCCCCCACACTGAAGCCGAGATCCTCTGGGTACCCCTCCCTGCCCACCATGGTGGGGGAGCCCAGGTCCTTCCCCCCAAGTGCCCGCTCCTCGCTGCTGAGTTCACACACATCGTCCCATCTCCTGAGGGGAGAAGGGTTTCACTCTTCGCGGTCAGGTGGCTCCTCTGCCTAAAATCTTTAGATGGTACCCCATTCCTATTGCCCGTGAGGTAAATCCAGACTCCTAAGTGGCTTCCAAAGTCCTTCATCATCTTCCTGAGCACCTGTGTCCCTCCCCTCGGGTCCCTCTCCGTCCTCCGGCCTTTCTTGTCTCTTCTCCCTGAACTCTGACCTTAGTCCAGTCCCCCAAAATGTGTCAGGCTTGCCCTGGTTCCCCAGACTCTGCATGAGGTCTGGAGTGGATTCAGCTGCCTTTAGGGAGTCCTACAAATGCACCATCCAAGCCTCCATGTTTTGATGGGAAAACACATCCCAGAACAACTTTCAAAACCATATTTGGGGCATAGGAATCTGTAAGCTGGGCCTCACTGGTTTTGCTACCTGAGTCCAGTTACATTAGAAGAATTAGGGCCTGGCAGCTGCCCTCTGCCTCCTGGGAGACCCCTTTACAGAACTTTGGAAGCTTGGACAGGGCAGGCTGACCCATTTGCCACCCATCCCATTTGGCACGGGAAGGCATTTGGAGTTGATCTGGGTGAAAGCTGAACTGGTAAATAATGCACGTTCACACCGGACGCCCCACAGCAGGGTAAGCAGCGCACCAGCTTCATGCCCCAGGGACAGGCTCCCGCTCAGGGGCTGACAGGGGGAAACGTGGTGTTTCTTTTCCTCCTGTGACTCCTGTGATTTCCCACCATCTTTCTAACCTCGCAGGACACCTGCCCTTCCCTGTGGTTCAAACACGTGCAGAGCCTTCGCTTGGTCTCAAGGTGTCTGATGCCGTGTAAGCCAGCGCTTCTAGCTACTCGTCAAAGTCAGCAGGTGGCTCTTCTCTGGCCACGGAGAGAGCAGAGGCCTGCCCGGGGAAGCCCTGGATGGTGGGCCAGGGTCAGGGCCATCCCAGGGGTGCAGAATCCCGGGGGGCTGAACCCCAGGTGGGCCCTCTGGGCGCATCTCCCTGCAGATGGAAAAGGGAAAACCTCCAGGGCATCTTGGGGGAAGTAAAGAAGTGGCTCGAAGATGACCTCCTGGGTGTGTGCAGGATGGAGGAGGAGCCCGCCATGCCTGCGTGCGTGCATGCGTGCATGTGTGAGTGTGTGTGTGTGTGTGTGTGTGTGTGTGCAGGGTCTTTATAGAATCGTGGGTGTGATGAGCCCCAGGGCTCGCTCAGCATCTGCTGGTGAGTTTGCTCTGCTTCATGGTCGCGTCCCGGGTGGGGTTTCTGTCTGTGGCAACTAGTCTTTTGAGCACTTTCTCTAGCTCAGGCGCTGCCCCACCCTGACAGCAGTCCCTGCACTAAGTACTATCAGCCCTACTTAACACTTGGAGGTTTGAGAGCTTATGCTTCTTCTCCAAATCCTGAAGCTGGCTGCCTCTGCTGCCACAGCCCACGAGCTACCCTGCCATCGTTTGTCTCGCTGGGGACTCGGTGGAAATGAGGACTCTTTCCCCGGCAAACACGCAGCAGAGGCGGGAGGCTAAGGAACATGGCCACTGTTCACCGCGTGTTATGAGAGGTGCGCGGCAAGTGGCTGGATGCTGAGATTCAGGGACAGGAAGAGAACGTCCTCTGTCTCTTTCCTTTGCCACTTCTAGCTTCTGTTCCATCCCCCCTCTCACTCCCCTGCTTAAAATCTTTGACTGGCACCCATTGCCCTTGGGGTCAGGTCTGGACTCCTTAAGTGGCTTCCCCGATCCTCCAGGACCCTTCGCTGTCCAAGCAGCCGCACTCGTTCTGTATCTGAAGAGGTGGCGATAATGCCATTTCAATGAACCACCCTCAGACGCATGTCTGAATGAGGAGGACCCGTGGGCACTGCTGGTGGGAAAGCGCTTGGTCTCAGTGACTCAGGCTTGGGAGCAGCACGGTGACCTCAACAGAACAGCCACCCGGCTTCTTGTTATTTCCTGCAGAATCCTTCAGCTGCTCAGGCTTCCCGGAGCTGGGCTCCGTCCGGCAGCCTGGCTGAGTCCTCCCCCTCAATACACCTTCCGTCCACCCTGAGGGCCCGTCTGATAAGATGTGGGGCCTCGGCACAGGGCGCAGCCCCCCTCTGCTTCCCGCGATGGAAAGCTGCCTCCTGCTGCTGGGAAAATACGTACTGAAGGTCTGGCTGTGGCTAAGAGAGCCTGACAACGTGGAAGGCACAAACATTCTTTATCTGCAGGATGAGGTTCGTTTCTGTTTGGGCCTGGTGTTTTTGTAAGAAGGAAATCGCTTTCATAAGAATCAGATTAGGTCCAGGAAGCATCCCAGGGCAATGCAAAGCACATAGAGCAGAGGCGGGATTTTCTCATTGGACATGATTGCCACCTCCTGGCCAATCTTATAAACTATACCACCTGGACTTCCTAGGGAATCCGTGTTAGGAAGGATTACTTCCCCCATTCTCCCGCTTTTTATAAGCTCTGGGAGGCGCAAAAGGAAAATGAGGGGCAAATCCTCTCGATAGAGTATTTCTCTGCATATTTCACATTTACAACAGTGACCAAGCAGACACAGCAATGATAAATAAAAACATAGTGGACCATTCTCAATTGGATGCAAAAAGAGAAAGAATTGGTCAGAGCGATTTATTACACCTTCTTGACTCAGTGTTAGCATTTCCAAATCAAGTGTTCAGCCCTTATCTGAGTTTCTAAGACATGCCCACTCTCTACAGCTGAGTTCTTAGCAAATTTAGATTAATCTATCAATCATTTTTGGAAAATCAGTACAAAATTAAGGAAGGAAGTGAAAATCGCAACTTAAAAAAAATCACTGGGCCTAAGGCATGTCTTTAAATTATGCAATAAAAAAATAAGATTTGGACTCAGTCCTCATCATTTTTCATATTGATTTTATTTTTAGGCTCTTGCTCTGTAGAAATAAATTCTAACACATACCATACACATATATGGACCAAGGTAGTAATATGTTTCTCTAGTTATTTAAATTTTGGGTGGGTGTGAGTTGTATTTTACCGTTAATATCAAATGCGCTGAGAGCCACAGGTGGGTGATTTCAGAATTATATTAAGCATATTGGCAAGAGTTCTCAGAATCCTTTCTCCTCTTATTCCTCAACAACAGAAACTGCGGAATCTTCGCTGGCCCACGACCACGCTGCTGGTCTTGGTGTTCTGAGAAGCAGGTGCTAAGAAGGCATTGAACATGCAAGAAGTGTGTTAGAGGGAATGTCTGCCAGGAAAGATGGACAGGGAGCTAGAGGAGGGCTGGAGGGGCCACCAGACCACAGTGCAGGTCTGACCCCAAGTGCAAGAGAAAGGGAGGGAGGGAGGAAGGGAGGAAGAAGGGTGGTGGAGGGAGGGAGGGAAGGGGAAGGAGGGAAGGAGCTGGATGGGAACATCGCAGACCGCAGTGCAGTTCTAAAGCAAGTCTGGCAAATTGGGGACCTTTGTGACAGGCAGATTTCAGAGATGAGCCCCAGTGACCCCTGCCTCCAGGTACCCATGCCTTTGTATAATCCCTTCACTTTGAGAATGAACTGGATCTGGTGACTAGCTCCTAATGCACAGAATATGGCTAAGTGATGGGAAGTCAGTTCCCTGATGTTGTTACAAAAGACTGTGACCCCCATCTTCCTGGACTCTCTCTCTCTCACACACACTATCTCTTTCTCATGCTGATTTTGATGAAGCAAGCTGCCAGTTTGGACTGTAAGTGGCCTCCAGCCATGACCTAGGAAAGAGCTGAGGCCCCTAGTCCAACAGCCCACAAGGAGATGCATCTTGACACCAGCCACCAGGGGAACTTGGAAGCAGGTCCATCCCCAGTCAGGCCTCAGATGAGATCACAGCCCTGGCTTTGACTTCAGCTTTGCGAGAGGTCATTGGGCAGAGGATGCAGCCAAACTGCACCAAGTTCCTGACCCACAGAAGCTGTGAGATAATAAACGTGTGTTGTTTCTAGCCACTAAAACATGGTGTCTTTTGTTATATAGTAACAGGTAATCCATACAGTCCTTGAGCCAATGTCGCCCATCAGAGAAGTTGTACGACTCCTAGGAAAGAGCTGCCTTAGTGTTACTGATGCACTCAGGCTGGGAGCAGCCTATGGGAAGCGTGATCTCACTGCAAATGCGGTGATGGGCTTCAGAGTGCAGCTGCCGGGACCCTCGCACAATCGCACTCCCTGCAGTCAGAGGTCTGAGAGGCATGTTCGCATGAACCTTGCAGACACCCGGGGCAAAGATTACATTTCTCATCCTCCCTTGAAGTTTAGATGGCCTTGTGTTGAGTTCTGGTCAATATGATATATACATAAACTGTATATGCTGCTTTCAGGAAGAGTCCTTAAAAGAGAGGTCATTCCTTCTTCTGCCCTTTGCCCTCTCTTGCTGGCTGGAATACGATGAGATGGCTGGATCTGGACAGCCATTTTGGATCATGAGACAGAAGCCATCTGTGGAGGCTGATGAAGCCACAAAATAAGACAAACTCAAGCCCACTGATCATGGGCTGCCTAGGTTATGGGAGAGAGAGCTCAACTTCTAACTTGTGTAAGTCACTGCTTGACATTCTGTCCCTTGAAACAGAACTTAATCCTAATTGAAAAGAACCTACATTTTATATATTTATATACATTTCATATAACAAAACTTAATCCTATTGAAAAGAACCTACTTTACCTACATTTTATATGTAGAGTCTAAAGGCTAAAGGGGTAAATATTTCCCAGAGTATAAATCATGGCACAAAGAAAAGTTTAATTTTATTGCTGGGAGAAGATCTTTACTTCACACGTTGAGGGTGGTGACAGGTCTCCCCGTCCTGTTGCTAAGAGGGCATCCCTGTCAGTTCACAAGGACAAGAGAAGGAAACCACTGATCCCCATCACAGAGGAGGCTTTGAAAACAGCATGTGAGACAGCAGCAAAGCCCCTCACTGTGTGCCAGGCTAAGAACACCAACCCCAGAGGCTGACAGAGTTTGCAGAATGGAGGGACCAAGAAGGAAACCAGCTTGATTTTAATTGTTTGTTAAAACTGTTGAAAATGAGCTTTCTCTAAGCTATTTCTTTTTGAAGCTTTCAAACCCTGAGAACATAATAAACGTTACCCTTTGTTGGGCTTTTCATCTATTTTTTGGCCATGGCACAGGGGGTATTTTCTGGAAGGATATGTGTGTTCTCTCTGATGACTTTCAAAATGTGAGTTTGCTCATAAAACTTTTTGGCTACATTATCCATAGCAGTTTTAGCCTTCACATGCATTTCTGATACGTGACTTCTGAGGGTTAGCAAATCCCACGCTTACTAAGTGCTCCAGAGGTCAGGAGGCAGTGTATACCAGCAGCAAGGAAGTCTCTTAGTCTCTGAGACTGTTTCCTCATTTGCACCATGAGGTTACCAACAGTCCCTAGCTTTCGGGATTGCTGTGAGGAGTAAGTTTGAAAATGCATGAAAAGTCTTCGAGGCTCAGTAGAGTCCTGGGCAGGCGGTGAGGACATGGTATCCACTAGCTATTGCTGTTGGTATTAACACCCCATCTCCTGTCCTGTCCTGTGCTGTGCAGTAATCGCTGGTCACCTGCAGCCATTAGGCACCAAGATGAGAGGTGTCCAAATCGAGGTGTGCTGCAAGTGAAAAATACAGACTAGCTTGTGACGTCTTAATATGAACACAAGAATGTCAAATAATTTTCTGATAATTTTTAAAACTATGGATTACATGTTGAAATGATAACATCTTGGACATAGTGTGTTAAACAAAATATGTTATTAACATTAATTTCAGCTGTTTCTTTTTCCTTTTTTAAAATGTGGCTTCTAGAAAATTTAAAATGACATGGATGACTTGCACCTCAGATTTCTCCTGGGTGGCATGGGTTGTAGGCAGACCGGTGGGGTGGGGTAGAAAAGTAGACTGGGAAATTGTGGTCCACTTGGTCAGTATTGGTGGTCACTAGGGGCTCAGACAAAAGAGACAGAAGTTCGGGGAAGGAAATCTACTTCCCAGGGCACTGTGGATTCTGATAGGTTCAGTTTCACCGTGGGGTCAAAGGGTGGTCCTCACAGGGACCGGCACTCTGTCACATGAGTCTAGAGACAGGCTGAGAATCCGGGGCTCAGACAGGGGAGGTCTGGGGAGGGCACACCAGGATCCAGGGTGGAGTCTCAGACCCAGGGGGGAGCATATTGTTGACAAGAAACCAAATAGCTGGGACTTTTCAGGGACCTTGACAAAGGGGGTGGCAGTGGAGTGGTAGGAAATCCACTTCTGGGGCCCCTGTTGGTTCTGACACAATTCAACTCCACAGGTATTGGTCAGAGTTTACTAAGCGCCAGGCCCTCTGTTAGAAACTGGAGAAAACACAGTGCCTGCCGGCATGGTGCTCCCAGTCGAGTGGGAGACAGAGAGATAGACAGGTGATCGCAGCTCAGGGATTAGCCCTGTGATAGGATGCAGCTGAGCTCGTTGGAGGGAAAGCTCATCCACTCGCGTGGCTAAGGAATGACCAGCTCCCCAGAGAGAGCAACGTCTCAACGGAGACCTTGGGAAAGCAGCCAGGTAAAAAGGGAGAAGCACGTCCTGGGTAAGGGAGCAGACTGCGCAAAGCCGGGAGCTTGGGAGAGCTCTGTGCTCCAGGAGATGCCCATGGCCCGGGGTTGCTCCACAGCGAAGTGAAAGGCGGGGATGCTGGTGAGAGGCGGGGAGGCTGGACTGCAGAGGGCACAGCATCACAGCCAGAGGGCTTTGCGGGCACGAGGCAGGGGCTTTTAAGAACTTTATGCAGAGGAGGGACGTAACCAGATTTGTGCTTTAGAGAGACCTCTCTGATGGCACTGTGGGGCTCCGGTTCTGGGTAAATCGGGTTAAACACAAATTTCTATTGTTCTAAGCCACTCAGTCTGTGCTCTTTGCTGCAGCAGCCCCAGCAATCTAGTGCAGTACGCCAGCAGCATTAGTTTTGTTTCTTAGACCATTCACTCAGCAAATATTTTAAGCCAACTGCTGGAATTTGTGCAGAAGTGAACAAGACCTGGTTTATCTCTCAGTTTGCTTACATCTTAGTAGAGCAGACAAAAAGTAAATAAGGAATTAAGGTAGAATGTGGTTAGTGTCACATCACGGTCAAGGGGAGGGTGCTGGGGAGCCCTAAGAGGGGTCTTTAACCCAGCCCAAGCACCCAAGACAGACAGGCTCTTGGAGGGAGTGATATTCCAAAAGTCTCGGACCACGGAGCAAGGCTGTGTATGACTGTTTGTTGCTGTCATAGAACAAGGTGAGTTCCGAGTGGACGGAACAAGCAAGATTAGAGAGAAGTCAGTGTGTTTGTTCCACTTAGCAGTTTTGCCTCCAGATTAACTCTTAGCTGAGGTGGCGCCTTATTAAGTGTGGGTGGTGGGTAGAGGTGTGTGGGGACTGGGTAGGGTGGGATGAAGGTGAGATCATGCAGCATCAATCAACAGGCAGAGACTGGTGCCTTCCTGAGGCAGAAGATTCCCTTTGTCTAGCTCTCTTTCTTTGACCTGTGCCATGTGGTGGGAGAAGACTCCAAAGCTTGGCCTGGGTCACTGGGTAAGGTTGTGTAGGTTGTGGACTGCACAAGGGGAGATTGGGGACTGAAATCTGGCATGTGCCCACTTACCAAGCCATGTGTCTGGGCATGGGGCCTCTGTCTGCCCAGAGGATGGGTACTCCTTTGCTTTGCACAGAGGTGTCTTCTTGCCAAGTCATATGCAACGGATTCTGTTTCCCCTGGGTGGGGGGGGGCACCCAAAGGTGCCATCTATCCTAGCGGTAGTCACCAGCACGGCATTTGGTCTGGCTGCACAACAAGGCATTTGTTTCTTTGAAATAAAGCCTATTCTACATGTTGGAAAGCTGCCCCAGGGGTGCTGTCATACAGTTAGAGAGTGGATCCAACCGAAACTCTAATTGTATTCTCATCGCATTGGCTACATTACTTCTTCCCAGTTAAGCTGCTAGTCTGCACCTTTGCTGTATGGCTTTTGGCTCGTGACCCGGAGGCTGGGATTAGATCTGTTTTTTGTGAAGCTGAAGAGGAAGGTTCACAATAAGTTCCAAGCAGTTCGCTAATAACCATTGGTTATAAATACTGTCGATGTAGCTAGGACAATGCTCCCTAGTGCTACAGTCTTGTCCTATACATAAAGGTCTGATACTTTGTAAATTACCCCGAGCCTGGAGTTTCTTCTGCTATAAACCCCACCACAAATGTGTTTTGGCATGAAGGTAAATGGATAAGCCATGGGGACTGGGGGCGCTCAGCCCAGAAGGTAAACAGACAGAGATGCCAGTACTTACCGTCAGGAGGCTGGTGAGGAGGGGCTCTGTTCACAGCAAGAGCAGCGCATCCTGCCCGTCGTCAAGCAGGTGGAAAAACATTAAAACGGGGACAGTGCGGAGGTTACGAGGAAGTCCAAACGGACTCCCAGATGTCGGTGGGGAAACAGGAGGAGCTGGGGTGGGAGCACGTGGTAAGGAAATGGGATTCCCATCCTGGGGTGGCTCTGGGGGAGGGACATCCTGGCCACCAGTAGCGCTAGAACGGCCTAGGTGTCCGTCGGTGGGCTCCTGCGAAGGCACTCTGACGACGAGACCTGACCCCCCCCCGCCCCGCCCCACTTGCGAATCAGGGAGTCCCTGCAGACCCTCCTCACATTCCACGCTGGTTCTTTCTGGGGCCTCTGTCGGCAGAAGAGCAATCCTTTCCTCTTGCGTTCTTGGGCGCCTCCCCTGGGCTCTTATTCCCGGGGCTGCGTGGCACCTGTGCCCAGGCCTGGCTCTCCCCTCCCCGCTTTGTGCTGGGTCCCCAGCTGCACGGAACAAGTCGTGCTGTGTGCTACCCTCCTGCCCCTGTGCCCCACTGCCCCGGCCCCCCACAAAGTGCCACGGGTGCCCTGGAGGCCCTGAATCCCCCGCAGTCAGCTACTGGCCCACATTCCAGCGGGCGCTTCTCTCCCCTCGAGGCTTCGCTGTGCGTCGGCGGGGCCGGGTGGGGACACAGGACACCAGGCCCCCGTCCTCGCCGCCTCTGTCCCCAGAAGCTCGCCCGCAAGGCAGGGCCAACATCGCCACTTCCACTTTGAAATATCCAGAAGAGATGACATGGTGTCCTTTGTGGGATTGGTTTCCTTCCACAGTTGTGCTGATTTTTAATAGCTCATTTTCAGGGCGGTTTCTCCAGCGTCTGGAAACAAACTTCCTGAGCACAGCAGGTGCCACCTGGCTCCCAGGGATGACCTCAGTGGCTTGTTCCTGAGTCCAAGTTTCTGGAAGCCTGAATGTGGCTGTGAGATATTGAAGTCAAAACATATAAAATATTGAACAATGAAATCCAATAAAAAAAATTAAACAAAAAACAAATAATTGCAGACAGACAGCCTTCAAGGTGTAAAAGTGCAAGGAAAAAAATTAACTCAGACAAACCAATAGTCTGGTACCTTGGGAGGCAACAAAGGGAAAATCCAATATGATTGTGAAAAATTGTGACCAGGGAGCGAGACAGGAGTGAAAAGCACCTTTCTCTTCTAAATGACTCCAGACATGACATTTGTCACCCAGGTTGGCAGAGGGGGAGTCATTACTGAGAGCTGCAGACGTGGACAGGTGACCATAGGCAGGAGTTTATTCCTTCCTTTCTTTTTTAAAAAAATTGAACATATTGACATA
The DNA here is from genome assembly GCF_030028045.1 of Hippopotamus amphibius kiboko. Taxonomy (NCBI): domain Eukaryota; kingdom Metazoa; phylum Chordata; class Mammalia; order Artiodactyla; family Hippopotamidae; genus Hippopotamus; species Hippopotamus amphibius. The sequence goes on along the minus strand of NC_080196.1, from coordinate 4,467,518 downwards.
TAACATTGTGTATGTTTAAGATGTAGCTGGTATTACATTGATACATTAATGTGTTGTAATCTGATTGCCATCGAAGTAATATTTAGTGCTTCTATCACATTACGTAACTATTCTTTCTTTTCGGTGGTTGGATTAATTCATTTTCAATAGGGTAGTTTCTGCGTTAAGCTGTCTGTCAACTTCTTCCATTTCATTACCAAAAACGAGGTGGGAAAGGAAAAACAGAAGGGAGGCGTGAGGTCTGAAGGTCTGCATCCTGACAACATTCGGATGTGTTGCCAGGTGGTGCTTTGGGAAGTGGTTAGGTCATGAGGGTGGATTCCCCGTGGGTGGGGTTAGGGTACTGCCACTGAGGACACAGTGGGAAGACTGTCTATCTGGCCGGCTGTTTACGAACCAGGAACCAGGAACCAGGAAGGGACCCTCACCAGACACCGAATCTGCCCACACCTGGGACTTGCAGCCTCCAGAACTGTGAGTGGTGAGTTTCTGTCGCTCCTCAGCTCTCTGTTCCAAGGTGTTTTTGTTACAGCAGCAGAACGGACTAAGACAGGAGGAGAGGTTACAGATGCGTGATCTCACTCTGGGGAAAGTCGTGGCTCATGGGTGTTTCTGCGTCCGGCTGGGAGAAGCAAACCAGGGAAGAAGCTGATGGACACCGAGTGCCCGGTGGCTGTCGGCTCCCCCTCGACTCTGCCTCTGGCTGCCAGCCCACGTGGAGGCTGCTGTGGCCCCGTGTGTACCCCGATCTCCTTCCACCCTCAGAATGGCTGCTCCCTGCCCTTCAGTCTCTGCTCCCTCTGTAGCCTTTGTTCAGTTTCAAAGCTGCCTCCTTGTTCAGACGCGCTTCTCAGGCTGCATCCCCTCCCTTTCCCTCCTTCCTTCATCTTTCCATCCCATGGGACCCTGAACAGAACCTTCACCCACCAGGTGAGCCCCACACGTGCTGCCACCAAAGGGGACTCAGGCAGCATGAGTCACACGTGGAAAGGGGTGAGGACGCACTGGGTGAAGAGAACAACCTCTCTCCAGCGAGGGGTGCAGAGGGGCTGCTCAGGAGGGTGACGGGGAGGGGGTGGGGGTGGGGAACTCCGGCAGGGGGCCGGGCTTGGGTGAGCTCTGGGTGCACAGTGGGCCTCAGTAAACACCTGCTGAGTGGTTGAGTTTCAGGGATCACAACTAAGTATTAACAGAAAAGCCTGGGCTTGGGCGAAAGCCTCTTCTATTCTATACTTTATTTTGTCTGAACCTGAGTTCCTTGCCCAGTGGTAGCAGAAATATAATGTGTCCCAGTCCCCGGGAATGAACCAGCAGGGTTGACAGTTGGGCAACCACAGCTGGGACCCCTCCTTTTTTTTCTGTGCTCTCATCAGTGAATGAATCTAACACTTTTTTAGTCTACTTTTTTGTTTTGAGCCTGTTTACTGCTTGATTTGACAAAATCTGCAAGCCTGCAACACACAGCGCTCCTTCTCATACAGCCTCCAGCCAAACAGCCGAGGCCGCGTCAGCTGGTGAGAGCCTGGGAGGGAGTCAGGCAGATTTGAATCCCAGCTCCCTGAGCTCATGAGGCTGAGAAGCAGGGGCCTGTTTCCTCACTTCGCTAACCCTGACTTCCTCTTCTGTAAGGTGGGTTATCCCCTCAGAGCTGTTACTGAATTTTGACATGCAGATAAAATACCTAGCACGATGCAGCACGTAGCAAATGCTCCAACAATTGTGAGCTTTGGAACATCTGCTATTATTATTGTTGTTGTTGTTGTTCTGCCTTCTCAGAACAGAACCTTTTAACCCTTTTAGTCTACCCTATGTGGCAACCTTGCTGATCGTTTCCATAACATTCTCTGGCCCCTTCTGTTTTCTTCCACCATTTCTGAGTAGAAGAAAATGAGGGAAAACCACCACAAAATGATTCAGGCTTGTGTGGCATGGATGTTTTCCTTCTTTCCATCCTTGGTTGGGTTTCAAGGAATCCATAAAAATATCAGCTGGAAGAAGAAATTATTGTTTTCAGCTGAAATAACATCTATGCTTATATTCTTTTCCTCGGGAGTGAGGAGATACTGGAAGAAAGAATTTGGTTTTGTCACGCATTTTAAAGGAAAGCTGGGTTAGAGGAGAAAAAAAAAAACCAGGCCGGTACATTTGAAGGCAGCTGAAGGGTTCAGTCCCAGCGGAACAACTGAATTCATTTACAAATTGGATGTAAAGTAGCTCTTTCCCGATTCTTCTGGAACCCCTACTTGCCAGATAAAATGATGGGGAAACTAGACAGACGAACTCGTCTGAGAAAGTTGACTGAGAAAATTGTAGCTGATTCAAATCTCAAATTGAACTGCAGGGATGGTAAGCTTTCCCTCCCTAACAAGTCCGGGTTAAAATCAGAATGTGGCCTTTTCCGTTCTCTCACTAGCTATTTTGGGTGATTTTTTTCTGAACGCAGACGTAATTGTTATATTTGCAGATGTTACATTTAGTTCTTCACATCCTGAATGTGTATTTTTTTTTTTTTAAGCAGGAAACAAATCTAATTAAAAATTACACACATTTTCTTTCCTAGGCCTTTTTTGGCCTGGTTATAAACTTTCTGTTTCCGGGGAAACTTGTATCTGAATATTTCCCTTAAATTCTTTTCAGGGTTCATGTCGCTCAGCAAACACGCCCCATCCCAGATCTACTTAAACCAGCTACACTTCGAAGAAATCAAGGTGCCAGGGAGCCATTTCAGGCCTTAAAATGGTCGAGGCTCAAAGACAGTTTGCCCTGATGACGTTGGAGGGATAGGAGAGGGACCTTAGGAAACAGGGCTTCAGCGCCAAGGTGAACACCCACCTGCTATGGACTGAATGTGTCCCCTCCAGATTCGTATGCTGACATTCTAACCCCAATGTGATGGTGTTGCGGGTGGGTTTTGGGAGGTGATTAGGTGATTAGTGTCCTTATAAAAGGGACCACAGAGAGCTTTTCCTCACCCCTCCCGCCATGTGAGGACACAGCAGGAAGACAGCTGTCTGTGACCCAGGAAGTGGGCCCTCACCACACACTGAATTTGCTGGCAACTTGGTCTTGATCTTTCCAGCATCCAGAAATAAATGAGAAAAATGTGAGAAATAAATGTCTGTTGTTACAAGTCACCGAGCTCATGGTATTTTTATTACAGCACTCCGAACAGACTAAGGCACCTGTGAACAGAGTAATGACTCACATTCAATGAGGTATATGCCCGGCACTGTTCTCTCATTTAATTCGCACGGTATTTCTGTAAGGCAGGTGTTATTATCGTTGACACGTACGGATGAGGAAACAGAGGCTTAGAGAACCTGAAGCACTCGCTCGGTTAAGCGCTGAAAAGCCAGCCTGTCTAATTCTAGACATGCCCTCCGCTCCTAGCATCTCCCCCTTTCCTCCCTTTACCCTCTCCAACCTCCCCGGTGTCTACTTAGGGGATGGTGTGGTTCCCGTGGGACCAATGTCAATCTGGCTCTGCGGGTGGGTCATGTGACCTAGGCAAGCCAATCAGCATGGGGCCAAGGTCATTGGCCAGGAGTGGTCATGTGACCCAAGCCATTGCACTCAGCGTGAATGCAGGGCTTTGGGAGAAAGTTCTCTCTCCTTTGTATTTTGGACAAGTGTGAAACTGTTTGCCTCAGGCAGGGAGGACTGTCTGAGGGTGAAGCCAATATTCAGGGAGGCCAGAGGTGAAAGAACTGCAGAGAAATAGAGGTGAAGTGCTGATGACAGTGTGGACCTTTGCAGCAAACCGTGGCTGAAGCCTGAACCCCTTGGTCTCAGCAGTCAGAGCTGAGCTGTGTGTGTAACCAGAAGGTGCTGGTCTCCATTCCCTACAGCCAAGCGTTCTGAGTGTGGCGATCACACAGGCCAAACGGACCTTCAGCTTTCTGCCTGGACCTTGCCTGGGAAAGCTTTCCTTGGGCACCAGCATTCCCTTAACAAAACACAAGCGCGTGCTCTCACACACACACACGCACAGATTCCCTTAAAATGTAAGGAAGGGCCTGTGGACACCCACATGACTTGAGCTGGCTGATTTCCATGAGAGTTCTTTGGTTTGGAGGCATACCATGATTTTTTTTTTTTTTTTTTCGGGTAAATTCATTCAGGAGAAAATTGTAGCATACTTGATGGTGATTTTGAAACAGTGGCAAATCATTTATGAGAAGATGGGACTTACTTAAGCTCTTTGGCAGGGCACCCTCACCCCACCGCACCTCGACCCTGCCCCAGCACACAGGGGTCACCAGCCCAAGGGGGCTTGCCTGGGGGCGCCCACCAGCCCCGTCACATGTCCCGGTTCCTGGGATGGCGGTTCCAGGCTTCATCTTCGTCGCTATGTTCTGCCTGAGTTATGATAATGCCTCTGGCATGTCTCCTACCAGGACTGTCTGTATTTCTTAATAGGAGAGTCATAAACAGTGAAAAACTTTCTCAACTTGCAGGAGTGGAACTTGGTGAAAGGGAAGGCCCACGCTTTACATTTTAGGGGCAGAGAAAACACTATTTTTCTCCCCTCAAATTATGCCCTTAGTGCAGCTGCTGTGTGTTCCTGGGTACTCTGTCAAGGCCAGGGTCAGCCTGTGTATGTGTGGAAATCTCTGTTTAATAAATCTACAGCATCTAAAACTCTCTTTCTCCACCCTGGCCCTGTCTGTCTGTCTGTCTGTCTCTCTCACGCACACACACACACACACACACACACACATACAGTCAAGTCAAGGAATTTTAAGAAGAGAGTGAAGAACAGGAAAGGGAACAGCTGAATAGTAGAAAAATGAAAAGTGAGCTTGTTCCCTGTTCCCTGTTCCCTGTCCCCGTCTTTGGAAGGTAGTGACAGCTGTCCTGAGCCCTCAGGACATGTAAGTACCCGGGATCAACCCAGGGCCCTTACTGGACATAGGAATGTTTCTGGAAAGGGAGCAGGAAATGTCTCCCTGGAGGGAACGGAGAAGGACTAGCATTCGTTTACTGTCTGGGACACAACAAAGTCCCCCGTGTGAGCCGCGAGCTTTGCCCCTGAGCCCGGCACGGCCACAACATGTCTTTTCTCTGGAGCACTTTGGGCGTAGGCGAGGACACTGCTATAATTGTGTCTCTCCACAACCCAGAAAACCTCAGAGGCTGATTTTAAGGTTTTGATTCACCAGGCATTTACAGCCTGCTATTCTGGGTAGTTCAACTATGTACAGAGAGTAATTAATAGCAACGAACATTTGTTAAACTACGCATTTCTTTCCTCTTGTAATCTCTAACACAGTGGCACTTTTATCAGACGAGAAGGTCAACCCAGTCTCCCAACTTCAGCCCTACTTCAGGAGCAAGAGGGCCAGACCTGGGGCCCAGAGATGCTGGAAGGGAGCGGTGGGGGGAGCGCAGGATGTGGAAGTGGCGGCAGAGCCCAGCAGGGATTCTGCACATCCGTGGACAGGATACAGTGGGGCTCCCCAGATGGCTCTGGCCACAGACAGGCAACCTCACCATTCACAGAGGGCATCAAAGGAGGTGTCTCTGTACACACGCGATGTGGCCCCTGGTGGACATGAGGCTTTTTAATATTTCAGGGCACTGCAGGCTCCATGAGGGCAGGGACAGGGTCTGTTTTGCTCCCTGGAGTAGCCTCAATGTTGAGCACAGGACCTGGTATGTGCGTGATGAGCTGTGACTCTTGAAGTAAATTAATGAACACATTCATGAGAGCTGTGGTGTGCTGGGGCCAGGATAGCCGTGCTTGGGGATGCATTATAATGAAGTTTGTTCCAGGGAGGTTGTGATGGACAGCTTGTGAGGTTCCATCAACTTCTGGGCCCTCACGTCCAGGGCCTGACACTTCCCAGGAGAAGGACCGGCTCCCTCCCCAGCGCTGTCATGGCAGCCAGGCCATCACCATCCTGAATCTCTCAGCATCACTTACGCTGCGGCAGCCCCTGGCTCTGTGTGTGATGGAACTTACGTTATAGCTACAGAATTGTACCAAGATTCTTGAACAAACCATGAGGCACAATTGTGGGCTGGTTTCTTTATTTTGGGTGACTGAGGAAGGGCCCCGAGGAGCTAAAAAGAGGTGAGTGGTGTCAGGTGAACACTTAGGGAAGAGGGACCCACCCTCAACACTGCTGGGTGACGCCCAGGGGCCCCTGAGAAGCAGATCCTTTGGGGGGTTCATTGCATCCGTGGAGTCTGGGGACCTCTGGTCCTGGGGCTGACATCAGCGCCTGCACCTTCAGGGAGGCTTGCTCTGTTGTCCGCTGGTCCTTCCTCACGGCAGGTTCAATGTGAGGAGCTGTGGTTTCCAAGGGACAGCTCTCTGCGCTTCAGGTGCTCAGGGGCAAAGGACGGTGGCATTGGCACAGGCCACGGTGGAGTGGTCTTGGTTGTACAGTTCCAGCAGAACCTGGTACTCTCCCTGAAGGGACACGGGGAAAGCAGGAGGTGTGAGCCACAGAAACATCAGCTTTAGCAGGTGGTTAGGGCTCCCTTCTACGTGTAGGCTCTGCTCTAGACCCTAGGGGTAAAGTTGAACCTGATAAGCCACACCGCCCGGTGGCGCTCCCAGGCTGGCTGGGAGAACAGACAGTGCCCGTGGCAAACGACTAAGCCTGAGATGTCTTGTGCTCCAGATGGAGCTCCTGCAGGGAAGGGGGCGGGGGGGGTGCTGGGCCGGCCAGCAGATCCTGGGGTGGCTGGTGCTGGTTTGGAGTTTTAAGTAGGGGGTCAAGGCAGGTCCACCGAGAAGGTGACGTTGGGGGGTGCCCTGCTGTCCGGGGTCAGTGAGGAGCTGATGGGGCTATGGGGTGGGGGGGAGACCCACAGGAGGAGAGGAGAGGAGGGGAGACGGCCTTGCAGGCTGTGAAGGGGACGCTGGCTTCCACTCTCAGGACTGGGCTGTCCTCATGTGTCTGTCAGTAGGGTCCTTCCAGCCGCTGTGTTGAAAAAAGATGATGGGGGAGGGGAGAAAGCAGTAAGACCGGGTGGGAGGTGGCTACCACAAGCCAGGTGAGAGGCAGCGAAGGTTTGGAGCAGGTGGTGGAGGTGGGGAGAGGAGTGAGATTCTGGATAGATTCGGAAAGAAGAGCCAATATGATTTGCTGCGGAAACCCACGTGGGTGGGAACGAGAGGGGTCGAGAGAGACCCCGAGGGTTCCGGCCTGAGCAACAGGAAGGATGAAGTGCCATCTGCTGAGACGGAGGAGATGGCTGGAGAGCAAAATTAGACTGCCTGTAACGCAAGCACTCCGATAGGAAAAGTATTCCTGCCTTTGAAGGCTCCCTTCTGGTGACAGCGCACCAGAGGACTCCCTGTGTCTGTGGTCAGGGGATGCCAGCCGGGCCATGTGTGCAGCTGCAGAAAGAACCCAGGCCTGAGCCACAGCCGCTGTGCGCGTGGCTGCAGCCCCGCCTGGCTCCATGGGCCACGCTGCGGTGCCACGTCTGTGGACCCCTTGTTCCGAGAAGGAAGGCTCTAGGTGATGGAGGGCAGAGGATGGTCCGGAAACTCCTGGCCCATCTTTGAGGAGCCCGTCACCCGAGGAAGGGAAGGTGTTTGATCTGTATAAGCTGGAGGGAAGGAACAGATCAGACCACTGGATAGACACTGCATGAGGGGTCTCAGGCTAGAAGAGAGGAACTTTCCAGCAATTCGCAGAGGCCCAGGAGCCACCAGGTTCCCCAGCACTGATGGTGTCTCGGGTGTCAGGGCTACTGAGGGTGACCTACGGCACCCTTCACCCTGAAGAGTCTGTGACGGTCTAGGCTCCCTGAGTCTGCGCCAATGTTAGCAGCTGTGATTTCAGAGGCGGTGTTAGGAGTTTAAATCACAACGGAACATTTAGAGGAACAGTTCTGAGTAAAGACCAGCTCACGTTTGCATCTGGTGGTATCTCATCGCCAGCATCTGCTTTTGCCTGTCCCCGTGCATTTGAGGTCACACCACACAAAGCTACTGAAAACCAACGGAATTTTTCATCATTGTTTTCTAAGCCCAATGAAAGACGTCGTATTTGAAGGAAGGGGTTCCGGGTTACGAATTACAAGATACACACACTCTGCTTCAAGGGGTGAAGGAACTTAGGCCACAGTGCCCATCTGCGAGCAGCAGGAAAGGATGAGGCGCAGAGAGCAGGGGCCTTTCTGCTGTTTGAAGAGCACTGGGCTTGCCAGGCAGGAGACCGTAGTTGCACCCTTGGCACTTACACAGTTCAGGCCGTACTTGCAAGTTGGCATCCTGTGCTTTGGAAGCCCAAAAGTGCCTCTAAATTCTAAGTCAGAAAGCAGCATCTGTAGACAGATGCACGCTGCAGGAGGGACTTCAATCTGGGCCAAGGGGCTGGTTGTGTTAAAAAGAAAATAATACCAAGACACTGAAGACTGACTGCTGAGTGGAAAAGTTTTCGGCCAAGTGGGGATGGAATTAGCACAGAGCCCATCTCTGAGGGATTTGGTGGGAGGAGGGGGGATCCTGGGTAGGTCTTTTAAAACACAAAGTCTTTGCACCACTCGTGTCCCATATTAGGAAGCAAAGTCTCTGAGCCTTGCAGGCTGGCTGTCCGCCAGGGGCGCCGGGGCTGGCCAGGCTGGTCTTGGGCCAGCGTGGGAGCTCAAGTTGGGATTAAGGCCTCCAGCTGCCTCTGCTGCATACGTGACAGGTCACATGTGTCCCCTGTCAGGCCTGGCTGTGGTGGGGTCAGGGCTGGCCAGGCTTCTGCTCCCCAGGCCCAGGCCTCAGAAGCAGAAGAGGTAGGAGAGGCAGGCAGAGGGCATCTGGGGATGCTTGGACAAGCAGGCCCAGGGCCAGGCGACCTGACCGTGTCTTAGCCTCACATCAGGCACTCCCCGAGGAGCCCTGTCCATGGTTAAAGGACGCAAGTAATGCACTCACCCACGCATCCTAGGTGTTTGCAATACAGCTCTTTACATCTCTGCTACATTTTCTTTCAAAGTGATTCTGTGACTTTAAGTTCTCTCCCTTCTATTACACAGCAATTGCTGAGTAACTGTTTTTTTTTAAAAAAGTTAATAATGCAAGACAAAAATTAATTGTTTGCAAATTTTAAGTCAATCTCCAGGGGAGGGGGGAAGGTCCAAAGGAAAATGAAGAAAGAAAGAAAAAAACTCAAATAGCAAAGATTTAAAGTGAAAACTATGTGGAAGAAATTCGGTCTCATGTCCTGGAAGTGAAGAGAGTTTGCACATCTCTCATAATGACACTGAAAGTCCTGAGGAGAAAACTCTGGAAGGCTGGACGCTTCCCAGCTGCCACAGCAACACGAGTGAAAGCCCCAGATGGTCTGGAGACTTGATGGCTTGAAACTGAGGAAACACACAGGGAAATGAAACGAGTTCAAGAGACTCTTCAAGGAGAAGGAGATTCTTTTCTAGAGTCACACTCAGGTTTTGGAAGATGCAAAGGATGAAGTTGAAAAACAAAAAATGAAAATGATTACATTTTTGTGATTCTTTTGATGTTGTTCAAAGGATGCTCTCAGGAGTAGCTACTAAGAATGGATCACTTATGTCAGAACTGGTGGAATTCAGCTGTTTCATAAAGTCACGGTATTTTGAATGAAAAGGAATTAGTGGAAAAATCTACTCTTAACTGTGAGCCTCACTAGTGAATGTGCAAGATGTGGGCTTTTTTTTTTTTTTTTTTTTTTTTGCCATTAAGCATTTTTATTTCTTGGAATCCTAAACAGATTATTTTAACACCAAGCATAAGTATGTAGGGGAAAATTACGAAAGGTTTTAAAATGGATCAAAAAATGACTGAGTGTATTCAAAGGAAAATTGTTAGAGCACATCCTTCAAGGTTATCTGACCCTAAGAAGATGTGGGCATTTTATTTACTGGGTGGTAACTTGTGAATGACTGGTACCTGGGGGAGCTTTAAGCTTTCCAGGTGTGTTTCTTGCTTTCCCTGAAAGGCCAGCCCGCCTGCAGCTGCCTCCCTCACCTCCAATAGCTCTAACCATGTGGAGCCCCCCCCACCATGGCCAACGTACCGGACAGGACCCCAGAATCCCTCTCCAGGAGAGCTGTGGACACGAGGGATGCCCTAGGGCTCCACAGGACAAATGTGTTAAATACCAAGACGCCAAAACTCCTGCATCAAGCATTAGCAAGGGCCCACGATGAGGGAACAGCTTCGCTGAGAAAGGGTTTTCTTCATGATGGGCTGCACAAAAGCTTCAGGTTTTCAGCTTAATTCCCTTCTCCCCCTCCTTCTCTTTCTCCGCCTCTGCTCTCCTCTCCCTGCCCCCCCATTCTCTGCATCTCCTTCTTTAAGAAACTGCTAGACACAACAATTAAGGGACAAAATAAAACAGAAAACCAAAACCTTACCTTGGGAATTTCAAACCCAGGATTATTGACAGAGCCGGCATAGTAAATCTGCTCTGGAAAAACAGACAAAACACACATAATGTCGTTTAATCACTGAGAACAGAACCAATCTGCTGCATTATCTGTGCTTACTGCGCCCTGGGGAGCCAGTGATGAAGAATAAGCTCTCTGTCCAAACGTTGCTTATATTCTAATGAGGAAACTGACAGTACACAAATCAGGAAACGCGATAGTATCCAGACTGTAGAAAGTGCTAAAAGAAGAGGCACGTGGAATGATGGTTAGGAGGCCAGGCTGGCCCCGCGATGCTCAAGGTTAAGTCCTAAGACAACTTCTGGTAACTCACTGACCTCGGATAGTTCTGGTCTCTTTGGGCTCAGTTTCCTCGTTTTGAAGACGGTAAGTAATGACAATAACAGAGCTGTGAGGAATGAAGGGAGCTAATCCGCAGAAGCACCGATAACGATGTCTGAAAAGCACTCAATGAAATTTGCTAAAGTTACGAACCGAGAAATGCTATGTTTGAGAAGACGGCTGGTCCGGGAAGGCATCCTTAAGGAGATAGTGGTTGAATGATACAATCTCCCTGAGGGAGGAGAATGAGGCTATTATTATTATTATTATTATTATTTAAAATTTTTATTTTATATTGGATTATAGTTGATTAACAATGTTGTGTTAGTTTCAGGTGTATGGCAAAGTGATTCAGTTATACATATACATGCATCTATTATTTTTCAAATTTTTTTCCCATTTAGATTATTACAGAGTATTAAGCAGGGTTCCCTGTGCTATGCAGTAGGTCCTTGTTGATTATCCGTTTTAAATACGGCAGTCATTTAAAAAGCTGGTGGAAGAGCACTGCAGGACCGATACCATCCCGATTACTGTCTGATTACTTCTGTTTCTTAGTGAAGGTTGTGGGTGAAGAGGTAGGGGAAAGTGGATGGTGAGAGCTGTGGTGCATTGAGGAGCAAGAAGATGGTTTATACTAGTCATCATGGACAGTGGGGAAGAGAGTTCCTTGAAAAATGGTAGGATTGCTAGGCAGTGTTGATTTTTTTTGTTTGTTTGCTTTTGAGGTTTGTGGCGTAAATTTCAAGATGCTGCAGTCAACCCAGATGTGTATGTTCTCAGCAACATTCAGGAGCTCTGATCAAGAGTAGAGGGGATAGATGGTTGGGCTGGGGTCTTGCTGGACAAGAATAAGGAGAGGAAGGCAAGGCTGTTGGGAAGAGATGCAGGGAAGCGGGTGATGATAGACCGTGGATGCTGAGGAGGGTAAGGGAGACAGTGCCGGCGGGAGGGGTTGACTGATAGTAAAGTCTGTGGTGGAGTCGGTTGAATGGAGTTTCCATCACTGCAATCCAGTACCTAGAGGAGGTGAGCGGGAGGATGTGGGGAAGCCAGAGGGAGGGCGGCTTGACGTCGAGATTTCAGAAAGAGCGCGTTTACCGGAGCTGACAACATGCAGGGCTCACGGAGGGGAATGTTGAGGTGGAAAGATGCACGTGGGTGTCGGAGGTGAGGGGGTCCAGGGGCTGAGACACTGTGGTGCTGGGTGGACTCATGTCAGCACTGAACAGTGAGACCTCAGATGGTGGCCGTCTCCTCTGTGATCCCCCAACACCGGGCACTTAGCATGTGACAGGCAGAGTGGCACAGACGCTGGGTCAGACTGTCCAGGCTGGGCTTGACTCTTGACTATTTTTCTTACTAAATAAACAAATAGCCTAACCTCTCTGTGCCTCAGTTGCCTTATCAGGAAGTGGGGTGATGGTAATATCCACCCCACACATTGTGAGCATTTAGCACATGTAAAACTCTTGCAAAAACACCCGGCACATGGTAAACACTCAATAAGTATCTGCCATTAATATATTCATTCACCAACCCACACTCCTGGGTGCCCATCTAATACAGGACATAGGTGCCGATACCATAGCAGACAAGAGTACTATGGGAACCATCTGAATTACGGAGCACCCAGACTTGCAGTCATTAGTTTACAGAGCTATTTCCTCCACTATTCGGGCCTCTGTGCCTCCTTGTACGTTGCACAGAGTCTAACAGCAGGCGTGCGCTGTGTGGTTATTGAATGAGGTTATCAAACGAGCAGAACCAGAGCCAGGATGAGGTTTGCCAACCAACTTCATTCTTGCTTCTGCTACTGTAATCCTCCTCCTGCTGGAAGGGTCCCGGCCTGGGATGTGCTGACGCAGGAGACGGGATCAGGGAAGGAGCCACTTAGAGCGGCCAGTCTGGTGATGAGGGCGGAGGGATGGTTGGGGAGGATGCAGGAGAACAAACGCTTATTGGTTCATTGATGGCATTGGGTACTGGGCTCCTTGAATGGCACAGGGATTTCCTGCCTCACTCAGCACCTGGCCCTTAACAGCTGCTCAGTTAGGATTTGGAGACAAACCGAACTCTTCCCAGTTCAGGAGCAGGGTCAGGGACAGCATGGCACCATATCAGGGGCATGAGGGCAACCTGAGACCTGAACTTCTACCAGGAGACCTGTGCTTAGCCTCTGGCTTCTGTTCAAAGCCCATGTCCTACCCTTCCTTCCCACGGTCACTTCCTGGTACCTTGCAGGGAGGATGGGCAAACCTGATGGGTAGGAAGATATTCCTATTTCATTGCTCCAAATGTACTGACCCATTCATTGTGAAAAGGAAACATATTTGGTTGTGGATATAAGCAAGAGGTTTGTTGGAAACTGCTGCTCTGTATGCTGTGGTGTTAGAAATCAAGATGTTCCTGTATCCTCAGGAATCTTCCAGTGCGACTGGGGAGAGACAATAACTAGGTGTAGAGTTAATTGTGCAAGGAGTGAGCAGAGGGTGTGGGCGGTGAACCTGAGAGAGCAGAGAGCCCGGAGGGGCGGCCGGGTTTCATCTGCAGGGCTGGGTCTACGACCCCAGGGCATCCTATTTGCGATAGAGTCCATGCTGTCTCCGGGGGTGTGCGGCACAGGGACCCAGAAACCAGCACATGGTTTCTTCTTAGGACATTGTCTATTTTGCGTTCCCTAGTGGGTGCTCTGACCCAGCAGAGGGACAGAGAGACCCGGGACCCATCTATCCTGGCAGGAGACGCGTTGCTTCATTTCAGCGCTGCCGTCTGGAGCTGTGGCCACTTTCCACCTGGCATTGCGGCCTCCTAGCTGATGCTCTGACTCCCAGGTAGCCTTTCAGGAGAATCCCTTTGCTTCTGTTGGCTGGAGCAGGTTTCTGCTGCCTGAAGCTCCAGGACGGTGGTTGCTAAGGGCATGAGCCAATTAAAATCTCTCACGCCGGCCCTCCAGGGTTGGGACACAGCTGACTCAGGAGCAGAGCCCAAGCATGGGGAGTTCTGGTCTGGTTGGATTCCTTCCGACAAGTCTTACACCCACTTCACGCTTCTCTTTGGTGTTCTAAGGGGACAGTGCAAACGGCTTGACCCTGGAGGCAGACAGAAGGGTTCAGGACCCAGCTCCCCTACTCACTAAGTGTTAGTGGACAATTTGCTTAACCATCCTGTGACTCAGCTTCTGCACTTGCAAAATAGAAATAGGGACACCTCACCTGCAGGGCACTGAGAGGACTAGGAACTTGTGTGTCAGCTTACGGAGAAGAATGGGGTCCCCAGGAAAGGCAGAGACAGCAGTTGTTTGTTGAACAATTATTCACCGGATGTGAAGGAGAGTAAGGTGGTGACGGCTTGTGTAGGGGATGCAGAGAAACACACCAAGGCTGGGCTTGGGAATCTTCTTCCTGAGCCAATGTGCACAACTGCTGATTTCTACTGGTGTCTTTTTTTTTTTTTTTTTTTTTTAAACTTCTGTTTTAAAAAAATGAGTGAATGCTGCTCTTTGAAGAATACCAGTCAACTGAGATCTAGCATTTTGTTAAGCTCACTTCATGCTCCGAGGTTTGTTGATTTGTGCTTCATTATTAAGGTCCTTTACTGGGGTGAGAGATTGTCATCAACTCCATCTTCCTCACTTTATAGTTTCAGCTGGAGCTTTTCTGGGCACCCACGAAGTTCCTGAGAGTCACTGCAAGTAACTCATGAAACAATCTTTTTTTTTTTAACCTGATGAAACGACACCTAAAATTAAATTCTCGCTCCTTCCTTTTTCAGATCATCTCTGATTCTGAAATTCCTTTAATTAACATCCTCACACTCCAGGACTATAAAAAGGAGCCCCAGTATATCTGTACCCACTTCTTCCTTTCCTTCTTTTGGAATCTTGATCAGTTTTTAATGTGCAGTGGATTAAAGAATTTCACCCTCCTGCTTCTGAATGCTTGAAGTCATTTCTGCCAATCGGCTTTTTTGGGGACCCAGATCTTTGTGTGGTTGGCACACAGTGTCTTTTTAGAGCGGATATGGATTTTCAAATGTGGAAATAAAAGGTCCCAAAGAGTCGTGGTTCAGACTGACGTGAGGCCGGGAGCTGCTCTGTAACCAGGGCAGATGCTGGCCCGGAAGGAAGTGCTTGTTGATTGTGTGGCTTCTGTTAGATGGAATCTCACCACTTCCCAGCCATTGCTAGTGTCTTATGGGAATTCCCTCCAGTCTTTCAAATTTAGTACAAAAATGTCATCAGTATTTAAGCATCATTAAGGTCCTTGACAGTGTAAAAATACTTAGAGTTACAATTTATCATAAATAGGCCGATTAGTATATTCCGAACAAAGACTTTTTACAGTTATCATTTATTCATTTATTCCCATTTGAGCCATGGGGACTGGCAGGTCGTGATGAACTAGGAGGACACAGCCTGCATCCTGCCCTCCAGTGAGTGGGACAGGTCGCAGGGTTCGGGGAGCCTGAACGAGGGCTGCTGTGGGCTGTGGTCCCAGGATGAAGAGGGAGGTGGGAGGAGGTTCCAGGTGGACCAAGTGCCTGTCTCTGGAGTGAGAGGGAGTGAGCGCTTGACTCTAAGTAAACTCTGAACTTCCTCTTCATTCCTCTCTGCCTTTGGGCATTTCCTTAAAGGCACCGAATGTGGCCACTGACGAACCACATCCTTAGCTCCGGAGCTCAGACCAGCTCTGCTTCCTTCAGTCTCTGACCCTGGAGGGTGTGTCAGCACCTCTGGTCCCTCTGGGCAGTGCTGGGCTAGTTGCTGGGTAGGTTCCTCATTTAAATTAATCAAGATCCTGCCTGGGGTGAGGACGCAGAGGACTGTCCATTGCCTCTGCCTCCAGGGCGGATGTGGCTGTAGATAGAACCCCCGTGGGACCCCAGAGTCTTGAAGTTCCATCAAGCTTTCAGTGGATTCCGGCACAGGCGAGGGCAGGTGTGGGCAGGTAGCCCCAGGCTAAGTCCAGGCCCAGCTTTAATTTTTTTTAAATATATTGTTGGTGTGTCCTGATTTGTCAGTTTCTCCGTTTCTGGGGTCATGTAGCCTGTAACCCTCTAGAGCCTCGTCAGTCCTTCAGGTACCAACCCCCCAACCCCGAGGGGAGGCCAGCAGAGGACTTCGTGCAGTAAGCGGCCCCGCACCATCTCAGAAGTGATCCCGCAGCTTCACCTGTACAGCGGTGCAGACGGGGCCCACAGGGGGTGTGAGTGGGAGCGGAGACTCCCTGTGTCCCAGGCCACATTCCCTATCCCACTGTGGAATCACAGCAGCCGTGGTGGCATCCACCACGCTCCCCGATATCCTCCCAGGTCAAGTGCTTCCCACGTCTCCACACTTTCCTGCGGCTCAGCAGCCCATGAAGGGCGACTGGGCAGTGCCGGACCGTATCCCTGGAGGACGCCCTCACCAGGGAGGACTGGAATCCAGGGATAAATGCTTCAGCCTCCTGACCTTCAGAGGATCGATTCTCAGACACGTATTGCAGTTCCCCAAGGGTCCAGCGGGCCAACCCTCCCCCACACTGGCAATAGCTCCCCGACACATCACTCCCTGGCTCTTCCTCCTGCCCTGAGTCCCTCTCACTCCTCTCTCACTCCTGCTTCCTAGCATTGCTCCCCAATAAACCACCCTGCCCCCCAGTCCTTGTCTCCGGCTTTGCCTGGGGGGGGTCCCTAAATAGGGATGCTTCCTGGCAGAAGGCGCACTTTTCCCAGTTTGTATGAAGGCCAGGGAGGAGCTGGAGGGGGTCCTGGAAACCTGGCTGCTGAGATATTTGGACTGGTGGCTGGTGTGATGGAGTCTGCAACCTAGAAGGTAAATCTGCAGCCCTGGCACCTGTTCTCCTATTTTAACCCCGAAGAGCAGGAAGGAGGATGGATGCCCTGGGCTGTCTCCTGATGGCTCCAGCCTCACGCTTCAGGAGAGGACAGCGGGGAGAGAGAGGGGGCAAGGGGTGATAACCACAGCTGTGCCCAGACGGGGCTAAGGAGGGCAGGGGTGGCGGGGTGCAGAGGGGGAGGCTGGGAGGGAGACAGCAAGTCTGCGGGAAGAGGGAACAGAGGAAGGAGGCCAGAGGTGCACGGCCAACCTCTCAGGCTTTTTCCCTTCATTCAGCAGGATGGGGTTGTATTGTCACTGAATAGTGCACCCAGTGGCGTAGCCTGTAATAAATAAAGTGAATTCTAAAAACCTAGATTTGAAAGTTTTGGGATTCCTGCGCGTGTCAGATGACCCTTTTGTTGGGAGGATTATTTCTGCTGCTACTGGGGGCTCAGTGGTTACAACATGATCGATTTCATTTCCAATATATCATGAGATGTCCAGCAGGTTGTTGGCCCCTGTGGCTGTACGGAGGGTCAGCGTGTTCCGGGAATCTTAGGTGCAGTCCTTGTCAGGATCACAGTGGTGGTGCTTTGGTGTTCATGACTATCTCATCAGAGTTTGGGCCCCTACATGAGTTATCTTAGTTTTGCCTGTGCTGACTACTTTGATTTTTTTTCCCTGTCCATTCAGACAGACGTGTGAGATCTTCTTTATGGCCTTTCATTACTAGAGAAACCCACTGTTATGTATGCGCGGACACATTCACTGTGTACTTGCAACGGATCATTTATAAAACTGTGAAATGAGCATCCTTCCAGGGCTCACTCACCCGTGGTCCTGCTACTCCGCCTCTCCAGCACCCAGAGATGTGCTTGTCATCCCTGCTCTTTTTTCCCTAATATCACGCTGGCCTCTTCTCAATGACAAACTCCTGTAAGCACTCGTTGGCCATCTTACCCACTTTCTCTGCCAGGAATGGTCCCCACACCTGGGTCATGTCACCGGCTTCCAGCCAGATAGTTTCTCCTCTGGGCGGGGGACACGGGAGGTGGGAGCTTTGTGGGGTCTGGGAAAGGGCGACAAGAGCGGTCCAACCAGACAAACCTTTTCCGAGCAGCGATAGAGCCTCCCACAACAGAGAAACTCCTCTCTCGCCCCAGCTACCCAAGCGGCTGTATCACCTGTGACGTTCTCAGAACTGTGACTTCTAGGAGGGCATTTTCACTGAAAACGTATGGAGTTTGAAGTTTCCTTGGATGGTGCACAGTTATCTGGCCTCTTCACATGGTCATGGCATGCAGAGAGAGGTCAGACAAGCTGTACTAGTTTTCCATTTGGAAGCTGTACAGGCTACTAATGCCCCCTCCACCCCAAGATGTCCCCATGCTAATTCCCAGCACCTGTAAATTCTACCTAACAAGGTGAAAGGGCACTTGCAGACGCAGTCACGTTAAGGATTTTGAGATGGGAGATTACCCTGGATGATCTGGGCGAGGCCAGGGTAACCACCAGGGTCCTTAAGTGGAGGGGGGGGGGGGGATCAGAAGGAGGATGTGCTGTGAGGACGAAGCGGTGAGGAGTGAGTGGCTACAAGACCAGCAATGCCCGCAGCCCCTAGAAGCTAAAACCTCCAGGAAATGGACGCTCCCCTGAAGCGGCTGGAAGGAACACAGCCCTGCCGACTCTGATTTCGGACTTCCGGTGTCCAGAACTGTCACAGAATAAATCCACCTGTGTTGTAAGTTGCTGAGGCTGCAGTGATTCGTCATGGTGGCGGCGGGAACCTGAGACACTGATCCTGCACTCAGAGTGGAGGCTCCAGGTCGTCCACCAGAGCAGGCGCCAAGGGTGGAGGCGTGCTTGGATCTGGGTTCCCAGCAGAGGGCCCTTTGGAACCATGACACCAGCATAATCTAGAATTTCAGCAAAAGAGAAGGTACCTGGGCCTGTGGCTGGACTAGAGAGTGAAATTTCCAAGAGAAATGCAAAGAACTGAATTCAGGACAGGTGGTTAAGGCAATGTGGAGCCATATGGAAACCTCCAGTTCAGTGATGTGCGATGTAACAGTCTGCAAAGAGGAGACTGTCCTATTCCAGCATCATTAAATACGGTAGCCGCTGTCCACACACGGCCATTAAGAACTTGAAAGGTGGGACTTCCCGGGAGGTCCAGTGGCTAAGACTCGGCCCCCCCCAATGCAGGGGGCCTGGGTTTGATCCCTGATCGTGGAACTAGGTCCCACGTGCTGCAACGAAGATCCTGTGGGCTGTAACTAAGATCCGATACAGCCAAATAAATAAATAAATATTAAAAAAAAAAAGAAAGAACTGAGAACAACTTTAAAAAGAACTTGAAATGTGGCTAGTGTGGCTACAGTTTTAATTTAATTTAAATGTAAGTGATTTAAATGGCCACCTGTAACGAGCGGCTGCCATATTGGACAGTGCAGTTTTAGGCCACTACTGTCAAATAGAAATATAATGTAGCCACATTTGTAATTTGAATTTGAAAAAAGGAAAAAGAAACAAGTGACATTAATTTAATAATGCGTGCATATTAACCCAGATATTAAAAATATTATAATTTCAATATATAACCAACATAAAAAGTATTAATGAGGTATTTTAAATTCTTTTTTCATACTGTTTTTTGGTACAAAGTCTTCAAAATTTGGTGCAAACTCTACACTTAGAGCACATCTCACTTTGGACGGGGCACGTTTCTGAGGCTCAGTAGCTGCATGTGACTAGTGGTGACTGTACTGGACAGGGCCAGTGATTAAGTCATGGGTGGCCCAGGGGGTGAAGTGATTTTCTCCAACTTCGTTCCTCCTACAAGAGCTTTTTGTCTTCGCTGCCCAGGTGTCCTCTGTGAGATCTGTAACTTCTGGCAGTAAGAAGGGAAGCAGGATTTAAATTTTTTTCCCCTACCAACCTATTTTTGGATTTCTGTGGATAAATACTTAATATAACTCTCAAAAATCAACTTGTGAATCGGTGGGCTGATAGGATCCCCAGAAATGGAAATGAAGACGATGGTGATGAGAGGAAAGAGAAGGGAAGAAATTGAGCTGATCTTCAGACACCTGGGGCAGCCACGGGAAAGCAACGTGCCTGGAAATAATAAAACAGACATCACAGAGGGTGGCCTTCCTCAGACTGGGGGTCTCAGGGGTCCATGCACATCAGAGCTCTCAGGATGTTTGATGAAATGCAAATACCAGCAACCCACGGGATCAGAGTTTTGGAGTGGTACAGGGGAGCTGGGAGCCGGTCTTCTCAAATAGCTTCCTGAATGATTATTACCCAGACGTGTGAGCCATTGAACCAGATGTATGAAATGCCCAACAGGCTGAGAATTTGTGAAGGATCCTGTATTGTCTTAGAAAATTACAGTGCTTTGGTGCTAAGTCATCATCAGCCTCAATATTCTGGGCTAAACAAAAACAGAGAATTGATGGATTTCAAAGAACAAGTTCAACACGTTCTTGGCTCATTTATGAAAAGGCTCGAATTTGAGGATGGCGGGAAAGCTCCCAGGGCTACGGATTCCTTAACAGGCAGTCTGTTTTCTTTCTTTCTTCTTCCCTTCCTTCCTTCCTTCCTCCCTCCCTTCCTTTCTGTTAGTAAAAAAGTCCTATTTTTCTGTTTTGTCATTGCTGGTACCCTCTCTAGGGTGACCATTGTTTCTATTTTTTTTTTTTTCCGCAGCTCACGGGTGGGCATTTTCTGCCAATGCAACAATATACCACTGTTTTTGTTGATTCTCCATGAATTTGCAGCAGTGGCAGCTGCCCGGGAATCAGAAGCAGGAGATCCACAGCTGCTTGAAGTAGGCAGACAAAGAGTGAGACGTAAAGAGAAGAAAGGCTGAAGGCCGAGCTGCTGGTGTTTTAAATTTCCAATTCCATGTGAACGGCAGACGGGACCCTCTCCCCAGAGGCGGAAGCAGGCATCGTGGGTTCTGCTTTGTCAGCCACCAGAGAATATACAGCTTGGACCAGTTAGCCTCCCGCTACCTCTGAGGAAAAAGGTCCTAAACGTCTAAGGCTCCGAGGCTCTGCCGCCTCTCCAGACCTTGCTGAAATGCAGGCTTCCGCTCTGAGATTGATGACTTCAGGGGCTTAGAGCCCTTGCTGGAGAAATCCCTCATCAGCTGCAGGAAGTCGCTGCCGTTCATCACTTATTGATGCGTCCTGTGTGCCGGACTCTGTTCTAAAGGCTTTGTATATATTGTCCGATATTATCCATGAGGTCGTCTGTATCTCCTCGTGTATAGATGCGGAAACCAAGGCTCAGAGATACTGAGTAATTTTTCCTGAAGTCACGTAACCATAAGGGTCAGTAAAGGTCCAGCACTAGGTAAGTCTGGCTTCCAACCCTGTGCTTATTCAGAGCTAAGCTGGTGGTTTCCAAGGTGTGTTCCCTAGAACAGTGTCATCCGCCTCACCTGGGGACCTGGCAAACTCGCAGGCTCCTCCCCAGAGGTGCTGAAGGGAAACTGGGGGCGGGGCCCGCAAGCTGTGGTTGAACAAGTCCTCCAGGTGATGCTGACGCAGGGTCCGGCTGGAGAACCACCAGACCGGGCTAAGCTGCCCGCCCGCCCATGCTGAGGCAGGCAGGCGGCAGAAAATTCTTAGAAAACAATATCGGTTTTGGCAGCATGCTGCCTGCAGCTGTGACATGACTGTGGGGATGATCATGGTGGCAGAGAAACTGTGAGAGTCCCAGGTGGCGGAGGACCATCGCTCCCTCCGTGGGTTATCGGCTCATCCAGGGGAAATGGAACCAAGACACACGAGTTCCCACCTAGGCCAAATTGCCATCTGGGCTACGAACAGTGCTGGGTGAAGAACAGGCCCAGAAGCGGGGATCGGGGGAGACGGAGAACAAAACCCGGGGACCAGCAGAGCAGAAAGCCTGAAGCAAAGAAACTTGGAGAAAGCAGGTCTACAACAGCCCAGAAATCAAAGATGAGCAAACAGGTAGGCAATGCTACCCCGGAGAAGATGCATTTTAAAATTGGGAAAAAGAATGAAATAACGCCACTTCCAGCAACATGGATGGACCTAGATTGTCATACTGAGTGAAGTCAGTCAGACAGAGACAAGTATCGTATGTAGTATAGGCAGAACCTAAAAAGAAATAATACAAATGAACTTATTTACAAAACAGAAAGACTCACAGACTTAGAGAATGAACTTATGGTTGTGGGGGGAAGGGGGAGGAGAGATAGTTAGGGAGTTTGGGATTGACAAGTACACACTGGTATATGTTAAAAGGATAACCAGTAAGGACCTACTGTCCAGCACAGGGACCTCTGCTCAATGTTACGTGGCAGCCTGGACGGGAGGGGAGTTTGGGAGAAAGCAGATGCATGTATATGCAGGGCTGAGTCACTTTGCTGTGTATCTGAAACTGTCATAACAAGGTTAATGGGCTATACTCCAATATAAAATAAAAAGTTTAAAAAAATAAACTAAAATTGAGGCCTCAGGTAAAGCCACGAATTCTTCTTTTTTTAGAGCAGAAATCAATGACCGAGTTCCTGCGGCCTGCATTTCTTAATAGCATGTGCCGTGAACGCGAAACAGATGAGAAGGTAGGACCGCGGGTGTCCTTGACAGAGGCTGTCGGGTCGTTGGTAGATAAATGGTAGAACTTCTTCAAGGGAGCACTTGCCTGGAAGGTGTTTTATCCTGTTATCTACTACAGTGGTGCAAGGGATAAGACATTGTGCAGAAAGCATGTATGGGAATTTTTCCAAGTCTCGGCCATTTCCAGATTTCTTCCATTTCTTAGACCCGTGAAAAGCAGCCCTAGAAACAGACAGCAAGGGCAACGGAACTCTAGCTGCTGAAACGTGAATTGCTGACCTAGATAGAGCTGTTAGGACTGCACTTTGCATCGTTATAGACCGTGAGATTGAGAAGCCTCTGTAATTAAAGGTCTTGGGGGATGGCCAGGCTCATGTGTTCAGCGTGAACCATGACAGACAGGAAACGCCCAAGCTTACGAAAGGGAGTCAGGAAGGACAGGTGGCCGGCACGAGAGCCCACTAAGATTTCTCCTTGTCTATTCACAGGCGTGAAGTCAGTGAGATTCACAGCAGAATCCCTTAGGTGCTGTAGGGATGGTATCTGCCTTGTGAGCAATGTCATGTCAGACCCGACAAACAGTTCTCAGGAGATCGTCTCTGCCTTGTATTGAAATTCATCTAATTATGATGTATTCCCCACTTTGGACAAACACTTAACATAGGTACGTTTGGATTTACACAAAAGATAAACCAAGGAGCAATTATTTCTTGACAAAAAGGACTCATCAGCTTGCAAAAGACGTCATTGTCATATTTATTTTAATTCCAAGCTTTCCCAGTCTGTTCAACATTAAGTCCACAACTAATGTTTTCCCGTAGTTTCCGTATTGCACGAAGCGAGGTATGTCAATGTCTGTTGTGTGTATTTTATAATAGATTTTTCTCCTCCTGGAAAGTGGTTGTTGCACACATCCAGGGACGGGTGCACCGTGCATCGGCAGTTCTCGTGGGTCTGCTGTTTTCTCTGGGATTCTGACACATGTACGGCATCAAGTCTGCTCGTGTTTCACCCACATCAGTCACAGCTGTCAAGGGTCAAAGAAGAGCCCTTGCCCTGCAGGTCCCCTAGTTTATGATCTTATACATCCAGTGCGTGATACACGCACACACGTATGCACACACACACGCTCACACACTATCTAACCACAGGGAGATGCTACCGACATTACTGTTATAACTCGAGTATCAAGAAGTTTACTGCAGCTCCCCTCCTCAGGATTAGTAATTAGGTGTGGTCTCTAAGGACATTTAATTTAATCCCAATTCAGCCTTAACATTGGGAGCCAGTTTGAAAGCATCAAGATGAAGTAAAGCAAAATGGATCTACGTGACCCAATGCCAAGAAGAGAGAAAGGAAGGCAGGGGTGGGTGGGGGGGTGGGCGTGGACCGAGTGGGAGGTAAAATAGGGGCCGGTTTTGGTTCCAGCTCGATGAACCCACAACTGGTAAAGGGGGCTGTGGGAACCCAGGGAAAGAGTACAGAATGGATGTTAGATGATCCAATGCTTTGATTCAAATTCTGTTTAACTCCAAACATCACTGAGTATTAGGTAGATTATGATTCTTTTTTGAAAACTCTTATTTACTCTCCAGAGGGGAGAGAATTCATCCTCTCTAGCCTTCCCTACAAAGACTAACTAATATTTAAAAAAGAAACCTTGTAAATTTGTTATAAAAGCAAAAGAGACTTCCAAAAAGATGAAAATAAAGATCGTCAGTGTCACCATTGAGAGGTAATCCCCAGTAAGCACCGAAGTGTACACTATTTCAGAGTTTTTTGGTGTGTACGCTTACACACATTTTAATAAAAACAGAATCCAATAGTGAGTACTCTTCTATAGCAGCTTCTCTGTCACTTAACAATATTCTTATGAGTATCTTTTTATGAGACTTAATCATTTCCTACAACATCATTTAAAAGCACAGCAGATTGTACCTTTGTTTGGTTGAACAATTGGCTGAATTCAGCCAGTTCTTTACAACCGGACATATGGGCTGTTCCCCCCAAATTATCCATAACACTCTCCATGGGAAGGCCGAAAAAGCATCACTGTCTTTTCGAATCCCATGTGCTCTTGCCTCAGAGCTAGCGGAGGAAGATGCAGAAGAAAAGGAAGCAACATTGCATTCTCACAGTCTCACTAAGCCTGACCCGTTTTGCGGTTTTATCTGGCTTGGGGAACAGCCAGCTGGATAATCTTAATGGCAACACCAGACAACTCAATGCAGCTGATCCCATAGTGTGTGGCCTGCGGTGGACACCGAGTCTTCTCACTTCTCTGCCAGGAAAGACCTGCAACCCCGGAGGCACATAGCTTTCTCCTTCATATGTCACTAGCTGCTGGTGTCTGAGCTTGAATTGACTTCACTTCTCACCAGTGCCATATTTTCCCCTTCCGGTCTTAGAGCTAATCACTTCTTTCTGATAGAATCATTCCTGCAGTTGGGTTTGTGGGTGGCTTAAAAAAATGTAATAGCCCCCAAAGCCTCGAATTTAAGATTTTAGTTTTTCCTGGCATAATTTACATAATCATTTGTTTATGTGGCATTTGGGTATTGCTTTTCTGATCATTTTCTACTATTTGAAATTTCCTGGCAATTCCCCGAGTTCAGCTTCTCAGCCCACCTGTGCCATTATCAACCCTACAGTAAGAAAGCCAATAAGTTCTGCCCAGAATTCGAGTAAGTTAAACCCCAACCTTTCAAGCTGCTGAACCGAATTGGACAGCTGGGGGGAATAATATCTCTTCTGTTTTATTAATCTTATTAAAACCATTCACAGAGAGAAAAATAGTTCAGTTTTCTTAAACTTGGAGGACCAAGGTATTTACTAGGGTTTCACAGACTGTGTCTGCAGCTTGCAGAGGCATCATCAAATGGTCACTTTTGAGGTGGGCTGGTAAACTCGCATTTAATCTGCCTTATGCAAATTCAATAAAATATTTATTGTATCTTTAGTCTGTGCCAGGCTCTCTTTGTCAGGTCTGCAGAGACAGAAGGGAGTGAGAAAAATTCCCCTGTCTTCAAGGAGTTCACAGTTTGAAGTGTCTGCCTTCAAGGAAGACGCATGCATACACGTTAACTACATAGTACAATTCCAGCTGAGGTAAATAGGAATGTGATGCCTTAGGACCCAGAGGGAGAATTTCACCAGGCTGGGGGTCGGAGGAAGGTTTCTCAGAGGAGGTGATGCTTAGGTCCAGGGGGAAGACAAAGGGGTAACAGACATTCGAGGCTAAGGGGGACCAGCAGAACAACGTCATGAGAGTGAAAACACAGGGCATGGTCAGATAGTGGCAAATGACTTGATAAAGCTGGTGCTGAGGGTGCCTGTGGGGCAGGATGCGTCTAGAAACACAGTGTGTGATGAGTCAAATGTGTGATGACCTTGGGTCACTAAAGAGCTTAGACTTTGTTTTGTGGAGATGGGGACTCTCGGAGTTTTTTGGGAAGGGGGAGACATGATCAGGTGAGTATTTGAGAAGACCACCCTGGTGGCAGTGGGGAGGGAGGGAAACCAGTTAGAAGTCATTTCCATCATCCAGGAGGGAGATGGGGAGACTTGATCCCGGGAGTAGAAGGAAGGAGGAGTGAAGGACAGCCCAGGATGTGTTCTTTCTTACTAAGCTGGCGGTACTTCCAAGCATACCAGCATACAAGTATGCTTGGAAGTATGCCTACCATACATTTGGGTTCAAGAACACTTATTTGGGGGGAAAATTGGAAAGATAAGCCAAAGACAGGAGATAGGACAGTAGATGCTGGCTAGAGGTAGCAGCTTATGACGATGTCAATCTTTCTAAGTGGGGGAGGTTATTATTTAGTTATCAGCTCGAGATGCTCTGAGGTCCTCCAAAACATTCTATAAGATCAGGAACGCTTGCAGGCCCTCAGCACTGTTATGCTATATTACATGTAGCCTCGAACCGGCTTTCAAAGAACCTCAAGGCAATTGGGAAAGTCATCCTGTACTACATTTCCCTGGCTGCCTTGTTCCAACAGGCTGAATTCATTGGCAATGAACTCTACCCATCAGTTTCCTTGGCATTTTATATCTCCTTAATGCACCTTGGAAGACTTGTTTTGTGCATCTCTAACCCCTTCTAGTCCATCATGAATGTCCTTGAAGGCAGAAACCATTCTTCGTTCTTCTTCAGGCTCCCCGAAGTGCTTGGCACAGAGTAGGGACTTAGTTGGTGTGGAAGGAAGGAAGGAAGGAAGGAAGGAAGGAAGGAAGGAAGGAAGGGAGGGAGGAAGGAAGGAGGCGGGCATGAGACTGACTGTAGAGTGAGGGGTCTGGGACAGGAGTGGCCAAGGGCAGGTAGAAATGGTTAAATAGAGGCCAGCTCATGAACAGTTCATCGTGCAGGGTAAATACGTCAATGCACCCGATTAATCAGAAATATTTCCAGTAAGTTGAGAGAGGAAAATTGACTAATCATTCTACGATAGGTTAGCTAGGGCCTTAAAAATGTCCTGATTGGAAACAAAGTCCACTGGCCAGAAAGAGTTCTTAAATGATTATTTTAACAAACTCCTGGTCAAAAGGCACATTCATACATTTCGTTGTTTGTTCTTTAGCTCATTCATTCCTTAGACGCTAAGATCACGGGCTCTGGAGTCAGCCTGCCCAGGTTGAGGCCATGGGTCCCTTACCGGCTCTGTGATGGCACAAGGTCCTAAACTCTCTGTGCCTTGTTTTCTGCATCTATAGAGTGTTAATAGTACCAACTCTTGAGATTGGGGTAGGAAGTAAATGACTCACTGGATGGAAAGCTCTTAGAGCAGTGCCTGGTAGCAGTACTTAATAGCATTAGCTATGTCACTCTGTACGTGTGCTGTTCTCAGCACCCCTACGTACCAGCACATTCAAAATCCTGGGGCTAAAAAGATGAGATGATATCACCCCATCCACAGGAAGCACATAGCTTATTGGGGATGACAAGGGGGAATGAACGATTAGAGGCCAACATGGCAGGTGCTATAACAGTTCGGGGAGCAGAGGGGAGGGTGGCGAGGGAGGGCTGAGCTGAGGCTTGTCATCTGCACGTCACTGCCAAGACCACCTGGCTTCATCCAGCCTGTACTCCCTTAAATTCCCCGTTTTCTTGCACAAACCCCCCTTGTCTGCATCCCTTAGGATGGGAAGGTGACCTGAATTTCTTCTTGATCATTTGTTCAAAAAGCATAATGGGGTGATTTCTCTCTAGTTTTTTTTGAATGTGGAAACAGAGAAGTAGATGTTTGTGGACTGCGGGGTTAAGGGTCTGCTCCCCTTGGGCCAATGGGGATAGGAAGGAGGCCCTGGGAAGGGGGGATGAGAACAGCTTCTGGAGAAAGACAGTCACAGATCAGACCCAAGTTTTGGTTGCATAAACGGAGGCATATCAAGGCCTCAGTGAGGATGGTGGGTGAGGACAAGGAGGACGTGGGGGACAGGCCAGACGGGGGGCCCTGTGCTTTTCAGAGGTACGTACAGCAGAGGGTTGGGGGTTAGTCACTTGGAGAAAGAGGAGAAGATACGATGGGTTTCATGCTTCTGTACTTTGAGTCTAGATGCCTAATGTCCCCACTGGCCACTGACCCAAAGGCAACGACCGCAGTTCAACGGTGACATTTGGAAAGCTTCATTTTCCCCAGAGTCCATCTAGGAGACCCCGCCACTGAAGAGAAGCCTGGAAACATTTTGAATCTCAGTGGATTTGGGGAAGCTACCCGTTCCTTCTGTCACTAGTCATTTTTCACAAGGTGCCACCACCAACGGTAACAAGTTTCTCTTTGTCAACACCCGATGGGCACGTTTCATTTGATGTTCACGCTCGCCCTGGAAGGCAGGCCCTGCAGGATTGATGCCGACCGGGGCCCTGTGGGGCTCCTGGTCAAGGAGGGTTTTGTTTGTTTGTCCCCCATTTCTTTTACTCCAGCCTCCATGACCTTCCCTGAGTTTGCTAAGCAAGGGAGGAACAGGCACGACACCACCTGAGGCGAGATTAAGGGGACCAGAGGAGCTCATCAAGATTAGGAGACCTGATCACCTGAGACCCTGCACACACCCTCATCCTGGCAGCAACCCCACCCTTTTGAAACTTTGCAGAAGGAAGACGAATGCAAGACTGTTGCTGCCTTGATCCCTATCACACACCTCTGACCACCGGCCGACTATATACCCTCTCCCTATGCCCCAGGGAAGGGCGGCACAGTTCTTGAGGCGCTAGTCTACTGTGTTCCCCCTTTGCCTTGCAAAGAAATAAAGCCACTCTTCCTTTACCCTCCGTAACTCTGTCTCCACAGTTTGATTTGGCATTGGTGCACAGGCAGCCGAGATTTCGGCAACAGGATGGGCCGTGTGCTCATTTTCATACAACACGTGATGATCCATGAGGTTAAGCTCATTCACAGGGGAGGGGCAACCCAGACCCCGGCCTGGGTGTGCTGCCCTGAGCTGCAAGCTCCTGCCCTCCTTTCTCTGGGCCTCAACCAGCCATCAGCCAGCCAGACACCTACCTCCTTTCCTTCTTCCGCAGAAAG
Source organism: Hippopotamus amphibius kiboko (assembly GCF_030028045.1). Lineage (NCBI taxonomy): Eukaryota > Metazoa > Chordata > Mammalia > Artiodactyla > Hippopotamidae > Hippopotamus > Hippopotamus amphibius. The sequence continues at coordinate 4,438,860 of NC_080196.1, read as the reverse complement.
AAAACTTGGGTAGATCCACTTCGCAGACGGGGTAGGAGAAGTTAAGAACGGACAGTCCTTTACTGAAGAGAGCGATGTCCAGAAACAGCTCCTCGATGTCCTCTCCTGAAGGCAAAGGGAAGACCAGCGTTCCCGTTAGTGTGGGTTTTGCTGTGCTTCACAGCATTCACAATTCATAAAAGCATGAGCGGAAGGACGTTTTGTTTCCAGAAGGTGTGCAGGGAGCAGTTTTCTTTTTTGGTAAAACAGCACTTGGGCAACGCTACTGGGACAGCCCTAGGGTTGAAATGTGGCCTTTTCACACACTTCATCTGCTTGACTTGCTCCCCTGCCCTGATGCCGTGGCCCCCTGAATGCGATGGCTGGGGGCCTGGCTTCTACAGCTTCTCAGCTATGTAGTCCCAGGTGCCTCCCCTGAGAGCAGCGGGCTGTGGTCCAGCCTGCCTACCCCCACCACTGATGCGGGTCAGAGGTTACCCCGTTGTCGCACAGGAAGATGCCGGCTGCTCTGTAGGGCTGGCTTCTGACTCTCTGCCTTTTTCTCCATTCCTCCCTTTTACGCTCCACTCCCTCCTCCTTCTCGTCCTCTTTCTTCTCTCTCTGTGTCCCTAAAGCATTCACGGAGCTGCTGGTACAGAGCCCAGATACGGTGCAGGCTCTGGAAATATGAAGATGCGTGAGAGTTCCTGGCCTCCAGGAATGTTCCCCCCAGTTCTCTGGAAAGATTCCACATGCTCAGTTTATTAAATCCTTCTGCTCTGGTTTTGATGAAACTGTGTTAGAAAGGAGATACTCTAGCAGCTACAGCAATGTAATGACCAACTGTAATGACACGACGATGTAAAAACAAACAATCAGAAAGCATTCTGGCTCATTGATTGGGGGGGAAGGAAGAGATATTCCATGTCTTCACCTGTGTCAAGGTTTAAGAACTTCTATGAGCTATTTGGGGCATGAAATAATGCAAAGATAAACCCATGCTGCTGGTACCAGACTTGTTTGGGGCTGAGATAACTAAGCCGAAAAGGTCTCTCCTGAGCAGACATCAATAATTATGCTCAAAATATTTTCTTCTTTTTTGCTAGATATACTGATTCCAGGTGCTTATAGCATCCAAATGAGTGCCTAGGGTCTTTTCAGTACAAAAGCACAGCGTTAAATGAGAGTTCTGCTCTATCTGGATATTACCCAGAGAGAGAAATGAAAACGAAAATGGAACTAGAGTTGATTGCAGACAGTGATGGGGAGCAGGGGTTTAGCCAGCCACTACAGTAACTACGAGACACTGGGTGTGTGGGTCTGGAAGAGCTTGTGTAATGTTTCGTATTGTGTCAATAATTTTTACTTACTCAGTACAATTCCAAATCTGATGTTGACATTTGGTTTTAATTGTCTGGAACACTGGTCAACAGAAAAGCCAAAATCTTGTAATGGGTCTGCCGAGAAGAAAACAACAGATTAGGTGTGAGGACAGTGTATACGCTGCAAACTCATATTCAAAATGCACACCAATTCTATTATTTCTTTCCATGTGAACCACTACAACGAACTCAGCAACACATTGCCCAATATGCTTCTTGCCTAAGTCCATGATGCTTTCAACAGCCCCTCCCAGTCTCTGCAAAGTCAATGGCATATTTGCTCTGAAGGCAGGTCCCAGTCTGTGAAATGAGCATAGGGTCCTCATGGGTGGGTTCCATCGTTTTTTTTATTTCTTTGTTTTGTTTTTTTAATTTTTTGGCCACACTGCACGGCATGTGGGAGCTTAGTTCCCCTACCAGGGATCGAACCCATGCCCCCTGCAGTGAAAGCACGGAGTCTTAACCACTGGACCGCCAGGGAAATCGCAGGTAGGTTCCACCTTTGCTTGTTAAAACTTTTATTACTGTTTGAATTCTTTTATTTCCTGAACTTCTGGCCTTAAAATTGATTGCATCAAACATTTCTCAAAGCATTTCATATTATAATTCAAACAGGAAAATATGTGCAGATTTTCAAAGTTAATACCTTCCTTTATCTTCCCATCCCACCCCATTCAATGTAGTAATAGTTTCCGAATATCCCACTATGTGCAAGTTATCATGCTAGAAATAAAGACTACAAAAATACTTCTTACACATAATTTCTGCTCATTCAGAAAGCTCCAATGGCTCCCCTACGCCTTAGGAGAGAGTCAAGGAATGTTCTACTGGCCCCACCTTCTGTAAAACACATCACAAGTCCACCTTCCATTCCCAGAGATCCGGGTGGCAACGACAGCACCACCTGGCAAATTCTCCAGCAAGTTCCAGGCACTTTCTCTTGTTTCTAATGGTCTGATCCCTTCGGGCCATTTCTAAATACTAAAGTCACTCATTCCCATCTTCTTTATGAAGGCTTCCCTGACAGTCCTTCAAATATTCTTTTGCTTCTCTGAATTCTTCAGTTATGTCTGAAATACTTTTTAAAGCGTACAAGCGTGTATGACTTTGTACCTTACTTTCTGACTTGTCCCACTATGATTAATCTAAACACAGAACTCCTGAAAGACAAGATCCAGTGTTTGTTTTGTTGTGTTGTTTTGTTTTCCATTTCCGCTTCCTTTATATTTCCCACTGGGCCCCAGAGAGCACAGCTGATGTTAACTCAGGGTCTATGTTGTATGAGTCCCCGAACCGGGCACTTCATGAGTCTCCCACTTACGTCTTCAGCCTCCCCAGTGCCTAGCACACACACACACAGTAGGCACTCCATAAATGCACATGGTGAGGGGACGAATGGGCCATGTATTAAACGACCGTCTCTCAGCTCCAATCCAGCCTTTAGGGCTCTGCTCTGGGAAGCTGGGGGCTCTCTGCAATTACGTTTCTTTTTCTCCACCTGCCAGAGATGTGCCAGAGGGAGACTGGGGCCACGTGGGAGAAGGACTTGCTCCTTCTCACATGCTGCGGATGCTTGAGTGTATCACCTGGTGATGGCCTATCACCCTGGCAGTGGCAATTGGTTCCAGTGTCCAGCTCTCTCTTGCACCTTCCTGGAATCAGCCGAGGCTCAGCTCTATGGCCTCTAGGCTTTGGTGACGATGGTACCTTGGAGGCCATCACCCCTTCTCCAGCCGCCTGCATCTCAGCTCCTCTGGCTCTTCTTTTAAGCGTCCGGCTTCTAACAACCCCACACTCTGTCCTCTGCTCACAGCCCTCGGGTGGTAGCTGATACCTCACTGTTTCTTTTTGCTTTTCTGGTTCTCTAACAACTACTTAACCAATACCCTGTATTAAATTTTCTCTGTTGAAATGACTGGCATTGTCTCTGAATTCCTGACCAGACCTAGACTGGTAGAATGAATGACAATCTTGAGAGACAGGCACTATTCTCCTTGCTTCACAGTTGGGAAAATAAAGTCTCAGAAAGGTGGTGTTGACTTACCTAGGTTCAAGAACTAGAAAGTGGCAGAGTAAAGATTCAAACCCAGACTTAAAGACAATTAAATAAAAAGTTGCCACCCCATATTGCACAGAGACATTCACAAAGTAGAACCTTGAAGACATACATTCATCATCTGACTAGTAAGATTTCCTGGAATATTTTACATGCAGGCACAGGACATCCAGCAGTTCTGTTTCATAACTGGTTTCAATTTCAGCTTAGCTATGAGCTCACATTTGTCAATGGGAGTGTTCCAGACAGTTTAATCGTCCACTTTGCTGACCTGGAAGATACATAATTGTCTGTGGTGTCTGCCATGGAAATGATCACTAGGCTATTCAGCTTTGCACCAACCTAGGTGCATTTTTGTTTGATCAAACCCCCTATAATCTGGTCACTAATTTTACTGGAGGGAAAAGACATTTTCTGTTATGTTCATTTCACTTCTTCATCAGCATCTTTGTGCCATTCCCGGGTTTCTTTCAGCTTGGAACATGGGAGCATCGGGTAAGGGGACAATTGTTCCTGCTACATATTTGGCCCTCAGTCTTGAAAAAGAGGCCAACTAATAGATGTTTAGGAAAGTGCATCCTCAAATTGTGAACAAATGTAAGTTGTGATCTGAGGAAAGAGAAAAGAGGCTAAGCATGTGTCTCTTAGCTAATTAGCAGGTACAAAATTATACTGTGCTTATCAATATTTTAAAGATATAGAAGGAGAGAATAAACTAAGGGCAGGAGAAGGCAATAAAACATCTCCCTGGTACTGGAAAAATATTATTGTCAGGAAAATAATCTTAATAAGGAACAAAGTCACAAAGAAAGCAGCGGGTTGCTTCTCTCTGAGGATGTGAATGTAAAAACAGAAAGACTGCTGAAAAAGTGCTTAGGGCTTTGGTGATCTTTCTTAGCAGTTATTTCAATTTTATATTTGAGAGAAAATTTTATATTTGAGAGTGAATTTTATATTTGAGAGTGAATATGCACTTTGCAGTTATCTTGGGGAAAATGACATCTGTTCCTCCCATCCCCAGGCCCACTCCTCACGCACTTACAGCCTTTCCTCTACTGACTGGTGTTTTCACTTGGGCACCTAGCATGCTCTACACTATACTATATTTTCTGGTAAACCTCTACCAGATGCTTCAAGGCAGGCTCCCTAGCCTCAGGGCCCAGCATAATATCTTAAGATTATACTAAGTAGTGGTTTGTTGAATGAATAATAGGTTATATGTAATCAACTTGTGCAGAACTTTAAAGCTGGATTTCTCAGCCTTGCCACTACTGACATTTTGGGTCAGAAGTCCCTTTTTGGGGGTGCTGCCCTGTGCAGCAACGCCTCTATCCACTAGATACCAGTAGCATCCTAGTGCCAATTCCAACCAAAAAACGAGACGTTGCCAAATAACCCCTGGGGGCCAAACTCGCCTGGTGGAGAACCATTGCTTTAAAGAATTGCTTTCTCAATTGCCAGACAAATGCCTCAGAATCACCTACCTGTGCTATGCAGCAGCTTCCCACTAGCCATCTATTTTACATTTGGTCGCGTATATATGTCAATGCTACTCTCTCACTTAGTCCCAGCTTCTTCCCCCCACCCCCTCCCCATGTCCTCAAGTCTGTTCTCTACAACTGTGTCTTTATTCTTCCCCTGCCACTGGGTCCATCAGTACCATTTTTTTAGATTCCATATCAAATTGGTGCTTGGTGATAACCTAGAGGGATGGGATAGGGAAGGTGGGAGGGAGGCTTAAGAGGGAGGGGATATGGGGATATATGTGTAAATACAGCTGATTCATTTTGCTGTACAGCAGAAACTGGCACAACAGTGTGAAGAAATTATACTCCAATAAAGATCTGAGAAAAAAGTGATAATCAGAAAAAAGAAAAAAAAAGAATCACCTACCAAAATCGGACAGTGAGTTGCATTTTTAAAGGTGTTCTCCTTACACAGTATGAGAATTGACTAGGGGAAAGGGGGCAGGGATTTTTCCTTGGACACTTGCCTCAGGTAATTTTGACCACATCTAAACTGGATTATCTGAATTTGGACCTTCTGAAGGAACAAGATTGGAAAGTTATTGAGAGTTGGTGTTCCTGGGCTTCCAGGGCAGAGATAAATGTTTCTTCCAGACACTTCATTGTATAGCAGCCAATGAGCTGAGGAAAGAGGCAACGCTTCATGGTGAAATATATGATCTGTTCATTGAAAATATTTTTTCCTTAGCCTGTAAGCTATACCCCCTTTTTGTCCGTTCTGTCTTCACCTATGGCTTCTGCCCAAGAGAGGCTGGTAGTTATAGCTGGTGAGCCTGACGTGCCCCAAGCTGCCCTGCTGTCCGCACGCCCGGGAGACAGGTGCACCTGGAAGGCAGGCTCCTCCAAACAGCTGACAGTAAATCCCTCAAGGTGGCGGTTGGGGAGGAGGCTGGGGAAGCCGCCAGCCCCATCTGCCTTCCTGCTAAGGGCAATGACAGTCACATGGGTCCTGGAACTGTTCTGTGCTCCTTCCTGGAGTAGAATAGACTTAGATAAACGGATGGGGCTTAGTGTGTGCTGTGTCTTCACACATCTCAGCTGCAGAGCCATCCTTGGACCTTAAGTTCTGTTGGTGGCTTGTGCTCTGTTGAGTGGGGCTGAACCCGGGTGGTCTTCCTGGAGATGATGACGGGCTTGCCTGGGGTATTTCTGGCCAGAGTTGGGCTCTCAACTAGAGTCAGGAGGAAGAAAAAAACCCCAGCATCTGAAAGTGCAGTTCCTCCCCGAGGATGGTGGGATCGAGAGCCAGATGGGGCCAGAAGCCGACGTGTCTCAGGCAAGCCACGTGTCCCCGAGTCCTCAGGACCATGGCTGTTGCTCTGCGCCCTGCGTCCATCCTCTGTGTGGCTGGTTGGGTGGCTTGAGGGACAGAGGAGGGGCCAGCTCTCGTGCTGCTAGTCCTGTTTTCCATCTTTCAGAGCTCTGCGTGAAATATGGAACTTTGTGTTTTTGAAATTATTATATTCTCACAGGAAGTTGCAAAAAGCTACAGGGACGTTTCAGGTACCTTTCACCCAGGTTCCCCCCATGGCGACATCTTACATATAGTACAACATCAAAGCGAGGAGATCGATGTGGGTGCAACCCATGGAGCTTGTTCAGATTTTACTAGTTTTACTTCCACTTGTGCATGTGTGCGTGTGTGCGCGTGTGTGCATATGTGCGAGTGCGTGTGCGTGTGTGTGCACATGTGTTTGCAGTTCTATCGCTTAGGTTTTAAAACCATTGTAAAGTGGGTGAAGCGTTGGCTTTCCCGCTCCCATGGGAGGGTAGAATTCTGACAGCAGTGTCACCCTGAAAAAGAGCCAACATCCCTCCAGCCTCACCTCTACCAGCCTTCCCCACGCTCACGTCCAAGTTCATGCAAGGTTGTCCTTGCCCTTCCTGCTACATGAAGGTAGTCTCTCTCCTTCTCCCTCCCTCCCCTTCCCTCTTTCCCGGAGCCCCCTTCCAGCACTTAGGTGGGCTACACCCTGTGGCCCAGAGTGCTGACTTTCTTCTAACATCCCTTAGCCCACAGGGCTTTAGCAGCTGGTGTTGCTTCTGTTGGCAGAAAACAGGCTGCTCCAGGTGTGTTAGATATCACAAGGCACGTTTCATAGCACGGCTTGCAATAGAGGCACGACCTGGGGAGGGTAGAGGACAACAGAGATGGGGGAGGGGTTTACTGGCAGCACCTCGCTCAGGTGCACTGGTGAAACTGACTCTAATAGTTTATGGAGAGAAGAAAAACTTGGGCACACAGAACGGGAGCAAAGCTGGTCAGCTTCTGATTGCTTAGTAAAATCGCACTGGATAGCTTCTTGTCATTTAATAAAACCTGACAGATTATAGTTCCCCAGAGAAACAGAAGCAATGGAATAGATATAGATAGATGATAGCTAGCTAGCTAGCTGTAGACATAGATACAACACACAGAGGGTATATATCATCTATATATATAGAATATATCTATCATCTATGAGACACTTAATCTAAGGAATTGACTCGTATGATAAGGGTTGGGGAAGCAGCTGACAAGTCTGAACTCTGCAGGGCAGGCCAGCAGGCCGGAGACTCAGGGTGGGTTTCTATGTTGCAGTCTTGAGACTGAATTGCTTCTTCTTCAGGAACTCTCAGTCTGAAGACCTTCAGCTGATTGGATGAGGCCCACACACGTGACGGAGGTTTATATGCTCTACTCAAAGTCTACTGACTGTAAATGTTAACCACCTCCAAAGATGCCGTCATAGCACGTCTTGACCAAACAGTTGGGCACTGGAGCCTAGCTGAGTTGACGCACACAATTCACCATCCCGGGGGCCTTTTGTGCCATACGCCCGAATCCTCAACAGTCCTTCCAATTGTGTTCACAGTCCTTAATGTTCTTATATGGTCAACAGTTAGCTTGAGCTCCAAATGCCTCTAAATGACCCCGTATGTTTAGGGGATGGATTTATTGAGCCCCTACCAGTGGCAGGGACTATGCTGAGGGCTTGGGATACAGAGATGAGAGAAAGCCAGCTTAGTTTCCAGGAGTATCATAGATAGGGCCGGCCTGCTCCGGGGAAGCAGAGTGAGCCAGAAACTGCCTGGGGGGCCTTGACGATTCTAGAGGTAGAGGGTGATCTGATCTGTGCTTTGGGGGCTTGCAATGATTTCTCTCCTTTCTCTCCAAACCCTGACCTCTCTGGGAAATGTTACCTTGTCCCACCAGCTTCTTTCTCTCTGTCCCTGTGAACTTATACTCTATGCCACTTATTTAGCATAGGCTACCTAGTACTTATACTACATGCTCAGTATCTTATATGATAATGCATTGCCTCCTCAACCAAGGTCAGGCCCTCGGGAGCAGGACTTTTATATATTGTTCTATTATATCCTCTTATATCTTTAGTTCCTCTCCCCTTCATTGCGTCTGACCTCACGTACTTCCAGGGCAGGTGCTCACTCAGAGCTGCAGGGTAAATGGCTCTCGCTGGATTCTCTACCTTTTGAAAATGTTTACCTCTATCTGCAGCATGAAAATCAATTTGGACAATTTCCAGTAAATGAGGGAGGTCTGGATCTCATGGAGGAAAACATTGTTTGTCTCTCTCCTGCCTTTTGTATCTTCACAATCCAGCCCAACCACTCGTTTCTCTAGGATGCCCTGGAGTTTCCTGGTCTGTCCTTCCTACAGTCTCTCACGCATGGCTCACTCTGTACATCTTCATCACACCTTTATCATCATGAAGTACGGGAATTATTGCTGGTTTGCATCTCTCGGGGTAGACGATACTAGGGTATAAACTGTGGAGGTTAGGAACTCTGTTTTTTTATCCATCTTCAGATAACCAGCATCTAGTACCGGACATGCCCATGAATCTCAGCTGGTTGGACAAACGGATGAAAATAAGAGAAGGTTGGGCAGTTTGACGACACCAGGAGGAAAGCTGGGCTTTCATGTCCAGCTGTGAGGGCTGCCAGCGTTTTGAAGCCAGTGACTGCTTTCCCCAGCCCCACCGCTGGAAGGCTCTTTGGAAAGGTGTTAGTGCATGTGAACTGCATCATCATAACAACAGGGGTATTTGCTTTGGCACTTAGGATGGAGTTTCTGAGTGTGGTTAAAAATCTAGGCCCAGGCCAAATACTAGCAGATGTCCCTCTGCTGTCTTTCAGAATTCTTTTCCAGATAAAACAAAATAAACAGATCTTGCTTTTGACTTCTTCCTTTAGGTTGGGTGATTACCAGTTCTTCAAGCTTGTGCTCTGTTTACAATACTGGCCTAGTTGTGCATGGGTCTGAAAGTTTGCCGTCTTACATTTGCAGGATTTTGATGGGGGTGTTTTAATTTTCTTGTATGATTCCAAGGATAACATTCAAGGGTCCTTATGGATCCCTTAAAAAAAAGGATGTTGGGGAAGGCGTCGGTGAGAAGCCATTGCTGGAAATCCGTTACCATGGCAACACAAATTAATTTCCTCTCTTCTGTCCTTGATGCGCTGTGGTGTGTTCCTTTCCCCCTTCCCTCATCCTCCTCCCCTGCCATTGAAGAGGAAGAAATGACTTACAAGGTGGTAAATGTATTCTAGCTAGTTGTTCTATTATTTCCTGATCTCTCTTTTTTTTTCCACCTGTCAAATCTTATTACTACAGAATACCGCGGCAAAGCTCCCCGATGGGCCATTATGTTTCAAATAATAGTAGTTCTGCCACCAATTCCAGTCTCCTTGGTCAGCATTTCATTGGGAATTGACTCACACAGAAAAGTCGGGTATATGATCTGGCTTTTTGTTTCTTCAGCTTGGATATGTAGAGTGGCTGTTCACAATGTTTAACCTGGTTCCTGATATCAAACACAACCAAAATGCGATGAGAACCATCAAACACAGAGGGCAAGAGCTTCTGCACCCTGCAGGCTGCCTGGTAATCTTAGTGAATGCATTTTTGAGTGTGCAGGTAGGTTTGGGCTGCTAAATTCAAAATTCTGGAAACCTCACCTTGTCTGCTTCTAACTACGAAAGTAATGTGATTCACTAGATTTCGGTGTTGATGCAGAAGGGATGTGAACCTGCATCCTCCTTTGGCCTCTGATTTCTACCCCCTAGGAATAACCTGAGTTTGGCTTCCGTGAGCTTAGGAGGAGATGATTTTTTGTATCATAATATACAAATTAGAGACCAAAAAGAGAAATGGCAATGAAGATGAGCGTTCATCTAAGACACCTCGCCTAATGTCTCAAGGAAAGTAACGTCCCATTTGAGGCTATTAAGATTGATATTTTGCATCTCAAGAGTAGATTGACAATAAACACGGGATGCACAGTATTATTGTGTTACCAAGGGGGTATCATGGTGCCACATAGAATCTTAACATGAGGGTGCAAGCAAACTTGAACTCGTCTTATAGGTGACCGTGCATCTTAGTGGCTAGAGAATGGGAATTGCAACTTAGCTTCTCATTCATGTTGCTGAGTGCCTGACACATGGCAGGCAGAGCACTAGGCCTTCGGGATACAAAGACCAGAACAGGCTTCTGCTGTCATCTGGAGTACAATGCTCCCGTCACCTAATGACCATACTGCACGACCAAAACATGAACTCAACAAAAGATACATGCCTACTCTAAGTCTCTCATTTTATAGTCAACATAGAGTCGTACGGTCTTCTGTGTGCAGGACGTGTCTCCCATGCACTCACTCCACCCTACCTGGCCTGACCCCTTTGCCGCTTAAACTCTATCTTAGTGACGGTGCTGCTGTCCACTCCTTCACCCTTCAAGACACAGACACAAAGAACCTTTCCGGTGCTATGCTTTGATGATCACTCACCTCCCCTGCCTTACCCCAGCAACCACGAATCTCTTCGCTGGCAATACGATTTTGTCGCCTTGAGAGTGTTATACAAATGGAACCATACAGTATGTATGCTTTCTTATTAACTTGTCATGTATATATATTACATTGACGTATAACAGACTTACAATATTATATTAGTTTCCAGTGTATAGCATAGTGAGTCAATATTTTTATACATTACAAAGTGATCACCACACATGCAACCTTTTGAGACTGGATTTTTTTTCATTCTCCAAAGTGCCCTGGAGACCCATCCAGATGGTTGTGTGTCTTAGTAGCTCGTTCGTTTTTGTGGCTGAGTTGTTTTCCACAAGGTGGCTGTTTCACAGCTTGTGTAACCACTCACTTGTTGAAGGACATCTGACCAGTTTGGGCCTATTACAAACAAAGCGGTTGTGATCTTTCATGTGCAGGTATTTGTATGAACACAGTCTTCATTTCTCTGGGAGAAATACCACGGATGAGGTTGCTGGGTTATATGGTACGTGTATGTTTGGTTTTTATAAGAACAGCCCTTTTTGCAGAGTGGCTGTGAATCTTACATTCCCTCCAGCATTCCCTCTTGAGAGAAACGCTTGCCCAAGAAGCTTGTTCCCTGGGAGGAATCAAGAGAGGGACTTGCAGTCAATGTGAGGTTGACAACTTCTATGCCCACTCAGCTTTCAAGGTTCAGGCAAAACTCCCTCCACAACCTGAGGTGGATGTTCCCAGGTACAATCAAATCCTATGAGCCGTGAGATGCGCACACAGCGGCGGCTAATTGTTGTCAATATCTCTCTGGGGAGGGCGGCTTGGATGACCAGCTATGATGGGAGTTTCCTTCCTTAACACCCCCTTCCCTCCCAGTGCAGTGTTCGGGACCACCGAGGCAGATTTGGCCACACTCTGTCACATGTAGGCCCGCAGAACAAGTGCTAATTTTTAAGACTTGCTTCCCTAGTGCTTAGGGAATGAGATCAACTTACCATGCATTTCTTCCCCCTTGAGTACTGCTCTCCCTACACTTGGTAACAAATTGTCCACTGCTGCCTCCAACTCCTCCCCACACCCCCAGAGTCACACAAGGAAACATCAATTTACACTTTTCCTAGGAAGCAAGCCTATTGATGGAGCTGATGGTTTGTCTTCATCTGTCCTTCGTCTGTTGGGCTGTCATAACAAAATACCACAGATTGGGTGGCTTACATGACAAAGAAACATTTATTTCTCACAGTTCTGGGGGCTGGGGGGTCCAAGATGAGGATGCTGGCTGATTGGGTTCCTGGTGGGAGCCCTTCTCCTGGTCTGCAGACTTCTCCATGTGTCCTCATATGGCAGAGACATGGAGAGCATGTGCTCTGGTCTCCTCCTCCTAGAAGGACACTAATTCCATCATGGGGCCCCACCCTCATGGCCTCATCTAAGCCTAACTACCTCCCAAAGGCCTCACCTCCAAATACTATCACGTTGGGGTTTAGAGCTTCAGCATATGAAATCTGGGGAGACACATTCAGTTCATAACATGTGTAAAGACCCTCCTCTTCCTGTCAGCAGTCAGCAACAGAGAGTGGCACTGCTTCTGAGCACAACCACCCTGATATAGAATGAGCACGAGTGCCCCACAGAAGGCACTGGAAGGGAGAAGAAGCCTTCAAGGCGGATCACAGACGCATTCTTCATCAGAGAATAAGAAGCACATATCTCCAGAGTATGAAATCGACTCTTCCTAAAGATACCATGGAGATTTCCTGAGAAGGTGGGGTGGGTACCCAGTGGGAGTTTCTACCAGGATGTGTCTTGTACTGCAATCAGGGAAGCAGAATTCCTCATTCCCAGAACCAGCTCACCACTGCTTCCTGCATCTCTCACGTTAGGAGATGGAGCCAGAATGAGTCTGCTGGATGTCCCAACTGTAAAGTAGAGCTCCCCCTGATGGGGAGGAGGGGATGTTTCTCATTTGTGCATCATGGCCCACCCAGGAACAGGATCCCGTGGCATGCATGACATAGGTCTACAAGCACCCGCTGGCCGATGCTGGAGGAGAAAAGAACCAGCTGCCTTTGGTTTGGACCCTCTGTCAGCAACACAAATTCTTAATTAAGAAAGGACTCATTTCTCTGCTGCCTGAGTCAACACAATCCTATTATATTTCCCTCCTGTTTAGAGGATTAAAAATACTTTTGCTAAAATTATAAGAAAGAATTCTGTTGGAAGAGAGCAAACTGACATGAAAAATAAGATGGGAAACCTGACTTCAGATTAATAAATGAGAGTCATGCACTTACTGAATAACCACAGACTTCCTGCCCCCACTGACCTACACACAAGTTCAATGTAGCTCGTGAGTTGATCACAGCAAAGTTTCAAGCAGACCTGACTCAACACCTCACCCGTCTCCTTCACGCCATCACTGGAACCATTTGGATATCGTTCAGCCTCTTTTTTTGCCATCTGTTCATGTGTTTTCAGAACATAGCATTTAAAAACTGTTATTGTATGGAAACATTACTAGACAAAACTGGTGAAACTAGAGAAATTCTTCTACATACCTTTGCCCAGGCTTAAGCTTCAGAGAAATGGAAAGAAAAGTCCTGGGTTAGGAAGCTTTTTCTGACATCAGGAGACATAAATCATAGATGCTCAAAAGAGTTTGTAATTGTGAAAAATTGGAAGCAACCGAAATGTTTATTACAAGGAGAATGTATATAATTGTAGTCTATGCAAATAATGATATTCTCTACAGCCGTGAAAATGAATTAACCAAAGCTACACATGCCAGCTATCTCTTGGAATAATGTAATGCACTGATTTCAAAATAAATTGTTAATTCAACTCTAATTCCAATAAATTTTAGGTTAGGTTTTTCATGTTGACAGTCATATTGTATGCATATAATAATATTTCTTATCCTCTTTCCAAATCCTTAACATTTTATTTCCTATGGTGGCGAGGGCCTTCAGTGCCATGTTGAATAGAAGAGGTGATGGTGGGCACTTTTGTCTGGTTTTTGGTCTTAAAGGGAATGCTTCCAATGTTTTACCATTAAATGTGATGCTCACTGTAGATCTGTATTTTATGTATATTTCTTTAAAGAGCAGACGACTGATTTTTAAAATTCAATCTGGCAGATCCTCAAAAAATTAAAAATAGAACTACCATATGATTTAGCAATTCCACTTCTGGGAATACATCCAAAGGAAACACAACACTAACTTGGAAAGATATCTGTACCACCATGTTTATAGCAGCGTTATTTACAATAGTCAAGACATAGAAACAACCTAAATGTCCTCGATGGGTAAATGCATAAACAAGCTGTGATATATATATAATGAAATGTTATTCAGCCGTTAAAAACTGTGAGATAATAATGCTTGTTGTTTTGAACTGCTAAATTTTAGGGTAATTCATTATGCAACAATAAGAAACAAATATATTCTCTTTTCAAATTAGATTTTATTATCATCCTTACATTCATTCCTTATTTAAATTTATGAGTTCTCTTCTCCCATTCTATCTTGCGTTTCAGAACTTATTTCTGGGATCATTTTATTTCTCTTTGAAGTATCCCTTAGAAAGTTCCATTACTGAGTGTCTCTTGGTGGCAAATTCTAGATTTTGTTTGTCCAAAAAAGTCATTAATTCCCTTTTATTTTTGAGTGTTAGTTAGCTAAATAAAGAAGTCAAGGTTGATTGCTACTTTCACTTCTTTCTGAGTATATTGCTGTTGGTATATTAAAATCTGCTACCAGTCTAAATATAATTTCTTGCTACGTGATTTCTCTTGCTACGTATACCAGCTATTTTTTCCTTTAATAATTTGTGGTTTTACTCCAGTGGGTCTAGTTGTGGAATTCTTTTTATGAATCCCATATGGAATTGTGTTTACTGAATTTGAAAATTCATGTCTTTCATTAATTCCAGGAAATCCCAGTACTTTTCTTCAGAAATTACCTTTTTCTTATTTTCTCTGTTTTGTTTTATAGCAGTAGCTCACATCTCTTTATTTCTCTGTGATACGTTTTGAGTAATATCTCCAGGCATTTCATCCAGTTCATTAGTTCTCTCTACACTATTTTTAAATCAGTGTTTTAACTTAGCCATGACTTTTTCATTTCAACAATTAAATATTTTATTTTATGGGCTTCTGTTTGATTCTTTTTCAAATCTTTCAGATCTTTTTTTGACATTATATTTTTCCTTCTTCATGTTTTAGATTCCCTTTTTTATTTCTTTAAACACATGACATGTTCTCTCTTTTATATTCTGTATCTTACATTTTCCGAATCTAATATATTTAAGGGTATAATTCTGCTTTTTGTTTTTCTGCTGACTTTCCCTCATGGTGGCTTGTTTCCTTGTGTCTTTAAATTTTGGATGGTGATCTCAATCCTCAGAAATCATGTGAAACCTGAATTGAGAGTATGTGTGCCTCCAGAGACAATCTGCATTTTCTTCTGCCCACACATCCCAGCGATTCCCAATCAAGACACACTTTAATCTGGAATGCCGCTGCTGAGAAATTATCCTGTGTATCTGCTCACGCAAGTATGCAATGGTGGTTTGTGTTCACTGCAGTATATCCATCAATAAAGGCCTGATTGGATAAATTGTGTACATCTATCAAAAAAGAAAAAAAGACCCACTTTAATTTAATTTCTAGATTGGGACTTCCTGGATCATTGAAGGGAATATACATTCGAGCTCCAAACCTGTGGTGATATCAGGTCTGGAATTACTGGTTCTCAGGGAAGAGTTACTGTCTCCAGAGGCCAAGCAGAGACAGATAAGTTTCTTTGTCTTCCATTTTGCTGAAGAATTGTTTTTTCTTGTCCACTTTTTCTTGTGGCTATAACTCTTTGGAGGTCCTCGCTTCGTGATGGGGTTGATTTCCGTTCTGCACAGCACAGGGCATGGTTGCCAGACTCCCACACAGCCGTTGAAGCCACATTCTGGCTCATGGAGACAGACACATGTTCTGAGGGCGGACACAGCTTCAGTGCTGGCTTTTTACTCTGCTTTTGTGCTTTCTTTTAGTTTTGGCTCTTGGAGACCTCCCGTTCTTTCATGCAAGCTCAGCTATGCATTTAAAAAGATTCGTGTCACATTTTACCCAGATATTTTATAGCAAGACTGTTTTTCATGATGTGGAGACCAGAAGCTTGCCTACCCACGCATATGCATTGGTCACGTTTTGTGGGCTGTCTCGGTCTCTCTTTCGTCAGTGTCCTCTTTGTGGATGTTTTTGTGTATACGAGAGATTCCAAGGCACAAGGGTACTGTAGCAGGGCATTTATTCTCTCCAAAGCCTTCCTGCAAACACGTATAACAGCCTGAGGGCTTTCTCTGGGTGTGGGAGTGAGCTTGTGCTATACACAGTCAGGCCAGACGTGCTGGGGAGTCAATGTACCCAGGAACAAGCATGACACAAAGAAGCTGCTAGATCAATACCCCAGTTTCTTCTCCCTTTAGACCTGACCAGGTGAAGGCATGTTTCACGGGTCTTGCAGGGGCCCCCAGAAGGACCGGGCTTCTGGTGCCCGCAGTGGTTACCTGGATAAGTTTCCTTTTCTTCCCTGACTCACTTCTTCACTCTTTTCTGGTTCTTCCCAGGATCATTTCGTAAGTAAATTTGCACACAATTTCTTGTGTCACTGATCACTTCTCAGGAAACTCTAAACATAAACCTATTCCTCTAATTTATAATGCGTATCAATAATGCATATGTCACTAAATGTTGTGAATTCAAAAATAAATGCCAAGAAATAGTTTCATCTTTAGAGTAGTTTGTATTCTAGGCCTCCTGCTTTCTGGCATTTTCTAGAAATACACATTTTAGTGATGTCTGTAGGCAGCAAGAAGCATTTCAACAGATTTGGTTCAAAATCTAGCAGTTCCAGGTGTTTGGATGCGGATGGGAATACCACAGACTGGACATACTTGGATACTTGATTCTTGGCTCAGCAAGAACATTCCAGATTGAGAAGTAGACACCTAACTTTTACGTTTGTAATTCTTGGGGGTTCGTGTGGTGACATTACTTTGATACAGTGGCAAGTGATGGTAAAACTGAACTGTAAGATGGTTTTTTAGAGATTCTCTGAGTCCAGGAAGGCAAGGCCTTCAGGTCTACTTAGCTAAAAAAAAAAAAAAAAAAGTCAGGACCAGACTAAAGTCTCCCCTCTCTGCAGCAGAGGCTGTAAATGGCTAGAGCCTGATTTGCTCCTAGCTTCCTGATGTATTTTGTTGTCCTGCACAATGTTTAAAAACACTTAGACTAGTTGGTATACTCACAAATTAGGAGGTTGTGCTTCTAGATTAGGAACTTTTCTTTCTAAAAAGTAGAAGGTTGGACACCCCAGGTCCCACAATCCCACATGGTGCTCAGAAGGAGCTGGACAGTAGTTTCCTCCTTGAGATGAGACAAGTGCTATAGGCCCTGTAACTTTCTATTGTAAATTACAACTGACCCACTTCCCTCATAATTTGCCTTTTCCATGAGGGTATTTGAGCATTTGACCCAGGCTCTATAGCTCCTGGGATGGGTGAGATGTAAGGAAATGATGAGTTTTGCAGGAAGGGAATTGCGGCCTTCTCTCTCTTATGTGTTCTCCTGTCACTGCTTTCCAGAATTCTGAAAGTCCGCTCCCCCAGGAAGGCAGCACGGCTGAGACCCGAGCGCAGGCAACATTTACACAGGCGCCTCCTACTCCTTATTTTGGCTACCGGCTGGAAAATCTCAGACACAACCAGACACTTGATACTTGCTGTCCAACCGCTGCTTCAAGTAAACTAAGAGCCACTGGCAATTTTCTCCTCTGGGATTTTTTTGTTGTTGAAATGTGCACACTCACTGACACAAGAATTGCTCTTTCATTTAGTTAAAACCAAAGCCAAGGGTGAGGCGGAAAATCTGTTCACCCTAGAAAACGATCTTCCTACCCACTCTCTGTCCTGCTTGGATTCCAAACAGCTCCGTGCAGGTCAGGCTAGAATTTAGACTCCAGAGAACTGCGGCTCCTGTCCTGCCCTCCTGGAACAGCCACATCCAGGATCCAGACCCAAGCCTGCTGACTCCAGTGGAGGCTGGGGGGAGGATTTGGGCATCTGCCTTGATGGCTGAAGCTGGCTGTACTTAGAAAGCTTTTCTACAAACAGAGAAAAAACCAGAAGGAGCAAGCTGCTGGGGTCAAGCTTTGGGGCTTTAGGGGCCCGAGTCACCTGTCGTATTTTCATCGGGTGTCCTCTGTCATGGTCATTTGTTTTCTAAGTGCTGTTAGAACCCTTAACGAGGCTCGTACCACAGAATAAGCCAACTTTCCTTCTAAACAAGCTATTGGCCTTCACTGCTCTAGGAAACAATGTCATTTCTATGTAAAGTTTGCAGGGATAGGACATAGATGAAACTAAATAGTCCTCTCAATATTCTAAATGAGCCCCCTTAGGTCTTGTGTGTACACAGAGGCTCTTGTTTTGGAGGGGCCTGGCAGGAAGGGATGAGGGCAAATTGCCTTAAGAGCAGGGCTGCCTAGGAAGAGGGTCATTTGCACTTTGGGGGTGTGAACGTGAAGGAGAGGATCTGGTCGCGCTGTATGCGGTATCTTTGACCTGCCACTGGGTGAGTTCACATCACGGCTTTTATGCAGGATGCAGGAAGCAGAGCTTCCCGGGAGGGTCCTGGGGCAATGCTGCCACCGTGCTGCTCTCTGGTCATGGTTGGGACACACTGCTTCTCTGGCTCAGAGTTTCCTCTTTGACCACAGAGGTGCTTGGACTGAAGCCCTGAGGTTCTGTCTGGCCAGAACATTTCCCAGTTCTGCAAGAGGTCCCCAGTCTGCCCTGAGCTTGTGGGTGGGGACTGCAAGAATGCTGACCCCTCCCCACCCGCCTGCAGAGCACCAGGCTTGTGGAGAAACAGGTGGTCATGTGACAGCCCACGGCCACCCAGCTCCTTTCAGGGCCAATTAGCATCTGTGACCACAATAGATGGCCACAAGGCCACTGTCAGACGTGGATCCTTCAGCCTCACAGAGCGTAAGCCTCCACCAACAGCTGCTCTAGGAACCCCAGCCTGTGTGCAGTGTCCTCCCCTCCCCTTCGTTAGCAGCTGTACAGCCACTGCAAACTGCAACTGGAGACACCAAAGTCTTCTGCACTGGCCATGGAGCTGGAAACAGATGGCAAGCCAATGCTGGGGGAGTGGAGGGGTGTTGTGCCATCTCTGACCAGGAGGGGGCAGGTGGGAGGAGACCACCAGGGACTTGCTCTCTTCTGCTGATGGGGGTGACACCAGGCAGTTACTGGGAATAGGAAGAAAGGCAGTGCCTGCTGCTTGGGGCTCTTGGAGACCTCATCTCTCGTGGTTCTGTCTTTCAGAATCATTTCACAGGCCTGTCTGGGTGAGGCAGCCTGAGCAAAGATGAGAAGGAAGTCGTGTCACATCCCAAACACTAGACAAGCACGAAGCCTTGTTCTTAGTTATTTAGAGATTCAGAGAGTTTCCACCCGTTTGGATAGACTAGAGAGAACCACGGGGTTTTTTCTATCTTTGTAAGTAGGTAGGAGTAAGGACAAAGCATTGTGAATAAGCCAGAAAAA
Organism: Hippopotamus amphibius kiboko; assembly: GCF_030028045.1. Lineage (NCBI taxonomy): Eukaryota > Metazoa > Chordata > Mammalia > Artiodactyla > Hippopotamidae > Hippopotamus > Hippopotamus amphibius. The sequence goes on along the minus strand of NC_080196.1, from coordinate 4,419,521 downwards.
AATATATATGTATATATATTTATAACAGAAGGGCTTGGAAAAAAATTAGAACAGAAGGATTGATCAGCTCAAGTGGCCTCATTTGAAAATTGGATGGAGAGCTGACGAGAGTGAAATCAGCACCAGCGATCGTCACACAGAACACACAAGCTAGAAAGAAAACCAGTGCTGTGTTCTAAGAGGATGCGTTAGCTAAGTGTTGTAAAGGTGAGCCTCAACTGTGCCGACCAGTCCGTCATCTCCTCTCACTGTGTTTCTGACATCTGGGTGCTAGGTGTGCGTTTCAGGTGATGCTGACAGGCTGGATGCATGATGCTAGCACGGCGCCACGATGACCCGGCGAAACACCCATCAATTGATGAAAGAGCAGCAGGAGACAGGGAACCCTGTGAAGGGGCTTAAGAGGGCTTCCGGATGTAATAGGTCAAGTGTTTAAGTTCAGAGACCTCAATGTGCTGACCAGCCACCAGGCCCAGGATCAACTGACTGGTAACTCAAAACCTGCGTTCTGGCTTGTCTCAATGCCAGCCTTTATCTTTGGTCTGGAACATACTAGACATCTAGGAAAATACCTACGTACTGCTATAACTCCAAGAAAAGATAAGAATACAGGGGAAAATGGATGTCAATGACAAAGAAATAAAGTTAAGCCCATAGTACCAATATTTTGACACTAGTTTAAGAAAAGGGTCATAATGACTGGAACAAGCACTGTGATAATGTGTGTTTGCTTTGCCTGCCATCAAACACTTTAAAGCATTTAAGGAGATCTGCTGTATTTGTTTACGTGCTTAAGAGAAGTCTATTAATAAATTTGTGACCCGTGGATACACGCTTGCAATAAAAGTAATTTGTTAAATTTACAAAGTTTTGATTTATTAATTATGCAAGGAGAGTTTAACTGTTTACAGGGCTATTTTTAGTGCAGTACGGGAAGCACGAAATTGAGCACTGAAACAGAGAGAGAAGCCCTCGGAATAGGAAAGATCCCAGCTGCGGGAAAGGACTCTGACAGGCAGAGGGAACCCCGGTCATTCTCCTCGGCTTCCTCCCCGGGGCTGGCGCGGCTCCCACCTGGCCAGAGGGGAGATGCCTGGCTTCAAATAAGGGAGCACACTGACCTCGCCCCCGCCCCCCAGACAGCCTGTGTGACCCTCCCACTGTAAGCTGTGCTTGGAAGCAGCGCTTTCTGGGCCGAGGACCGTTTTCATTTTGCTCCCGGCCACTGGCTTGGTTTACCACTCCCTTCTGTTCCGGAGGCGGAGAAGCACCGCAGGGGAAACTGGCGCAGAATTTCAAGAAGGCACGGAGGCACAGCTCGGCCTTCTTGGATCCCTCACAAGGAGGCCAGCAGACCCAAGCTGGCCCATTGCCCACTGCGCAGGAATCGCCCACTGCGCAGGAATCGCCCCCTGGCCGCACCCCGACGCATGCGCGAAGTCTGTAGCGCTTGTTTCCCGGGAGACCCCAGAGTACTTCCGTGATGCTCACTTGGCTACTCTAGGATCCCAGAATGAAATACTGGATCAGGAGCCTGGACTATCACTTCACAAGGCATCCCAGAGAAGGAACGAACACCAAGCCAGATGGCACACAGTTCCTGGGTGGGTGGCCCTTTTCTTTCAATCAGCCTCCTCTCCTGTACTGCTGTCTAGGGTTGAGGTTTGGAGGGGTCCCCCCGTCCCTCACCTGTATGCTTGACCGGCAAGGTGCCTTGTGCCTTCGGACTGCTCTCACCGGTGATGCTGGGGGCGCTGCCAGCCTAGGGCTCCTGGGTGACGGGAGCCTGGTACCTGCCGGGCTCTGTCAGGTGCTCCAGAGAGAAGAGCTGGAGCTGAGAAGGGGGCGCGCTCCTTCGCTTTCCTCAGCCTCTAAGAAAAAACCTGCTTTGGTCGCGCGCTGCCCCTTCCTCCGGCGTGAGTCTGCAGCCTGGCCCAGGACCTCACACTGGCGGCTGCTTTTACGGTGTGTCCTCCACGCTGCGGTCTCTACAAAAATAGCTGCAGAACTGGAGGACGGCCCTCCCCCATCTCTAACTCTCCAAAGAGGTTCCTCCCCAAACTCGAGCTAAACTGCCCCTCTGATTTTGCCTAAGGATGGAAAGAGCCTCTTACACTCACAGACTCCTGGCTTTTTTTTTTTTTTTCCCCAGTCTGGTCTCCGTAGATCCCTATTTAGGAAGTTACTCATCATCTCTTAAAAAGCGTTTAGGAGAAGTAACACCACCTTGGAGACTTGGCCATAAATGGTTACAACCAGAGGGAAACAAGGAGGAACCCAGGGGCTCTAGCAGAAGCCCACCTGTGGGCTAGGCTGGGTTCCCCTCCAGCTCCTAACCACTTTTGACTTTTTCCTGTTCCCATTTTTAAAAATCTGCATATCAGTGTTGGCATTCTTCTTCTTCTTCTTTTTTTAAATCAAGTTCCTGTCTTTAAGTTTGGACCAAAATGCCTCACTCTGCTCAAGGCCACTAGTTTTTGAATCCTCTAGGCCCAAAGTTATTCCTTTGAAATGGCATCTTTGTTTCTCTGTCTATTTGTTTACTTTTCTTTAATCACCCAGTGTTTATATCCTTATTAATCTAGAAAAATAAATACAGAAGTTGCTTTCTGCGTGTAACTTTTTAGTGTTGTTAAATGACTATGTGGCCTGTGATGTTTTCCATTAGTATTATTATTTTTTGATGTCGTTGCTTCTTTTGTTTGTCTTATGCTCTGTTTACTTCAGAATTCCTAGGTTTTGAGGAAAGCGAGTTTTCCTCCTCCCTTTCCTTCCAGGCTGTTTAAAACAATTTTTTTCTAGGACATTTTATCAACCTGCTCTGCCTTTTGCTCTGCAGCTGGGCCATTGCGCTTCACCCTCTGTTTGGAAGGAGCCATGGCCAGCGCCACTTCTCATTCTTACAATCTGATGAATTGTCCTGTGTGACTCTCCTGATGGCTAATCCAGGTGCACGTGACCTGATTTTGACTTTGTCGTGAAGGACTTCTTGGAGGTCAGGTAAAGTGAAACTGATCTGGGCGGAAGTGGACAAGGCTGATCCCTTCCAGGAGTGAGGGCTGGTGTTGGTAGCAAGTTTGAAGCTCGGGGACCAGATGCCATGGTCCCCTGACCCTAGGACCTCCTGGGTGGCTGGTTTGTCCCACAGGGACCACCCACAGCCCTCAACTTACTGCTGGAGATGGGGCTCCCCCCAGCTTCTCCACAGACGAAGCTGCTCTCAAGTGTGGCGGAAACAGGGTTTCCCTATGAGGTGAGTGTGACACCTGCACAGGAGGGCTCCACTATAAAATATGTTGTCCTTACTCATAGGAGAATGGCCTTTCATTTGCTTCTTTTAATTCGGGAGATGTCATTTCCAGACACCTTGCCACAAAAGAGCACTTGGTACCCAAGGCTGACAAACGTAGATGTGGGTGTTCCCTGTCGTCTGTGGCTGCTGCGGTCCCTGGTAGACACTTGGGAAGGGCCAGACTGGCCCAGCTCTGAATGTGTGCAGAGAGGGGAGGCTGGGGGAGGGGAGGGGGGGTATGGGGAAACAATCCTTGAATCAGAAGACAAATCCCTCTCCTCCACAGCCTCCCTTCTCCCTACATCTTCCTTCCCTCTCCCCTCTCCTCTTTCTCCTCCTCCCTTTGCCAGTACTTAGGGTATCCACCTCTTCACCCAAAGCCTTAGTTTTTTGAGCTGTGCCTTCTCCATTCCCACCCACCCTGTGTTTCTGGGGTCAGCTGGCAGGGCTTACTCTGAATTAGAATTCCCCGATACAGCTTTAAGTCCCTGGGCGTGGAGTCACTTAGGTTTGTATCATGGCTCAGGTATGTTGCTTTGTTAAGATATTTAATATGTATGTGCTTCCATTTTTATAAGTGGAAATTGGAAATACACATCCTACATACCTCCTAGGGCTATTTGTAAGGAGTGAACGAGATCTTACAAGTGGAAGAACTTTATAAATTGTGAAACGTTATACAGGAGCTGATTATTATGGTGATGATGATTCTCTCAAAGGGATCCTACAAATCCTTCGCAGTCGTGGTGGTGTGGTGTCAAGTCCACTTGGCCATGGAAGCTCTCTGTGGCTAGAATCATCCAGAAGGTCCAGGACTTGAAGCTCTGATCTGATGAAGAGCTTGAGAGATTCTTCCTGACCTTGACTAGGAAACGGCAAAGTTTTTGGATGACGGACCAAATAGTTAATATTTTCGACTCTGTGGGTCTTCAGTCACTGTCACACTCCTCCCGCCATCATAGCACCGTTCCAGAAAACTTTATTTATGGACACAGAAATTTGAATTTCATATAATTTTCACATGTCACAGATATTATTCTTCTTTTGTTTTTTTTAGCCATTTAAAAATGTAAAAGCCATTCTAAGCTCATGGGCTGTGCAAAAACAGGCAGCAGGTGAGATTAGGCCTTCACTAACCTTCGCCCTAGAGGACCCCCAGGAGCCATGTGAATGGCCAGGTTGACCGTGAGAATCAGAGAAGCAAAAAGGGGGACATGAAGTCATTTGGGCATGTGTCACAGGTGCCTTATTTTTTATGACCCTCCTCTCTGCCTGGTTGATGTCAAAGCATGTTAAATGACAACACTGAGGTCTACGCTCAAGGCTCTTGCCAGAATATGCAACTTAGATCTCTCCTCTCTAACCCTTATCAAAACCCCCATAACAGCAGCAACAGCCACAATGGCCACAATCATGATATTTCCAGACAGGTCCTGGAGCACGTGCAGCTCATGCATCCCTATGGGCGTCTAACTTCTCCTTGAGCAACCCAGACCTGCAAGTGCTGCATTCAAGGATGGTTCTACTGTGGCCCTTTGCAAAATCTACCCTGAGTTGCATTTTGGTGATAAGCCCTTGGTCCACACCGAGGGGTACCGTGAGGAGCAGTGGACGTGAGTCACTGTGGCATCTCTTGTAGAGACGCTGTCCAGGATACCATCTGCAGTAGGGACAAATTCCTCTCACAGCTTAATCCAGGGTCAGGAAAAGCTGGACATCTCCTTGACAAGGGGTTTTATTTTGTAAACAGTGCAATTTCCTTGTTTGATTTGGCTTCAAGGAAGCTCATAGTCAAATATACCTCCAGTGACTATAAAATATCTTACAAGTTGGCAACAGCACAGATTTATTGAGCAGGTAGTATGTGCTCAGCACCGTTCACACAGTCCTTTTCACTTAATCCGCACACAGCCCTGAGATACTGATTAAATTATTATCCCTACCATAGTGAGCTGGCTAATGGCTCCCAAAGATACCCATGTCCTGCTCCCCAGAACCTGCAAACGTTACCTTATGTGACAAAAAGGACTTTGCAGAAGTGATTAAGCTAAGGATCGTGAGATTATCCTAATCACGTGTCCTCACCGGAGGGAGGCTGAGGGAGACTTGACACAGAAGAAGGAAGGGATGTGACACCTGGGGCAAGGTGCTGTGCTGCTGGCTTTGCGGATGCAGGAGGGGGCCGTGAGCCAAGGATGCAGGGAAGCAGCTGCAGAAGCTGGAAAAGACAAGGAAAGGAGCCTCCCCTAGAAATTCTCAGCAAGGAGGCCCTTTGACCAAGTGAAACTAACTTTGGACTTCTGGCCTCCAAAACCCGGAAAGAATCAATGCATGTCCTTTAAATCTACCCAATGCCAAGTGGGAACTTGTTACAGCGGCCACAGGAAACTCACACCCCCACTTTACGATCAGAGACAGGAAACAGAGAGTATCGCCCAGGGGCTGGGATGAGGTTTGGTGACTCCAGACCCCAACGCTTATCCCTCAGGCTGCTGCCTTCCCTGTTGTGAGTGTCCTGACCTCCCCCTGCCACCCTGCTCCCTCCACTACCTAGTTCATCTTCCAGTCATGTGCACTTTCCTAACACACCTCACGTGTCCGTGGGACAGAAGCAGAACACAAATAAACGCACCGGTGGACATTTGGGGTGTGTATGTGGGGAGGGGGTCCCTGGGCTTTTCCTAGCCCCGGAAATTATCTTATGATTTAAAAAAAGAAAGGCCCCTGACTGCTTCAGTTTCCTCTTTTGCCTCTGTAAAGACTGTCACTCTCTTCTTTGCTGTGGCACAAACAGGTGGCCAGAGCAGGACTTCTCCTTTTGCAGACATTTTTGCTGACTTCCTGGTTTCTGGTCAGAGCCCAGGAACTGCTCGTGAAGTTCTTTCTTTCATCCCGAGGATTTTTATGTTATTCAGAACAGTCTCTAGGCTAAGATCTCCCCCTCCCACTAAAAGTATAAAATAAAAAGAGAAAGGAAACATGAAGCCCTTAACCCAGAAGACAGAAGGCCCTTTATCTTTGTCAGCGGATCCTCCCACGTCTGTGTATGTATTGGGGTTCTAGAAGCCCCTGATGCGCCCAAGGATGTCTAAACCCCAGGGCTGAGTGAAGCGCCACAGCACACAGTCTTTATACTGTGTCATCCACGTGAGGGCCTCGAGGGGCTGCCTGCTGCGAATGCAGCAGCCGAGGGAGGCATCTCCCTCTGCAGGGGGCGGGGGGATGCAGCCATTCAGACCCGACAACTCAGTGGCTCTCAAGGGGCAGGGGTCCAACCCTGGAGGAGCTCTCAGGACACGGCTTTCCTCTCTGCTGACCTCAGCGCTCACCGAAGTTTCCCTCTGACACTAAGGCTGTTGAAATGATGCTAGTTTAGCTTCCGGGATTATTGATTCTCCAGGCTACAAACCCTGCCTGTAGCCTTAAAAAGCTTTCAATGTCATATCCATGCTCCTACCCATGACCTGCAGCATCTTTCCAACACGCAACCTCCTCATTGCCAAAGGGATACGTGCCAACCTTGTCTGGGTCCTTTGGTGTGTTAGTCAGGGTTCTCCAGAAAAAACAGAACCAATGGAATTACATATACGTATCTATTCTACAAAGAGAGTTGTTACAAGGTGTAGGCTGACATGAGGGTGGAGCCCGAGAAGTCTCACGACCTGCCATCTGCAGGCCGAGCCCCAGGAAGGCGGGTGGTGTAGTGTGAAGGCCTGAGAACCAGGAGGGCTGCAAGTGGGAGATGCATGTCCCGGCCCTGCCGTCGGGCGGAGGGAATCCAACCTTCCTCTGCCTCTGTGTTCTACTCAGGCCCTCACACGGTGGCGGATGCCCCCCTCACACGGGGAGGACCACCTGCTTTACTAAGTCCACTGATTCCAATGCTACTCTTGCCTGGAAACGCCCTCCCAGATACACCCAGACATGATGTTTAACCAGCTTTCTGGGCAGCCAGTGGCCCAGTCACTTTGACAAGTGAAATTCACCATCACACCTGGGCTCTGCTCACATGTCCCACCTCATCTCTCACCCTTCCTGCGTCCCAGCCCTTCTGCTGCTCTACGAACTCTAAGCCCGGTCCCGTCTGCCGGCCTCCCCACATGCTGTTCTCTGTGAGAGGCTCCTCCCCACTCCCCACCTCCGCTCCCTGTGCCTTCTGACAAAATTCTAGACGGCGGTGATTCCCAGCAGCCTGTGGAGTTGGACAGGTCTGGCATCAACTTATTTTAATTCCACAAATACTTATCATTTTCTGTGCCACTGGGGATATAATTCTGCCGTGATTACCTGTGTGATGTTGGAAAAGCTACCTACATCTCTAACCCACAGTTTACACATCTGTAGATAAAAAATAATGCTTAGAAAGCACGTAGCGCAGTGCCTGGCACACATAAACCATCCATGAGCATGAGATGCTATAATCACAATTCTTATCATCCTTTAAGGTTGACCTCAAGCTTGATGACCTTTCCCTGATGGGTTTAGACCCCAACCTCACCCCCTCCAACCATCACGTCCCCTGCTGCCAGACACACACCTCTGTTCCAGCCCTTCACACAGAGCGTTTACCCTGCGGCTTGTCTCGTCCTCCCACCACTCGCAGACGAAAACTGTGTCTCTTCCGTTCCTTCTGCTGAGCGCCCAGAGCAGGGCTGTGACCAGCACTCATCGACTCCAGGCAGCAGCCACCTCTTCGGAGGGAGGAGCTTTCCCCGGGGCGGGTGGGTGATACCCTCTTGTTCTTTCCCTGGTCCATCTGCTCCTCTTACCGCTCCCGGCAGTGACTTGAGAGGCGGCGGCCAGGCTCGGAGGCAGGCTGCAGGCTGGTCTGAGGGATGGACCAGCCATGGCAACCCTTTATGGGAGGACGAATTGGAAGAACAAACCCTGAGCAGTGCATTCATGTCAAGTCTTTCTTCTCATCCTGCATCCGATATGAATAGACACCTGCAGACAGCATCCTGTCCCAGCGGGCAGAGTAAGAGTAAGGCGATCAGTGCTTCCGGCATCCCGCCATTCCTTCTCTTTTACATTAAAAACATGTGTGCATGTGCATTTCAATGTTCAGTGCTCCTTATTTTTAAGAGTAAAGTCTGAGGCAGCTCCTTGGATGGCAGCCATAGAGATCAGCTTCTGCCCAGTGTAACATCTACACAACTCCTCAGCTTATCTTGGGGCCGACTTGGATGCTTAAAGGGCATCTCCTTCACACCTCCTACAGTCCAAACAGCATCTTCCCCCATTTACCTCCAAAATGTCATATTTCACAAGGTCATGATTTCACGAGCCGGTCCCTCTAATCTTCATTCAAGATGTGATCCTGAGACTGGGCTCGTTTCTCCTCACTCAAGCCCCCTTTGTGGACTGAATTGCACCCCTCCCCCATCCATACCCTGAAGTCCTACCCTCAGTACCATAGGATACGACCGTACAACGAGTAAGGCTTTAAGTGGGTGATTAAGATTAAACGAGGTCCTATGTGTGGGCCCTGATCCAGTATGACTCATGTCCTTATAAGAAGAGACCCAGACAGGCTAGGAACATCTGGGCACACAGCAAAGACCAAGTGAAGACAGGAGAAGAAGACAGCCATCTGCAAGCCAAGGAGAGAGGCCTCAGGAGAAACCAACCCTTCTGGCACCTTGACCTTGGACTTGCAGCCTCCAGAACCATGCGACAATACATTTCTGCTGTTTAAGCCCCTTGGTCTGTGGTGTTCTAACAGCCCCAGTAGACGAATATACGCTCCAAAGCCTTGGTTCAAACACTGATTACAGCAGTTCCCTGCATTCTGTTCATTACGTTGCGGTTTTGGTTGGTATCTATGTTTGCCCCACAGGGTAACGGCCATGGCTCACTCCGTTCTGTTAGTGTCCAGCCCTGGAGAACACCCCGGCCTTGGCAGCTGCCGGGTAAGTGTTTGCTGAACGGCTGTTGCTGTTGCTGTGACAGAAGCTCTGAGAGCATCAAGGACAGGAGTCCCCTCCTTTGGCAACAAAGACCTTTTCACTCACCTCGCCAGTGAAATAACCTGGCAAGGTGTCCCAGGCCCGCCATCAGGGGAGGCTGCGGGAGCATCTCTTCCTGACCTTGAACTGGCAGGGCTCCATGATTTGGTAGACTCGCTGTCAGCCCGTCGTTCGGGCTCTGTGATGTTAATGAACTGCTGCGTCTAGACCCTCACTGTCTTTTTCTGGCCCTCTCGTTGCTCCCTCTAGCTCTCTCCCGCCCCGACCGCGCCTCCTGCCCGGGGCTCCCAGGGGTCCTCGCAGACCTGCTCGGCGCCGTCCCCGCGCCCTTCCCCCACCCCAACAAAGCACTCAGGCAGCTCCCGTCTGTGGGCCTCAGTTTCCGCATGAACAGAAATGGACGTTGAGAACGCGCTTACCGCAGCTCTGGTAGAGCACTTGTAAGTTCCCATCCCGGCAGGCCGTGTGTGTGGGCCAGGCTTCCCCGCCGCCGCCCTGGGGAGACATCAGAGCCCAGACAAGGAAGGCGGCCGTGAGCCCCTGCATGGCGAGGTCCTGTGTGTGACCCACGGGCCCCATACAAAGGGCCCTCAGGGTGCTTCCTCTCCTCTCGTAAAGGGGGTGACATGGTCAGTTTCACTTCTCATATTTTATGCTCCCGGGGAACCACTGTGAGAAGCAGAAGGCAGTTAGCAGAGGCCTTGGAGTGCTGTTGTCCCCCAGAAGCTCTGGTGCTTGAATCAACGGGGTGAGGCTAGTCTGGGTCTGGGGTGGTGGATGTTTGACTTTCTGCTTTCAAAGAGAAGGGCTAGCACATGGTGCCTGACCTTACCCCTGGGCCCCAAACAGCCCTCCTTGCAGCCCTGCCCTCCGTACAACCCCACCCCCAGGTGGGGCAGTGATCTCAGGAAAGCAAAACCACAGGCCTCCGCATGTCTTCCATCACCGGGTCCTCTGTGCCCACGGGCCTCTGATGTGGGCTGTGGACCAGGGGCCTGGCTGGGACTGGCAGGCAGTGTTTGGCATCTCGGGGGGCTGCAGAAGAACATTTGGGACCTGGAATGAGGCTTTTGCCCTGTTGGCACTTTTCTCTGGCTTCTGCTCCAAGATTAGGATTTCAGCAGTGACTGTGCAGCTGGGGGGACACGCCAGTGCTCTGGGGGCTGCAGCCGTGGTCTCTGGAGACGAGGTGGAGGAAAGAGCCCTGAGGAATGAGCCGGGTTCTGTTTCTGGGCTCAGCCTGGTGGGAAGGTTGGGGAAGTGCAGTCCTCCCTTTGAAGACTGGGGGATTTTATTGTTTGGGTCAGTGGCAGTGTTATCAATGTCATGTTCCACTTTCTTCTTAAAGTCAGGATTCTGTCCCCTATCCTCCTTCCTCTGTGGTCCCGCATCGTGACGGCAACGTTTCTCGACCCTGATTCTTCACCCCAAACCCAGCCCCACCATAGCTTAGGAGAACCAGAGTAGGGGCCAAGGCCAGCAGACTTTAGAAGCAACAGAGAACACTATTTCCCTTGGGAGGAAAAGCGTTTCTCTGAGTGCATTTGGTAAGTTCACTATTTCTGCCCATGACTTAAATAAGAATTAAAGTCACTTCAAAACTTTTTTTTTTTTTGCAGTAAGTGGAATTTAATTATCAGTGAAGACAAATAAATAAGTTGATTTACTTGATAGATACTTTGGATTTCTAGGGAGACAGCAGGGTGTAGTCACTTGGGGATTGATCTTTTTTAGTTCAATGATGTTGGCTTTCAATAGCGATTCTCAAAGTGCGGTTCCCGGACCACAGCATCAACTCCCACCAAGAGCTTGCTGGAAATGCAGAGTCGAGCTCCACGCAAGACCCACTGGAGCGCAAACTCTGGGGTGGAGCCAGCAGTGTGCTTTGCTAAGCCCATCAGGTGGGTCTGACACACGCTCCAGCTGAATGACCACTGGCTTTTGTGAAACCCAAGGGGAAATCTGAGCCTCAGAGGCGAGGTGGGTAAGTAGCCACCCTGGTCTGGGTGGGCGGGAGGGCGGCTCTGCTGTGAAAGAGAACTCAGGGGGTGAGAGCTTACGGGAGAACTGTGGCCCCTGGAGGAAGACTGAGACCACAGGTGATTCCAGGACAAGAAGGTGCAGCTTTGCTTTCCCCAGGGACCTCTGAGAGCTCCTTGTTAGTTTGTTTCTTTTTTAGAACTTTTATTGGGATATAATTGACATACAGAAAGCCACTTATATTTAAAGTGTACAATTTGATTTTTTTTCTTATCAGTAATGTATACATGGCAGTCCCAATCTCCCAGTTCATCCCCCCCACCCCTCGCTTTCCCCACCTGGTGTCCATATGTTTCTTCTCTACATCTGTGTCTCTATTTCTGCCTTGCAAATGGGTTGATCTGTACCATTTTTCTAGATTCTACATGTATGCATTAGTATGTAATATTTATTTTTCTCTTTCTGGCTTACTTCACTCTGTATGACAGTCTCTAGGTCCATCCACATGAAAGCTCCTTGTGAGAGAGGACTGAACAGTCAGTGAGGAGGGCGGTTGAGGCCATGCCCCTCCACCCCCAGGGCAGCACCGCCGACCAGTCAAAGGACCCAGGAGTGCAGGGCAGGGAACAGATACCCAGCAGAGACCGTGAGCGGCCCCAAGATGGAAACCAGCTCATCTGGTTGAAACCAGGCTACAGATTTTTGTAAATCAAAAGACCTAGCCATTGAAAGCACCATAATTCAGGCATAATTCATGTTGGGTGGGCATCAAGAAATATTCAATATGGACTGTTGAGAGGCTCTGGGGGTGGGGTGACTCTGGAGTAGTGGTTCTCGGACTTGAAAGGACATCCATATCACCTGGAGGGCTCATACACAAGGACCGCCCAGTCCAAGAAGTCTGGGGTGGGGCCTGAGAACCTGCATTTCTAACAAGTTCCCAGGTGAGGCCATTGCCTTGGTCTGGGGGCCACAGTTTGAGAACCTCTGCTCTAGATTAGGATTTGGTCTGTCGCAAAGCGGACAGTTTTTTTTAAAAAATCAATCTAAGTTCTTAATAAAATGTTCTGATAAATGACAGGCAGCATTTTGTATAACATGTAGCACAACTATAAAGGAATAAGGATTAAGGCACTTTCTCTAAGGAGTCCTGATCTTCAGCTACAGCTCCCCTAGTTCAATCAACCCATTGTGTCTTGAAGAGTTCTTTAACTAGAAGCTTCATGAAGACAGCAAGAGTTCATTGAGAAGGTCCTGTTCCTTAACTATAGAATGAAATTAGGATCAGTTTGCGGTTGTTGTTTAAATTATGGTTCCATGTATGTAGATGGTAACTGAATATACCATCAGACTCACATGTTAACTTCGAGCCCCTAAGCACGTCGTGCTGAAGAAGCCCTGCTGTTCCTTCTCATTCGGATTTCTCTTCTACTCTTTTAAATAATCCTCTTCCTCCATGTCTCAAGCTGCTTTCTTTCCACAGAGGTTTGCTTGGGGAAGGCACCTTTCTTTTCTTGCCAGGTAAAAATGTTCCCGTCAGACTGGCTGTCACTGCCAGGTTCTTAAGGAAACGCTGATGTTTAAGGAGAGACTTGAAGAATAAAAGGGAGACCTAGGGCAAGAGTCCAACAACATAAGTAAGTGAGGGTGAGCCTGCTCCACAAGAGAAGGTAAGGTTATACCAGATTACTGGGTGTCGCTGCAGAGGGCAAGGGAAAGAAGAGAGAAAGGAGTGGAGGGAGGAAGGGATACGTGAGCCTCTGAAAGGCTGCTGCTGGGTGCGCGGAAGCAGCTGGTCTGCAGGTGGGATGAGCCCCAGGTTATCTGAGGATGGACTGAATTCTAAACTGCTGGTGTGGGTGTGCTTGTGAGGGCCTCTCCACTCTGTGACCCACATGGGTGCAGCGGAGACTTATACACTCCAGGAATGTGTGTGTGCACGTGTGTGCTCGCGCGTGTGTGTGCGTGTGAGTGTGTGCGTGTGTGTGTGAGTGTGTACTGAGAAAAGGACAGGGTTTCACGTTGCCATCAGCTTGTGTTTTCCAAGGGAATACAGCTCCCTTTAGAAAGTGGTTCAGTTTTGGGGTGGGCACGGCCCTTCTGCAGCGCTTGGAAGGGGTTTCGGGCCAATTTTATCTGTATTTCATGTGCCAGCAGCTGGCCGGCAGCCCCGACCATACAGCCCTGCTGAGAGAGGACTCTGTCTGCAGCGGCACATGTGTCTTCATGGTCCTTTGCAGTCAACGAGTGGCTGCTCTCCTTTAATGCCCCTCTGATATGTATGACATTAGGTGATATTTTCCCATCATACAGCACTGCCACTTTGCTCCCTTTCTCTGTGGCCTGTCTCTGGGTTCCTGCCAGGTTGCAGAAGGAAGAGACAGGCGTGATCTCGTCCCACTTTTGTCTCCCAGATTAAATGCAACCGAAAGACAGCTCCCCTGGTGTGTAAAAATCAGGAAGCCGTGCTACCTCCTGTGTAACACCATTTAGCGCATCCCCCCTCGCCCCCCCGCCCAGCACACACACAGGGCTGACTGCTGAGGTTTTGCTCTTTAATTATTTTCACATCTACTGTGTGTTGCGTGGGTTCCATGAGCATCTCGCAGGGCTGGTGCCAGCTAGCTAGGCTTTTCAGTGGAGTCTCCCCACGGTCTCCCCGGCTTCCAGGAGGTTCCTCCCGAGGAAAGTCTGAGATCCCACAAAAACCCCTTGGAGTCTGATATCATGTAGTGTGTGTCTGATAGTAAGACATGGAAACAGCCTGCTTTCTACAGAAAACAGGGGAAATGCATCTATTCATCTACTTGCGTCAGATTCACTCTCTCATTTGTTCACAACTATTTAGGAAGAACTGCCACATGCCAGCTACAGCAGCCAGTACCAGGAGAACAGCAAACAAAGTCCTTCTTATCACAGAGGGTACTTTCCAGTGGGAAGAGGCAACAGTCAACACATTTATTTAGTAAAAGAGACTTCGCTTCCTGAAAAATTGCTTGGGTTTCCCACAGAAATCTGGGCTGAGCTTTCAGAAGTATTTTCGACTTATTGCATTTATACACTAAATTTAAAAAAAGCACCCTAGATTGGAATCTCACCAGGGCTTTCTGAGAACTGCTCCAACAGGCACACTGCAGCAGGTCTATCTGAAATACTGCTCCCCCGTTTCCTTATTATTGCCCCATTTATTATCATTACCCATGTTTAAGTGACGTTTATGAATGTTTCCTTATTCTGGGGACATTCTATGCGAAGTGCTTGGTTTCTAAATGCATCTATAAGTTCTATGACAAACAACAAGCCAAGATGAATTTTGCTTGTTTGAGGAACTCGTAGGCTGGGGCAAGGAGGAGGTGGGCTCTAGATCATCTGATCAGTTTCCCAATGATGAAAAGAGCAAATTGCAGTCTCTGATCAGGGAAGAAGAAGCCGCTCTGAGATTCGGAGAGGGCAGGTCTAGTCTGAAAGGACTGATGCACATGGCCTAAAAATTCTCCACAGCGTGGGACAAACTAGCAACTTGTAGCTAAATCTCTGCTCAAGTTGAGAATGCTCTCAAGATTTCATTCGGATAAGACTGAAGTGGTTTTCATAAGCCAAAGGTAAAGCATTAGGGCGGAAACCGGAAGTGTGGTGAGAAATGGACAGATCTCTCTTCTGTGGTATAAAGAGGGCTTGCTGTTGCAGCTGGAGTCCTAGGCCTAGACTTCAATATTGCTTTCAATTCCAGTTGGTTCCAAAACTTCCACTTAGGATGGCATTTATGCTTGTCACATATAAGCCAGATTATTTGAGAGCACATTTGGCTGGATGGGCAGGTGGTAGCTGGAATTGAATAACTCACGCATTCTCTGCATCAGAACCCTGGAGATTTTCTTGATTCCTCTCTCCTGGTAGGGGCCTGCCTTCGCCTAGGACTCTTCTGAAGAGGTACCATGGGGAGCTTTCTGTTCCCTTTCTATTCCCTATTCCTCAGCAGTCATTTTGACATACAGAAATAATCTTTGACATAGCCTGTGTTTTTTCTCCTCTGGAATAATTAAGAACAGCCAGGTATACTGGACCCGTTACATGCCGTTGGGTACTCTTCTAAGCACTGGGATATGTATATTTCCTCATTTCCTTAATCCTCACGACAGATTTACAAGGGAGGTGTGGTTCTGTGATTCTCCCATTCACAACTCTGAAATCCTCGAGTCTTGAAAAAGGAAAGAATATATATATATAGAAGTCTTTTGGTAGAAAATCTGATCTAAATTGATGAGATTATAAAATTTTATCAGTTTAATAGCTTTAATTTACAGACTTAATTTATCCCACCTATGTGAATATTAATTTGTTTCACTGCAGAAATATTAAAGTGACTGATTAGTGGGTAATATGTCCTGATTCAACCCCATTGGGGGTATTATGAAGTATACATCTTATTGCCTTGCTAAAACCAAGAAACTCTGAACTTTAAAATACATCTGTACCCAAAGATATCAGTGAAGGGATTCTGGACTTCTTTTATGATAATCCTTGTTCTCTGGATGAGAACACGGAGGCACAGTTAGGAACTAGTTCAAGATTACACATGTGGTATGGTCAAGTTGAAAGTCAGACAATTGGATCCCAGAACCTGAGAAAATTATCTTTTTTCCTGTGCCTTTGTGCTTGCTAATCTTCCCCACTAAGCGATATCGAAGCAAATTATCCCCCCTGCTTGGAAGCTGACGGGACTTGACCTGTGTACCTTCCGGGAGTGGGCTTGACCTTGGCCTCCCTCAGAGAATGGGGGAGGAGGGCCTGCCGCAATGAGGGAGGAGGGCCAGTTGGAGACGTGCAGAGGGAACAGATTTTGTAGTCAGATAGACCTGGGCTGAAATCTTGCCTATACTGTGTGATATTGGCAAGTCACATAACCTCTCTGAATGTATGTTTCTTTACCTTTGAAAAAGTCAATAATAATTAATAAATGGTAACTTTTTTAAATTAATACTTTCATTTTTAGAGGAAACCCAATATGGGGAGATGCTCTGAGTGTCAGGCTCAAGAGTTTCCCAGTAAACTAGTTTGCAGACTTTTCACTTCAGCCAAAGCCAGGCCCTACACCCACGGCAAGTGACTAAAGGGACGGACCTTATGGGACATAAATACCTTCTCATTAGAAGAAATATCTTCCCATTAGAAATGTAAAGTCACAATGGAAAACAGGACCTTGAAAGCTCGGAAGAGAGAGGCCGCAGAAGGTGGCCAGTGAGATGACCAGCCCCTGAAGGGGTCTAATGAATGTCCCCTTTCCTCTCTCCGCTGGACGCCGCTGAAACAAAGGGTCAGACCATTCCGCAGCAAGCAGCTTAATAGTCACCAACTGAGCTCTTTGCTTTGGCTTTGAAGCTTGACTGTGTCAGCTCCAATTGTAAGGTTATTGATGAATAGAGCAGGAAAAAGCACTTTGTACTTTTCAGGCAAAACAGTGCTTTCCATGGCTGCGGCCTCTGCTCACCTAGAACTTAATTGTGTTAAAAAGCCACAGCCCTGTGTTGTCACTTCTTGCTCAAAAAGCTGGTCTTTCCTTTGTTCAAGCTTTTGAACCTTAAGATTGGAGACTCCCCAGCAGGGAGTCAAAGATGAAGTCACTTAAAAATAGTTTGTCCGTCACCAAGCGCTTTCCATGCGACTGCGTGAGGCTCTCTCATCCCACACGTGTCCATCTGCTGCCACCTGGGACAGGGCTCCTCAGGGCTTCCCACACTCCACCCCCCCACCCCCCGCCCACCTCCGATCCAAAGCCCTTCAGTGGGTCCCTGTATGCATCCACAAGGCCTTGCCCCTGATTTAGTCTCTCCCGATTCAAGCTCCTACAGCCCCTAGCCCTCTCTCTGTTTCTATAGCAACCTGGCTGCCTCCTGACCCAGCATCTCCAGCACGTGCTGTTACCTTGCCCTGGAATGCTCACACCTCTTCCTTGCCTTAATGCCCAAGCTTCCTTCAGAGCTTAGCTCTGCCACCACTGGCAACTCCCCCTCAAAAAGGCTCGTGCACCTGCGGGGACGTCACCTCTTCACAGCACTGCTCATGGCCACCAACTGGTTAAGGTCAGAGTCCCTCATGATAGATAAGAAATCTTTCTTCTTCCCTCCCTCCTTTTCATCCTTCCTTCTTTCTCTCTTTTCCTCCTGACTATTGTATGCCCAGTGCTTAGCACAGAGCAGGTACTTGGTAAAATACTTTAGACTGAATGGATGAAATACAGAGGATGGGAATGGCCCAACAAACTTGTCTTTTTGGCCTTGGCGACTGGACTCCTGGACCTAGTGAGTCATCTCACAGGCAAAGCAAAGCAAGAGCTGTCCCTTGTCTGAGAATCTGGGATCCCCAAGAAGTTCACAAAGCGTGATGTCATCTTTTCCCAAAAGTACATCACAGTTTCTTTTTCTCTCTTTTTGCTTCTCATTCTTTTTTTTTAAAGTTTTTTTTTTTTAAGATTTATTTTATTATTTATTTATTTATTTTGGCTGTGTTTGGTCTTCATTGCTGCATGTGGGCTTTCTCTAGTTGCAACGAGAGGGGGCTACTCTTTGTTGTGGTGCGTGGGCTTCTCATTGTGGTGGCGTCTCTTGTTGCAGAGCATGGGGTCTAGACTTGTGGGCTTCGTAGTTGCAGCATGTGGGCTCAATAGTTGTGGCTCATGGGCTCTAGAGCACAGGCTCAGTAGTTGTGGCAGACAGGCTTAGTTGCTCCATGGCATGTGGGATCTTCCTGGGCCAGGGCTAGAACCCGTGTCCCCTGCATTGGCAAGTGGATTCTAAACCACTGCGCCACCAAGGAAGCCTTTGCTTCTCATTCTTTAAGTAATGTATCTTAATTGAAGGGCTTTGGAGATATACAGGGTAGCCCTCCCCTGCAGGGAAGCTGGAGAGAGAGGAAAAATAATCACCCTTAATCGCAATATCCAGAGATAAGCACTGCTGACATCTTGTGAAATATTCTTTTGGTACACACACACACACACACACACACACACACACACACACACACAATCACACTGTACAAGCTGCGCATACTGTAACATACTACAGTATTTACACTGGTCATTTACAATCCTTCCATGACATGACTTTTAGTAACTGTATAGTATTCTACTGTATGGGTTGATCATGATTTATTTAATCAGTTTATACTTTAGACATTTAGACTGCTGTTAATAGCAAAATAATAGGAGATAATGCTATAGCAAATGTCCTTTTTGTTATATTTTCATGCAGCCATGATTATTTCCTCAGGGTAAATTCCTAAAAGTGAAATGCTTAGTGAAAAGAATTATCAAATTTTTAAGGCTTTTGATACATGCTACCATACTGGTTTCCAGAAACCTTGAACGATATAACAATCCCCTCAGCAACTAGGTATTATTATTTTAAAATTGTTTTTTGTTGATTTAGTAGATAGATACTGGTTTCTCCTTGGAATTATTTATATTTCTTTCAGCACTAATACAGTTCAACATTTTTCACATTATTGTTATTGGTCATTTGTATTTATTCCTTTGTAAATGCACATGTGTGGCTAGTACCCATTTTTCTATGGTGATGTCAAATTTGAACAAGAGAAACAGAAAGTAAGAGACTACTGAATTTAGGCCTTTGTGAAAATCAAGTCAGCATTCACTGTTACCTGGTGCCCTTTATCTTTGGAATAAACTGTGGTGTGAGCTGGTGCAGGTAAAGAAGACCTGCTGTGGGATTTGTTTGAGACTTAAGTTTACCTGGAAGATGCTGCAGACTATTCAGAAAATGTACAGTGCTTGTAAGATAGAAACACATAAAGAATTCTTGATATAAGGTACTGTATTAGCATGGATAATTTCTTTATATTTGTAGATGGTTAGCTTAGAAGTCATGGGGGAAAGGAGAATTCTTCAGCTATATTGATCTGGCTGCCGCACTTGACAGTGAACGCGTGAGCCTGGACCGTTGCTGCCCATGTTGCTTCTGCAACTTTGTTTGCGTTCCCTGAGCCTCCTGCTCACCTTTCCTGCTCCCGGAGATGACAGAGCCGTCCACCGTGCCCAGGTGTGTTCTTTGTTCCCTCGATTCTTAGTCTGTTTTTCTTTCCTGACTTCTTCTGGATTAAAGTGGTATTTCTTGAGTATTCAATTTAATCTCCTCTGTCCACTTTTTAGCAGTCCCTCCTTGTTTTATGTTGTTATTGGTGGCTTTAGAGCTGTGTGGTCCAATAGGTTAGCTTTTAGCTACATTAGCACTTGAGATGGGGCTAAAATGAACTGAGATATGCTGATGGTTTAAATATACATTCACAACTGAAGAATTAGTGTAAGAATGTAAAACATCTCACAAATAATTTTTTACTCTGATTACATGTTAAGATGATAGTATTTTGAAGATACTGAGTTAAAGAAAACACTAAAATTAACTTCCTCTTTTTTATGTTTCTAATATGGCTGCTAGAGAATTTAAAATTACATACTCAGCTTGCATTTCCAGTTTAGGGTATGTTTCCATCCGACAACACTGCTCTAAAGATTATAGTATCCATCCATAAGAAACTTGCAAGAGTACATTTCCATTTAACCTCTTCCATTCTTTATTCTATCACACACATTTAACTTCTACGTATGTTATACCTTTCATAATACATTGATGTTATTTTTTCTTAAACAATTGTTAAGAACTGTGAAGATTCAGAGGCTTTACCTTATTTGCAAGCTGAGAAGCTAACCTGTTATTGTTTCTTGGATGCTGGCACAAGATACAAGACAAAGGACTTTATTACTCATAGTATAATAAGCAGTATAAACATCAGCATATGCGCATGGATTCCTCTTGCCCCCAAGTCCCACATTGGCAATGTGATGGCCCAGATGGGTGCTCCGCATGCAGGGGGTTTGAGATGCAGCTAAGGAACCTGTGTCAAGAGCCTTGCACTTTTTGAGCAAGCAGTGAACATTGTATCCCTAAACTGGATACTATAAAATTTGTGCTGAAAAGTTTATATGTAATTATCACAACAGTCCAATAATCTGTGATGGGCAGTGAAGGAAGGAATATTCTAGAAGTGTATTTCTACAACATTTGTGTCTTTAACAATGACTGCCTAGCACTTGAACAATTTAAAAGGAAAATTTAAATATTCAACTAGTTGATACAAGTAGAAATCGTTACTTTCATTTTTAATACCATTTCCTCAAACCATAAAGAACGTCCACAGGGTCTTCCTGTTACAGTATCACCATTTTTGTGTTTCTTTAATTTTCACACTTTCTACAGCAAGAGGAACTTTTAAACTGATCAGCTTTTTTTGATTTTTGTAAGAGGGGGATTTTTTTTTTGCAGCTGTAATGAGTTGTCTTTGGCAGATTAATATAAAACGTTAAAACTGGCCTGTCAGGAAATACTTAAATAAATCAACATGTCAGGAAATATTTAAATAAATCAACATGCTTTGTTACACGTCTATTTATGTAAATTGTGGAAATATATAAATAGTTCCTCCTTTATTGAATAGGAGAAGTACATCTCTCCTGAGAATACCCTAGTGTTTGAATTTTCCCTAAAGATGGAGCTTCAGAAGTTGGAGACAATGGAAAGCACACACATGGAAGAAGTACTGGCATTTTATTAGTTGGCCAGGCTGTGGGGAGAAAGGTAGAGCAAACCCCTCTCTGGGAGGCAAATCTGGGATCACCCCGTGTGTGATGCCATGGGGTCTGGTCCCCTAGACTTTCCCTCACTGGAGGCAGGGAAGCCTGTCTGCATCTCATATTTTTATTTAGAAGGTCAGTTGCAACAAGGAAGAAAAGCTGAAATAAACTGCTTCCTACAACCTCTTCTTTGCAATAATTCTCACATCCAAGACTGAAGATTTCACTTACTTCAAACTAGGAACAGATTTTAAAATGTCAGGGACAGCTGCGGAGTGATTCTTTCAAAGTCCCAGGGCTCAAAATACTTGTCAGGCGGGGAGAGCAAGGACAAATAAGCTGTCCTCCAGCTGTTCAAATAGAAATATGCCTCCAGAAGATTCTCCTTAAACCAGGATCTTCTCCTTCCCACCCACCAGCTCTCTGGAGGATGGCCTTCAGTCTCCAAGGGGCCAAGTCAGAAGCTGTCCTTGACTTGACCTCTCCCTTTGCCCCTGTGGCAACGTGGGGTCTGCAAGGAGCATGAGCCTGGAAAGGAAATGTCCTGGGACTGCCCGGCCTCACTCCTGCCTGCCTGGTGGGGACGGTCATCACTTCTGGAGCCCTGCCTTCCTTATCTGTGTCAGGGGGACGATGGCCTGCATTATCTCAGGGGAGTTTGAGGATTAAATGAAGTGGTCCATGAAAGAGCATCTGCTGTACGCTAGGGGTTGGGTAAATGTTAAAAATGAACAAATTGGCCCCCAGTCCCCAGCTGCCCTTCTTTTTTCCATTGTGTCTCTGCCCCATACCACCTTCATGTTTGCACTCCGCCTTCCCAGCCTGGGCCTGTGTGCACCTGCTCCTGAACTGGTGGAATCGCCTCTGGTCTGGTCTCCTTAGCGGGGGTCTCTCTTTCCAAGCCCTCCACTGTGCCCTGGGGACAGGGCATTCTGAACCCCCCCCCCCCCACATCTCCCCATGCATAGACAACTTGTGTGGTCTCCTCTCTCCTTAGGATGGGGCCACACTCTTTGGCCGGATATTCTTGACTTTCACGGTTGACTATCCCAGAGCAACTCCAACCTCTTCCTTCAGACTTTCCTGTCTGACCATCCTACTCGCCCCGAGTGGTTTGCTTTCTGTTCCCTCTCAAGGAGGCCATGCGGGTTCTCACCTCCATCCCTGGTCCAATTTCCTTTCCCAACTTCCTCTCCTTTCCTCTGCTTTAGTGTTACTTTTCCGTGAACTTGTCCCAACTACTTCGGTCTGAGTGGTCTCTCTCCTCTGAGGTCCATCATACAACCTCTCCACCCTAGTGGCACTCGTCGAAGGATGTGCTCTATCTTGTGCGGGTTCTGCCCCCCTCCTGATGCTGTAGCTCCGTCTTGCATAGTTGCTCACCATTATTTGCTCGTGATGCCACTCTTCATTCGTTCTTCAATGAGTTTTTATTAAGCACCTACTCTGTGCTAGGCGCTGGGGGGGTGCGAGAGTGAAGAAAGCATTTCCTAGGTCCATGTGCTTATAGAAGCTTTTCCCAACTTACTTCATGAATACTTGGAGAAGGATGGGGCAAATTCAGGTTTTGTGGAGCCTAAAACTCACAACTTACAGGTCTTCTTGAAGAAACAAAATACAAACTTGCACATACAAATGAATATTTAAATTGAGTATTTCAAATGATAGAAGAAATAATATATCATTAACTTTAACATCATTAAATTCAAAATGCTAAGTAGCACAAACATTACGAAATTTCTAAGCATCACATTTTAATTATCTGATTCTCCTCTCTACGTGCTTGTTTCTCCTAGATTTTTGTGGCTTTCAATCTCTTCAGATGGCAATTTTGTCATCTTTTTCTATAAAGAGACTCGAAAGATGATTCAGGTTTCCCTCCAGCGCTGTTGGTTGATGTTGATAAATTTTTTTTAAGTATTTCTAGTTTACAAATGTGATTATGTAATTGCTCAATTTGTTATTGGTTAAGTTCTAGGATTATTGTCAAATTTGGGAAAACATCTATTGAGTTTTGTTCATGCAATAAAGGACTTTCAAAGACTTTTTTTTTGAGGAAAGCCTTCAGAGGTGAGACTTTTTTTTTAAATCAAAGTGTAGTTGATTTACAATGTTTAAGGTGTCCAGCAAAGTGATTCAGTCATACATAGATATATATATATATCTATTCTTTTTCAGATTCTTTTCCATTATAGGTTATTACAAGGTATTGAATATAGTTCCCTGTGCTATACAGTAGGCTTTCAAGGACTTTTAAAAGGACTTTTCAACATTTTTGTACATTGATTAATCTCTAAAAGATCTCTGCGTTGGAAACACTCATAAGTTTTTTTGTCACCACGGCCCTGGTTTAGTGGCTTCTTGTGAGTTTTAGGTTATTGCTGTTGATTCCACTCTCTGCAGTTTGTGCCAAATTGGCGGGAATTAAATATTTTCCATTTTGTTTGCAGAATGGACTCCTCTTCATTAATTAGATTATCAAACAACCCAAAGAGTCTATTCTTTATTTCCACTCAAAATGCATTACTTCCTTTTGATGAAGTACTACTTTTGGTTTAATATAAAGAAAAAAAATTACTACAACTTACTTTTATATATCAGCATAATTCCTACTGATTACTACATGGTTCAGCTTATGGCTTTTGTTTTATACTCCACTCACTTTTAGCTGGATTTTTCTCTTAGCTTTTTAATAAATAAATTTAATGAGGACCAAAATAAATACCTCTTTTGTATATCCAAATTTGTATCTGTAATTCTTCACTTGTTTTATTGGTATATGACAAAACCTCTTGCCAAACTCAGGTAAAACAATGTCTTCAAGATTTATCAAAAACATCTTTCTCTTTACAAAAAGAAAAAAAAAAAGGAAAGAAAAGAGGATGGTTTGTTTATAATTGTATTAGCTGAATCATCAAATAGACGAGGGCTTCCATTTTGACCAGGTACCTTTAAGAACTGAACCCTCCACTTACAATTATAAATGTCTGATGATTGGAAACATTTGTCACAGATTCCATTTCAAACCTTGTTTCTCCTGCACAACCAACATACTTCTGTCTGGTGCTATGAAGAGTCTGTAAGGCAATGATCTCTGGTCTCCAATCTATTCAGTGATGGCAGGTCAGCAGAGGGGGTGCAATTTCTACACTAGAACCACCTGTAGTAACTCCATGCATGCAAGAGACTGGAAACCACAACAATATACCCCACTTAGCCAACCAAATGGATGTCCAATTCAATCTCCCCTTAACACCATCCCCAGAATGTAGTTGGTCCCTGCACACACTCGACAGAAGGGGGAAATGTGATGGAGAGCCTGTTAAAATGGAAGACGATGGTCTTAACCAACTTGGGTTTTACAAGTTTTACAAATTATGACCATGTGAACATGTCACTGAGGCCCTTCCAGTGAGGGCCATGGAGCTGACTTCATTTTCTTCACAGCAAGTCTACCAGGCAAAGGGCAGATGTTGGCCATATGCTGACCTCCAAGGACTTGACTTGAGTCCTTTAGAACAGAGCTTCTCAGAGTGAAATCCATGAAGCAGCAGCATCAGTGTCCCCTGGGCTTGCAAGAGAGCAGATTCTTGGGCCTCACCCCAGACCTACCAAATCAGAACTGAGAGGGTCTTTAGGTGGTTCTGATGCAGACTAAAGGCTTGAGAACGATTGCTGTAGGACTATGCTATTCAATATGGCAGCTACTAGCTGCATGCAGCTGTTAAAATTAAAACTGATGAAAATTAAATAAAATTTTCTAGTGCACAATAGCCACATGCGGCTGGTGGCTATCATATGAGACAGGACAGAAATTTGATATTTTCATCACTTCCGTTGAACAGTGCTGCTTTAGAATATATACCCTTCAGGTTTCCCCCATCCCAGACTCTCTTCCACTTAGGGCCCAGTTCTAGAGCCCAACTAGAGCATTTACACATTCTATCCACAGTATTTATTTCTAGGTGTACTTCTCTATAAAGTGTGAGGTTTCAGGTCTCTGTGTTATTCATCTTTTTAACCACAGAACCTGGCTTCGAGCGATTGTTAAATGAATGTTTGCGTAATAAACAGAAAGTTAGAACATACCAAGAGAAGCTATTCTCATCAGAGGATGGAGGTGTTTATCTATGTTTCCTCTGTAGTTCTAATTTGCATGCTTGTCTTACGTGAGATGCTCTATATTTATTATGAATGATCTGCATTGGGGGAGACTAAATCCACTTTCATTTAAGGAAGGTCACTGGCCTCAAGTTTACACTTTTACTCCAAGGGGCAAATGGGGCACCCTCTATTTACTGAATATGACTTCTTTGGGAACATACTTTTTAGTGAAATAATATATGTGTATGTGTATATATATGTGTGTGTGTGTATATACATATGTATATATTCAGCAATCCCAGGTTATTCTCGAAATAACACAGGAGGGGAAAATCACTGATGCTAATGCCATTCAGTCAATAATACTAAGGTAAGAGCCAAATTATTCCACCCACTTAAATCATTTTTATCTTACTCATGAAAAAGAAGATAATTTAATATCAGGAGATTGGAAGCATTGATTGAGCTGTGAGTCCCTGAGACATTTATTAGACAAATGAGACCAGTGAAAAAGAAATGTGTTTTTCATCTTTAATTTCCATATGAGATTTATAGCCAAACTTGGGAGAGTTGATCTTTAAACTGTAACATTTCCCCCCCAAAGTTGACATCCACAGGATATTGTAGATGAGGATGTCACAGAGGAGCTGACAGAAGGTGGCCCTTGGGTTTCTTGCTGTATCATCACCTCTCCATCCTGCAGTCTTTGCTGTGAAGTCAGAGGCTGCAAAGCTCAGGAGCAGCCATCGCCCCATCTACTGCATTTCGATTTGCACAGACCTTTCTCAGCAGGTTAATTTCAGCCATTATTACAGGGCGCACCAGCTACACAAGATTTTTTCCCTCTAGGATGAAAGAGATTTAAAAAAAATTTAAATTTAGTTCTAATAAATGTCTCAATTTGGGCTTAGTGGAGATGAGGATGGAGGAGAATTTGTCTCCATGCATTTCAGCCTTTTTCAGTGTTTAACTATAAGGAACGAAACAAAGGATCTTTTGGGATCAGCCTCCTCCTTCTTCCCTACTAGGCTGTAGCACATCTGTCTAGTGCATTCTTCACCCTGAACCAGACAGCTTTCTCCAAACTCCAACCACCTTTACTTACCTGTATTTGTTTGCAGCAAAGGTGTGGAATCCTCCCTGAGGGAGGGGAAGGCCAGCAGGTGGGCAGTGAAGAGGCTTCCACGCTGTCCCCAGGCTGAGCCCTGTACATGACCCCAAGGAGATAAGGCCATGATGGGCAGGATAAGAGGAAGGATGCCAGCCCAATTCTGCTCAGGTGGGCTGCCTCACCCTGCTCTTGTAAAGAATGTTTGGAGGTTTCTCATACTTGGAGTTTCGGGTCAACACCCTCCCTGGTTTTAGCCCAGATACTACAATGCCGCCAAGTCTGAACAAGGGAGAGAAGCCTGAAAGTGAGAACAAAGGCCAACTTAGCTCCGATGCTCGTGTGTCCTCCTGATCAACAAGGCAGAGGTCTGGACCCACTCATTAGAGATGGGGAGGGCTATGTTCCAGGGAGAGGAAGACCAGTCTCCAAAGTCCAGCTCTGACCTCCCCGAGCCTCAGTTTCCCTATTTGTAAGTGATGAAGTAGTATAATGATAGTTACTGTAGTTCATAACTCGTTAAATGTGATGTCCCTTCTCTCCCACTCAACTGAAGTTTCCCTGATGCTCTCATAGTCCACACATTTATCACAATAGCCCACAGGTCACACTGTGCTGTTTGGCTACCAGCTCAACTTCTGGAGGGGCTGGAGACAAAGCTCAGCCATCAGCCTGCAAAACCAGGTCCCAATAAAAACTCTGGAGGCTAAGACTCAGGTGAGCCTCCCTAGGTGGCCATGCTCCGTGAATATCGTCACTCATCATTGCTCGGAGGAGTTAGCTCTGCCACAACGCTACTGGGACAGGACACCTGGACACTCCACACAGGGACATTTCCTGGATGCCACCTCATGAACCTCTTCTCTTGGCTGATTTTAGTCTATAAAATTTTCCTTCAATAATAGTGAGTATAATAGTCTTCAGTGAGACCTGTGAGCCCCTCTCATGAATTATCAAGACCTCTGTGGCCTTTGAGACCCCCAAACTTGCAGTTGGTGTAATACATGAGTGTGCTCTTGGAAACCCCCAAACCTGCAGGTGGTGTCAAAAGCTGGGGACTCCCCATCGCTGCATAAATCATATTTGAGGATTGACACAAAAATGACATCATCTTAGACTCAAGACAATACTATTTAAAAATGAGGAAGGCAAAGGGACCTAAGTAGCAGTGAAGCTTCCACATCTCACTCTGAAGTGTTTATGCTGCTAGAAGTAGGCTGTAGTAAACCCCATACATATATTGTGATACTCAGAGCAACCACTATGAAAACTAGATAGATACACTCAAAAGAACCAGAAATAATGCAAGATGGAACCGTAAATGAACCCATGTAACCCACAGGAAGAAAAAAGTAAACCGGAAATGAGAAACTGAAACACAGACAGAAAATAAATAATTAAGCGGCAAACTTAAACACTAACATATCAGTAATTACCTTAACGCTAGATGGTCTAAATATACCAATCCGTAAGTCAGAGGTTGGTAGAGTAGATTAAAATATATATATATATATCTCCAATCTATATGTTGCTTCCAAAAAACTTACTTCAAATTTGATGATGTAGGGTGAAGGTAAACTGATAAGAAAAAGATATGTCATGAGAACATTAATAAAGAAATCACAATTACCTACATTATTTTCTGATAAAGTAGACTTCAGAGCCAAAAAAAAAAGTTACTAGAGAAAAAGAGTACGTTGCATAATGATAAAATGATCAATACACCAGGGACACATAATGATCCCAAATGGGTCTGCACCAAAAATAGAACTTCGACATACATGAATCAAAACTGACAGAGCTGCAAGGAGAAGCAGACAAATCTGCAGTTACAGTTGAAGACTTCAACGTTACCTTCTAAGCAACTGATAGAATTGGTAGACAGAACATCAGCAGGGAAATAGAACATCTGGACAATGTTATCAATCAACAGACTCTAAGTGATATACGTGGAACACTATCCAACAACTAGAGATTACACATTGATTGATTGATTGATTGATTGGCTGAGTTGGGTCTTTGTTGTTGCGCATGGGCTTTCTCTAGTTGCAGAGAGCAGGAGCCACTCTTCCTTGTGGTGCACGGTCTTCTCATTGCCGTGGCTTCTCTTGTTGTGGAGCACAGGCTCTAGGCAAATGGGCTTCCATAGTTGCAGCACATGGGCTCAATAGTCGTGGCTCACAGGCTCTAGAGCTCAGGCTCAGCAGTTGTGATGCATGGGCTTAGTTGTTCCATGGCATGTGGGATCTTCCCAGACCAGGGATAGAACCCATGTCCCCTGCATTGGCAGGGGGATTCTTAACAACTGTGCTACCAGGGAAGCCCCCTACACATAGATTTTTAAACGTCCATAGAATATTCACCAAGATATATCATATTTTGGGCCATGAAACAAACTTCAGCAAATTTAAAAAATTTGAAATTATATGGTGTGTTCTCTGACCATAATGGACTTAAACTAGGAATCAAGAACAGAACGACAATAGGGAAATCTCTAAACATGTGGAGATGAAACAACACACTTTTAAATAATCCATTGTCAAAGAGGATTTCTCAAAGGAAATTTAAAAAACAACGCAGAACTGAATGAAAATGAAATGCAAGAAACCAAAAAATGTGAGGTGCAGCTAAAGCAGTGCTGAGAGGGAAATTATAGCACAAAATGTTCACATTAGAAATGAAAAAAGGTCTCAATTCAATAATCTACATTCCTACTTCAAGAAACTAGAAAAAGAATAGAAAGATAAACTCAAGCATAATGGAGATAATAAAGAACAGAAATGGAAAATAGGACAATAGTAGAGAAAACCTATGAAACAAAAAGCTTGTTCTTTGTAAAAAAAATCAATGAAATTGAAAAACCTCTAGCAAGATTGACAAAAAGTAAAGAGTGAAAACACCCAGCACCAACACCTGGAATAAAACAGAGGTCATTGCTATAGACCCTTCAGCCACTGAAAAGATAACAAGGGAATGCTAGGAACAGTTTTGTGCTCATACATTTGAAAACTTGGAAGAAACGCACAGTTTCCTTGAAAACAGCAAGCTACCAAAACTTGAACAAGAAAAGAAATAGATAATCTGAATATACTTATAACCTTAAAGAAATTGAAAAAACTATAAAACCTTTAGAAAAAGTTGGCTAACATTTTCAGAACCTAGGGTTAGGCAAAGAATTTTTGGCTTGACATCAAAAGCACAATTGAGGAAAGGAAAAATGGATACATTGGACCTTGTCACATTAAAGCCTTTCTCTCTGTGGAAGTCCACGTGAAGAAGATGAGATAAGTTAAGATGGAGAGAAAAGATTTGCAATCCAAATACCTGACAGATGATTAGGACCCAGAATACAGAAAGAACTCTCAAAACCCAACAGTCAAAAAACGAACAACCCAATTAGAAAATGGGCATAAGATATAAAGAGTTAGTTCACTGAAGAGGATTTACAGTTAGTAAGCACACGCAGTTGTTCAATGTCATTAGCCAGCAATACTAACAACACTGCGAATGTTCACAGCAATTTCATTTAATGGCCAAATAGCGAATCAGCCCAGGTGCTCCTCGGCAGGTGAATGGTTAAGCAACCTAGTGCATGCAAACTGTGACTTGGATGAATCCCTGGGGAATTATGCTGAGTCAAACAATCCAGTCCTGAAAATGTACATACTATAGTATTCCATTCATATAATATTTTTGAAATGGCAAAATTTTAGAAATAGAGGACCGATGAGTGGTTGCCAGAGGCTTGGGAGAGAGTTGGGTGTGGTTAATAAAAGGGCACAGGGTCTTGACTGGTGGTGGGTGTGTGACTCTACAGGTGATAAAATTGCATAGAGCTACACACACATACACACATGCACACACACACAGGAGTACCAGTAAAATTAGGGAAATCTAAACAGGATCAGTAGGTTTTATCAATGTCAGTATCCTGGCTGTTATCTTACAGTTTAGAAAGATGTTACCGTTGGGGAAACTGAGTGAAGCAATGAAATCTCAGCATTCTTTCTCACAGCTGCATGTGAATTTGCAATTATCTCGATAAAAGTTTCAAAAGCAGCAGGAGAAGCAGCAGCAGCAGCAGAAGACCTAGCCTTCCCGACGGAACTCCTGTGTCTGGGTAGTGCTGACAAGGTTCCTGCTTCTTCTAGGACACAGGGTGCCCTGGGCCCTACAGTTGTGGGATTAGAGGACCGCTTTCTGGTGCCTTTCTCGGGCAGGTTTGCCATGGGGTGCCTTGCTGCTCGCATCCCCACCCCTGTTCAGTACTGCTGGCCCGCGTTAAGTTCCGTTTCTTTCCAAAAGCAAATGCCATTAACACAATGACTATTCCTCCCCACCTGGCATCGTTACATGATTACTGCTTTCTACATCTTTATGGAAGGAGAAAATAAGCAGTTTGCTGAATCCTGTGGAATGTGCCAGAAGCCTTCAGGGACTCAGCCCTCTGGCTCTGGCAGATGCTGGTAGGGAGCCCCCTCGTGTCCACCTGGCTGCTCTGCAGCTTCTCCCCAGGCTCCTGGAATGTGACCAACCCTAAGTCTAGAGGCAGGTTTCTGGGCTGCGTTTGCACACAGCTGACCTCGGGAGGCTCCAGCCCCGTCTGTTCTGCTGGGCACCTGGTCTGTGTGGACTGCTGCAGCACCTGTCTGGGCTGGATAGGCACTTACAGATCCAGCGCTCCCAGGGTATAATCTTCCTCCTTGCGGGGACCAGAGCGGATGTTAGAACCAACACAGCTAAGCTGCTAGGGGGTCGAGTGGAGGCATCTCTTCCCCACCCTGCGCTGTGGCCCCCCATTCCGCCGTGGGGAGGGGCGCCGGAGGAGACAGGCTCAAGTTCCCGGGCGATACTGCATCTGTTGGACATTTGGCAGACTTTACTGTTATCGGAAAATATTGCACGGGGGAGGACCTGGTAGGGCAGATGGGGTGAGTGGAGGATCTTTGGTACCCAGGTTCAAACAAAGGATTCCAGTGCAGAAAAGGACTGCTGGCGTTTCTGTTCCAGAAAGTCACCCGAGTGCATCTGGAGAGGCTTCACCCTGTCTGTGCGTTCTGGTACTTCTGGGACAGCCGCCTCAGGATGCTATTTTGGCCCTGGGAAGCCAGATGGACCCAGCACAGGATGGAGAGCTTGAGGTGTTGGAGGGGAGCTGATGAGTCACTCGGCGTTTCCTCAGGAATAGGCAGGAGTGCTCACATAAAGGAACTCCCCCGGCGCTGGTGTTTTTCTAACAGCTTGGGCGTAGCTGGCTGTGTCTGGTGCTGTGTGTGTGGGCCAGAGTCTGCTGTTATGATGCTGAATGAATCATAATTAGTGTACTATAAATTTGAAGTTGAGACCAAATAGTCCATGAACTTTAATGCAAAAGTCTGGAATTACTTTTTTTTTTTTTTCAGTTACCATGCAGTATGTTACATCCCCGTGACTTATTTATCTTATCAGAGGACATTTGTAACTTTTGATCCCCTTCACCCATTTCACCCATGCCTCATCTCCTGGAATTATATTTTTAGAAAATTTTAAACAACCTTCCCACTCCTGCCGTCACCCTCCACTAGCTTACACAAGGGTGAAATTGCCTTTCTAACCCAGAATTCCATAAGGGAAGCACGGGATCTACCATGGAGTCTGTAGAAGTTTTAAAAAATCCAAAATAAACAACAAGTAATAAGCCATGGGCTCTGCTATCAGAATGTTACAATGTACTTGAGAAGAAGCATCAAAAGGGACTTCCTTGGTAGCACAGTGGTTAAGAATCTGCCTGCCAATGCAGGGAACACGGGTTCGATCCCTGGTCCGCAAAGATCCTACACACCACGGAGCAACTAAGCAACTACTGAGCCTACGTGCTGCAGCTACTGGAACCTGCACTCCTAGAGCCCGTGCTCCACAACAAGAGAAACCACTGCAGTGAGAAGCCTGTGAACCACAACAGAGTAGCCCCCTGCTTGCTGCAACTAGAGAAAGCCCGCATGCAGCAACGAAGACCCAATGCAGCCAAAAATAAGTAAATAAATTAATAAAAAAAGAAGAAGAAGCATCAAGAAAAGTTAGCTAGTACAGGGGCATGGAAATGCTCCCATGTGACATATCCCCTGACAGTGCTGAGTGAGGCGAGAGAGGGGTCTTCATACAGGCAGGCTGGGGAGGGCGGCGGGGTTGCAGGGAGATGGGAAGGAGCAGGGCCATCGAGGTGGCTTCCCAATGCCTTTGGGTCCTTATCTCCTTCTCTTTCTTTCTTTTTCAATAAATTTATCTATTTATTTATTTATTTATTTATTGGCTGTGTTGGGTCTTAGTTGCTGTGCGTGGGCTTTCTCTAGTTGCGGCGAGTGGGGGCTACTCTTCATTGTGGTGTGTGGGCTTCTCATTGCAGTGGGTTCTCTTGTTGTAGAGCATGGGCTCTAGGCGTGCGGGCTTCAGTAGTTGTGGCACACGGGATCAATAGTTGTGGCACACAGGCTTAGTTGCTGTGCTGTATGTGGAATCTTTCCAGACCGGGGATTGAACCCAAGTCCCCTGCATTGGCAGGCGGATTCTTAATCACTGCACCACCAGGGAAGTCCCTCTCCATGCTTCTTCCCATCTCCTTCTCTTTCTGCTCAGTTCTCCTGGGCACATGGCTCTAGCCTTCATGGTTTCAGCCTTGTGTTCACAAGATAGCCGGTCACTCCAGCTTAGCTGGGGGGCTATATTCCATGCAAGAAAGGGAAGGACAAAGACTCTCATCAAAGGCGTCTGCCCCCTTTTAGGAAGCCCCTGAAGAAACATCACCAGAGACTTCTGCATCCTGCTAGAGATGGGGTCTGTGCCTCCCCCACCCCCCACCCCCGACAGGAAGTACTAGCGGTGCACATTACTACACAGAACAGTGTGGAGGCTCTAATGGTAAAGAAGATGCAGAGACCAGACGGCAGGTCAGCACAGGTAGGAAACTGCAAAGCATGCTGGGAGGCTAAGATTTGACATCTGTACAATGGTCTGTGTGTGTAGGTACCGTTAACTGCTTACCAGTTCCTTGCACATTTCTTTATATTATGTCAAGAAATTGGTCCATAGCAGACGGAGCACATCCTAGTGATCAGAATCTCTGGACGGCCATTGACACACCCCTCCGCTTGCCCAGTGCAGCAGTGGCCCCTCTTGGCTGCCGTGCACCTTCAGATGTTCGCAGTGCACACCATCTCTGGTGTTGGGCTTCACAGTGTCACACACTTTGGGCAAAGCTCTGATGTGACCTCAGTTTGTTGATGCTCAGACCTCAGCTCCCTGCAATATTTCCCTCCTCTTCAGGTACTTCTGGGAGGTGGCGGGAGAATTTTCAAATCAGCTTATGAATAAATATACTCCAGTGCTCCCTACACCTCTACAACAGGACTGCAGCCTTTGTGCTGCTCTTGCAAGAGGCTGCCGTCATGTTGTTCATCCATCTTCGCTCTTCTGGGTCCTGTAGCCTTTCATGCTTCCACGATGGCCAGCCTAAGACTCAAGCCACTCAAGCTCTGTTGTGGTGGAAGGGAAGCAGCCCTTTTAGTCTTAGGGTCCCATGCTCAGGACTCAGACCTGCGCCCAGTTCATTGTACAGGAGCCGATTTAACCATTTATCCCGAATCACCTTCCTCTGTTGCCTGTGGTTTTACTGTGAGCTCAGTCTTGATAAACCTGGCTCCTTCCCCACTTAGAGTGAATTTCTTCTGAGAAATCCTTTGGTGAGTCCTGAACGGAGACCTCAGCCCCTGCAGTGTGTACTGGAATGTTCCTGATCACACTGACATCTTTGGGCTACGGGAAAGCTAAACCGGTTTGAGACCATCTCTTCTCTCACTGAATGACTATTCCTGGTTGGTTCCAGGTGCCAGTTCTTGTATTAGATGCATGACGAGGAGCTAAAATAACTGAACATGTGATTATTGAACTCAAAACACTAACAGATTAAGATCGCTACCTTCCCCACCTGCTCTGCTCAATTTCTTCCTTCAGTCTAATTTGCTCCTCCTGGGATTAAAGAAAAATATTAGTGTTGGAATTGAGAGCTCCTCCTTTACCCCCAAATAGACACCTTCCATTTCCTCAGGTTTGAAAATGTGGGATCAGCCCTATTGCCTCTCTTTTTTTTACCCTCACATCAAATCCATCTTCAGATCCTTCTCAGTTATTCTTTCGGATGCACCCTTTCCTTCCAAACCCCAAACCACTACCCAATTCGTAATTTCATGGTTAAATCATCACACTACGTTCTAGTTGGTCTTCTTTCCCCACCTCCATAATCTCTCTTCTTTTCAGATCATTTTATATAAAAGTCTTCAAGCAATACTCTTTAAATGGTTTACATCACTGAGCTTCAATGTCCCTCACTAATTTCTCTCTACCCCACGTCATCTTTTTATCCCCCTGTAGGAACCCTCACTCCACCCTCACTCCCCTGCACATTACCTGCTCTTTCCTGCACTTCCTGATGTGCCAGTATTTTCATCTGGTCCGTATTCTTTTTATTTTTCTACTGCTGCTTGTCTTTGCTGCCTACAAAGCCCAGCTTGGACACCATCCCTAGGAATCCTCCACTGAGCAACTTCTTTAGTCTCCTTTGTTCCTTGGCTTCAGGACAGCATGAAATTTGAAGTAGACTGTTGTACATTTGTTGAGATGCTGTTTTACAAAAACGTTGAGCATTCCTTTCCCACGGCAGTTTTTCTTTCCTGTATTGGGGGAAACGAACGTATCTCCCATTCATTTCCAGTCTCATGTTGTGCTTGGTTCAACACACTGAACTCAGCAGGCTTTGAATTAATGTTATTGATTGACTCAGTCTAAACAGCCTAACCCCTTTCATTCTGCTTCCTTGGTGGGTTGTCAGCTAGTACACGATGGCTGCTTGGTTATGGGTCCAGCTCCCTCAGTGGTGAGTTAATGTCACACAGTGAAAAGATGTCATGCGACCACCTGCCATCCTCCTTCATCCAACAGCCATCTTAAAGAAAGTCATCCTAAGAGCCTAGGGAGTGTGTGGGACTCAGCCTAAATCCATTGCTCTCATCTGAATCATGGCTTAAATACTCTTGGGGATGAATTTATGATGGTGGATTAGAAAGTGACTACTATAAGTAACATATATGAAAATTATATAGTAAGTGAAATGATACAAAAGAACATTGTGTCAGATAGGTGGGGTTATGTTTCAGTAACATATACATGCCCAAATCTCAAGGGGTTAAAACAATAAAAGTTTATTTCTCAGACACTTAAGGTCCATTGCATGCTGGGCGACTCTCAGGGTGACCATCCTCCACGTGGTGGCTCAGCAACCCAGGATGCCGCTGCCACCTTGGAACGCTCTTCTCGGCAATCACCAGGTTTGGGGAGAGAGTGCTGACAGGTTGAACCCTGGCTTCTAAGTGCTTTGGTTCATAAGGGACTCAGATCACTTCCATGTACAGCTTATTGACTAGAATGTCACACGGCCCTGCCTAACTATAAGAGGGGGATATTTGCTACACAGTAGATCTCTTTGTCCAGATACAATGTAGCTTCAAAGAATTAGCATAGATGTCACAGTTACCTAACAATCTCATCAAGGCTGGTAGCCTGAAACAGCATGCTGCATTCAGACCTCCAAAGCAGTATTTGTAGCCTCTGTTGCTCATCCAAAGTGTAACTAGACTTGTATGAATTTATGGTAAAGAACACTGGCTAAAGATAATAATTAGTTCCTGCCCAGTCAACGTTCCTTCCGTAAATAAATTGTGCCACTCAGTGCTGTCTGACAGTAATTGCATTTTCTTTTTATCATTACCATAGATTTGTGTGTACAATGAGAAATGAAGTGTTGGGGGGGTGGTTTCCTTACTTATGAAATTAAAAGCTTCTTATTAAATTTTATATCTTTCAAAGGAATATATGTACATCATTAAAACAAATTATATAATTCCTGAGAGCTCATCACCCCAAATGGCAGTGTCATTGCCCCACTCCTCATTCCAGATTTCCACTCCTTGTTTTAACTATTCAATTGTTTCTTTGAGGACACACCTCAAACATATAAATGACCATCTTATACTGCTGTTTCTTGGTTTTCTCTCCCAGATTTGAATTTATGTGCTGAATTACTACCCTGGGGGATGAAGATTTAGAGCTCAAATTCATCTACCTATTTCTCATGTCCCATCATCCCAATAGAATTATATATTATTTTTGGTAAATTAGTATTAGGAATTTATATTATTATGACCATGGAAACATTATTCATAGCTGAACCCAGTAGTACACTTTGATTACATTTACTTTATTGCACAACCTTTTGTTTTTCCTGGAGTTTATAGTTGACTTATTTTTAATTGTTTCTTGCTCTCTTAGTTTTCTGTATCACTATCAATAATCCACTCCAAGTCAGCCAAAGGCCTTCCTCCCAGTACATTCAGTTACATTTGCCAGGTTCATCTTCTAGAAGAGATTCTGCAGAAAATCTCTGTGCCTTAGTCTACCCTTCTCTCCTTCTCACCTCCAGAACTGCAAGCTTGCAAACTACATTCTTCACACTACATTAATAGCTGAGTTGTACTTAAGTCTGCCAGCTGGAATAGATAATCAACAAGGACCTACTGTATAGCACAGGGAACTCTACTCAGTGTTCTATAATAACCTAAATGCGGAAAGAATCTGAAAAAGAATATATCTCTATCTATGTATCTATCTATGTATCTATCTATGTATCTATCTATCTACCTACCTATCTATAAATAACACTGAATCACTTTGCTGTACACCTGCAGCTAATACAACATTGTAAATAAACTATACTCCAATATAAAATAAAAATTTAAAAAATATTTTTAAAAAAGTCTGCCAAGTGGGGGCATTCACAGAAACTAGAAAGAGTGAAAAGATAGAAGCCATTATGTTTCTGGCAGCCGTGTCCCAGCAACAATGTCACGCCCTCCAGGTGAATGATAGCAGAGGGTGACTGTCAGCTGCTATAGTGCCAACATCTCCAACACCACCAGCATCTACAGGCAAGCAGGCTCCTGCCCTGATGTGGCCAGCACTTGACCATGCGCTCTTGGAGCTGCTGAACAACAGCGCAGGGTGAGTGGAGTGGGCTCACATGGGCACTGGCTCCTGAGAAGGGTGGTGGCAGCTTTCTGCAGTTCTGCATTTCGGGAAACACCACCTTCCTGTCTTGCTCGTCCACTCTTTGTGACAATCTGGTAACTGAATTCCCCATATCAAATCTCCATCCTTTTGAAGTGCCTAGAGTAGTTTCTGTTTCCTACTTTGGAAACTGATGGATACAACCCAGGCCAAGCCTGCTGCCCTGAAACCTTGTGACAAGAAGACAAGAAACAAAACAGAGAAGTATCTCTGTTAGTGACTGTGGCTCAGTAATAAATCTCTTTAGATCAGTGCCGTCCAATAAAAATACAATATGAGCCACATTTGAATTTTTTTTCTAGCGGCCACATTTTACAAAAGTAACAAGAAACAGGTGAGATTGATTTTGAAAATACATTTAACACAACACATCCAAAACGTGATTACTTCAACATGTAATCATTACAATACAATTATTAACAAGGTATTTGACATTCTTTTTTTCCAGACTAAATCTTTTAAAACCTGGTGTGTATTTTACACTCACAACATGTCTCCATCAGACGAGTCACATCTGAGTCTCATTATCCATGTTTCTGAGTCGTGGTCTCATAGCCTTTATGGCTACGTACTGGACAGCTCAGCTTTAAGCCACTGAGGCTGATAGGGTCCTCTTGCCTTCCACCAACCCCCAAACAGTCTACTAGGCAGTGTTCTTGTGGTTCAAGACTCTGATCAGGAGGACTCCTCATGTCATGGGTTGCTGAGATCCCTGAACTGTGAGGAATGAAGGAGGGGCCAGAGAGCCGTGTCCACCACACCAGCCCCATGCTTGATTTAAAGCTCTTGAAAATCTTAATGATTTTTAAACAAGGGACCTCACATCATTTTGCACTGAGCCTTTCAAATCATGTAGCTGATTCTGCCTCTTTGACTAATCTTGTTGCTTTTTTTCTAATTTTTAATTGTCTATCATTTGGCTTTTCTGTTCGACTTTCTGGGGTGTCCCTAAATTTTTATTTGAACTCTTCCTTTGAATCTTTTGTTGTTGTGATCATACTTTTTAATTTCCAAGAGGTTTTTTTCCCTATCCTCTGAACATTCCTTTTCTTGTGGCATCCTCTTCTCAAGTGTGCAATATCTTTTTTTCACGCACCTGAGAATATTATTGATAGTTTCTTAAAGTATCCTTCAGCTTCTTGAATTTTTTCTCTTTTGACTTTTTTTTCTTCCTTTTTTGTTTGGGCTCAATATTTTACGTTAGGGGTAAAAGTAGATACATTTGGTTTGGAAAAGACAAACCCTTTAGGTAAGAGAGAAAGAAGACAGGGGATGATACAAATATTTTAAGGGCAAAAGAGGCATCACGGAGGAAGCTCCCATGAGGAAAACTTCATCTCTGGAAAGCGGCAGAATTTGTGTTTTAAGTGCTGAGGTATTGTAAGGGCAAGAGCTGAGGATCAGAAGGAATCAGGTGGAGGGTGTGCAATGCAGGAATCAACAGATGTTGGAAGCAGAGGTGCAGGGAGGGCTCATCTGAAGCCCAATCACCTAAATTTGCCTCTGGCCCAATCAGTGCACAGCTTGGTGAACTTCTCAGCAAACCTTGGCCTGATGAGGTGCCAGACAAGGAAGCAGCTGAGAATCTTAGCCGGGGCTGGGGTGAGAGGCAGCGAGGAGGGGGCAGCAGAGGGGTCAGAATGTGCCAGAGGGAGACCCCGCACCCAGCTTTCCTGGCTGTGAGGAGTCTGCTCTGCAGTCCGCAGGGAATGAAGGAGCTGGTTGGGGTCAAGAGATCACAGGGATGTAAAACGATTCTGCAGTTGGGAAATCAGGAGGCATGATTCCCGTCCTGGTGTCGCTGGACCTGGGAAGGATCACATAACCAGCGGGCTTTATAGTTGTGAGTCAAGGAGGTTAATTTTTTTTTTTCAGATCTTTATTGGAATATAATTGCTTTACACTGTTGTGCCAGTTTCTGCTGTACAACTATGAGAATCAGCTGTATTTATACATACATCCCCATATCACCTCCCCTTGAGCCTCCCTCCCACCCTCTGTATCCCACCCCTCTAGGTCATCACCAAGCATCCTGTCCCTGTGCTATGCAGCATCAACAGATGAATGGATAAAGAAGATGTGGCACATATACAGTGGACTATTAGCCATAAAAAGGAACGAAACTGAGTTATTTGTAGTGAGGTGGATGGACCTAGAGTCTGTCATTCAGAGTGAAGTTAAGCCAGAAAGAGAAAAACAAATACCATATGCTAACGCATATAGGAGGGTGAATCAAAAATTATCTGCACTCTGGTTATATTAAAACCTATAACCTATTAAAACTGCCAGAGTGCAGATAGTTTTTTGACTCAGCCTCGTATTTGAAATCTAAAAAAATGGTACCGATTGAACCCAGTGGCAGGAGAAGCATAAAGACGCGGATGTAGAGAAGGCACTTGAAGACACGGGAGGGGGGAAGGGGAAGCTGGGGGGAAGGGGAAGCTGGGAGGAAGTGAGAGAGTAGCACTGACACATCTATACCACCAAAACGAGGTTAGTTTTTGATCTCTTCGTCCCTTTCAGCTTCAAATCCAGTAGCCCTAGAGTAGATTGCAGTCAAAGAGGGAAATTTCAGTTGCAATATATAACATGGGTCCTATGGAGAAACCTCGTGCACGATGACTCATTCAGAAGGGAAACCGGGGTACAAGACTCTGGGCATCGTGCGCCTGGCCGCAGAGACCACTCCGAGGGGGAGCAACGTGGACCGTGACATCCCTCTGCCTGGTGTCCCCGCACAGGCCCGCACGTGCCGACCGCGCCCAGCAGATGGCGGTGTCGGCCCAGGAGCCGCTGCGCGCGGGGCCCGCGGGGCCTGGGAAGCGCGACCCGAGTCTGGAACTCCCCTCATCACCGCGTTCGAGTCCACAGCGGACCAGCGGGAAAACGCTGCGCATCCCCACGAGGTCAGAGGACAGCACCTCAGGGTCCTGCGTGGCCCACAGCACACCCGCAGTGGCCACGGAAAGTCCGATGCTAGGAAAGGGGCTTGGACATGCAGCGTCTGGGGAGCGCGCGCGCGGGCTGGCGCCCCTCCCCGCAGCCCCGACGTGCATCCCCCAGCCGCAGCCGCGCGCGGGGGTGGCGAGCTCCAGGGGCCCACGCAGCGGCTGTCTGCGCGGTGCCCAGATGGCAGGCGCTGCAGAGGCCTGCAGACAGCCGCGGCTCTGGTCCTGTCTCCGACGCTGGCCCCCGCCCTCCCCCGCCAGCCGGGCCCCCGCGCGCTCGGGCCACCCCCGCATCCCCTCCCGCAGGGGCCGTGCGCTCCGGCGGCGCAGTGGCTGCGGGAGCGGGTGGCCAGGGAAAAGGCCCTGGTCGGGGGCCCATGTGCACACCCGAGGGTCCTGGGGGGGCCGGGCCGTGCTTCCCACTGGTATTTTCGAGACTGACCGTGGCTCTCAGGAGAACCGACCCCCCAACCCCCCATCCCACCCCGCGCATCCCGGGGGCGCGGCCGCTTTAAAGGCCCTGTGCTCCTGCTGGGGCCTGAGCTCCCCGCGGATCTGGGCCGCGGACGAGCGGAGGCCGATGAATTTTTCATGGCAATTCACTTGGCCGCGGATCTGAAGGCGGCCTCGGGGGCAGGGGCCGCGAGGGACCCGACTGCGCCGGGGCAGCCCCTCCCCCGACCGACCGCGCGATTGCTGAGCCGGGAGAGGGACTGTTTTTCACATCCGTGCGTTTCTTCGTCCCTTTCCTTTCTTGATTTCGGGAGCAAAGCTGGGGGCTGGGGCTTCCGAGGCGGGGCCAGGCGTGGGGCAAGCGGGGGAGGGCGCAGGGAGCAGGGCGCCTGTCCACAGAGTCCCTCCTGAGCTCGGCCAGGGGTCACATCCCCGTCCTGGAGGGGCTGCCGGCTGCTCGGGATGCCGCATCACAAAGTAGGGGCCAACAATTGAAAGAAAGGGCCAGCTAAGAGGGCTGTGAGCAGCTTAGGGGTCCAGGGGAGGGCAGGTGGGATGCGTGGAGGAGGGGGTGAGGGGAAGGAAAGGAGAATGAGGAGGGTCTCGCCTGGAGCGGGGCTGCGGGACGACACGGCAGGTGCCCCTCAGACCACCGGACGCGCAGGTGGGTCTGCCTGCACAGGTGGACCCACCGTAGGTCTGGAACCTGTATTTTCTTAAAAGCCTCCCCAGCCCCCTCTTGAATAAAAATACAAATATATAGGGCGAAATCACTATCCAGAGCACAACACGGTTTGGGGGGTGGTGGTGGAGGTTCTATCCAGGCTTTTTTGCCGTATGAATATTTTTTACATAATTGTATGTTAAAAATACATACATAACATACACAGTGTATGGTAACTTTTTTACCTTTAGATATTTAAAAACACGATTTCTAATTATAAAAAGTTGTATACATCTTTGTACATGTTTGGAAAATAAGGAAGTAAATGAAGACAAAAATAAAAATCCCCCAGATTCCAAGCACATTATAGTCCTTTTGGTGTGTTTCCTGAAAATATTTTTTTTGTGCATGTTTCATTTAGTTGAGACCATATGATGTGAAATTCTAGACAGGGTCAATATGCAAACATTAATGGAAGGCAATGGGAAAAGGGTTGCCTAATCTCAAGGTGGGCAGCATCTCAGGGGTTCTGTCCCCCAATCCACTCCCCCAAATGCTTTAGGTGAGAGAGCCAGGCAGGGAGGGGTAGGACTCAACACTCCAAAGGCCCCCCGAAAGTCCTCCATACAGATCATCCCAACTTCCCATCCTTTGTCCTGCTTGTGGGAGGGCTCTAGTTGTGAAACTCCTTATCAACTACCTACTCAGAAAAGCTGTACAGACATCGCTTTGTAGCTGACATCATTCGTTTTGGTGTCTTGCCCGAAACATTAATTTAACTAATTTTAACACCTGTAACGAAGGAACAAAAATCAGGCTCACGTAAAAGTTTTCCTCTGACATATTCGATGCAAAAAAGAATATGGAACAACATCTGCAGAATTTTTAGGAGAATGTGTTTGTGAACCAAGATTTTTGCTCTCTGTCCAATTATCTTTCACATCTAAAATGAACAGAAAGATATTTCCATTAAGTAAGAAAATATGCCACCTGCTATATTTCTTGGGGGAAAAAAAAACCGTGGAGGGGATTTCCATTTCTGGCTGTGGAGGAGTGGTTTATATCAGAATAACCCTCGCGCGAAAGCGCTGTGAGGCTGAGTGAAATGAAGTGTAAAGTAGTCTGAGAGCACTGGCGAGCGGTCAAGGTTGCCAGGATTTGAAGGGCCAAGACGTTAGACAAGAGAGAAATGCACCGAAGTGAGTCCTTTCCTTCCAGCTGCTGCTCTCCCTGTGGAGGGTTTGCTGACTCAGGCCTTGCCACGAGGTGCAGAACCCAGGCAGAAAGTGGCAGCTCCAAGCTTGCCACAGTCAAAAGAACTGGGGTTCAGGACGCACAGCTGCTAGGACTCGATGGGCTATTAACACAGAGAAAACAGAACCAAGGGGCATTGAGTCTGCTTGCACTTTCTCTTCAAGACGTTTCCTGATTAAGTCTAAGCTGTGCAGGTGAAGGGTGACAGGCCTGCTCAGAGGCTTGAAAACTGAGCAAGGATGCTGGTACACTTGTGCTGTTGAGGTGCCCACCAGATGTCTGTGCTTCTGGTGCAGGTGAGGCCCCCGAGAAGCTCACACCTCACCATCCTGGGCAGACAGAGCTCTCAGTTCAGGCCATGGAGGAGGAGGAGGAGGAGGGGTCCTGTACACAACTCGCGTTGTTAGTTGAGACCCGGAAGATGAAGTCGTAGGAATCAGGGCAAACTGCAAGAGGGCAGCCCTCGCAGGACGTGGGCTCGTGAGGACATGGGAAGGTTAAAAGTAAGTGGATAAACCGGGCCAAAACACAAGACAAAAAACCGCAAACCCCGTAAACTACACAATAAAACACCCAAGTGTTCATATCAAACAAAAGGCAAATCATTAAGGCTTTAGAGATTAACTACGAAGTGTTAAAAGATTCAGTTCATCAGTATTACATACGGATTCTAAATTTAAATGCATTGACAGAGTGGATACGGAATATAGAAAGGAAAAATTCACATACGTTCAAGAAGAAATAGACAAATCCTCTGTCATACGAGATTTCAGACTACCTCTCTAGTATTAGATTGGTTAAGACATAAACAAAGGAGAAGAAGGTTTGAAGACATGGTTAACAATTTGACTTAATAGGTATCTATTGGCTTTTCTATCCAATAATTGGAGAACAATCTTCTCAAGAGTACAGGTAGCATTTGTAAAAATTGACATGTACTAGTCCTTAAAGCAAACCTACCAAAAACCTTCAGCAAATAGTACATGTGATGTGAAATATTAGAAGCGTTTCCTTTAACCTCATGTTTCAGACAATACTGCATGTTGTAATCACTTCTATTTAACATAGTTCTTGAGATCCTAGCTGGTTCAGGAAAAGGAGGGGGAAGAGGGGAAGATGAAGGGGGAAGAATAGAAGAGAAAAGAAGAGAAGATGGATGGAAGAAGAGAAAAAAGAAAAACAATAAGAACTGAAAAGGAGGAAAGAAAGCCTTCAGTATAAAGAAGCCAGCAGTAAATACTTTGGAAATCCATTAAAGTGATCCTTTTTTTTATAGCAATAAAATCATGTCAGCCAATAATAAATCTATCAAAAGATTATGGGAGAAATTACAAAAGTAGACGGTGAGTTATTAACTAGGAGGAATAAACTGAGAGGTATACCATGTTTAAGAATAGGAAGACTCAATTCGTAAGGATACTAGCTTACAACCTATATAATTCATAAATTCAACGCAGTACTACACTTTGAATCAGTGCTGATTTATAATCAATACTGATTCTGAAACGCATGTGAAAGAACAAAGATCCAGCAATAACCAAAATACTCCTGCAGAAGAAAAAGGGGGGGGTGGGGGAACCTGCCTTATCAGACATCAACTTTAGCGTAAAGTTATAATCATTAATATAATGCAGTGTTGGCTCAGATCTACAGAAGAGCAGACCAACGCAGCAGAATCGAGAGCCAGAAACAGGGCCCATTCATAGAAATGTAAATTCCAGTGGGGATCAATACCAACTAATGGGATGGAGGTAATTGGTTATTTATGCGGAAAAAATGACGTTGGATACCTTCATCACACCATACACCAAAATCAGTTCCAGGTGGACTGGAAAAAATTTAAGAGAATGTCCTTATCTACTTGCAATAGGAAGAATTTCTTAATTAAGACTGTAAAGGAATACATAAC
Organism: Hippopotamus amphibius kiboko; assembly: GCF_030028045.1. Classification (NCBI taxonomy): domain Eukaryota; kingdom Metazoa; phylum Chordata; class Mammalia; order Artiodactyla; family Hippopotamidae; genus Hippopotamus; species Hippopotamus amphibius. Next base: position 4,375,043 of record NC_080196.1, on the reverse strand, counting down.
AGAAGATAAAAGCCATAAAGGAAGAGGCTGATATATTTAACCACAAAGAGACAGGCGGGGGCCCAGATCAAGCAGCACATCATAGGCTCTAGAAGGAAAGTTGGTGGTTCTACTGAGACCCATGGAAAGACATTGAAGGGTTTTGAGTAGGAGATTATTACAATATGATTTATATTAAAAAAAATCCCTTTGGCTGCTTTGTGGATAGTAGACCATAGAGGGTAGGAGTGGAGGAGGGAAGCTACTGAGGAGTTTATTAGAGCAGTTTTGTCAGGAGATCTGGGATGGGGTGGTTCTGGTGGAGGGAGAGGGAAAGGATTCAGAAAGTATTTGGGGAGAGGAACTGAGAGAGTAGGCTTAGGTTATAGTTGAATGAGCCAAATAAAAGATAATTCTGAGGATCTGGGGCCTGAGCAACTGGGCAGCTGTGATGCTATTTACTGAGATGGAGAACCCAAGGAAAGAACTATTTAAGGAGTGGCTGAGAAAAGATTCAAGAGTTCTGTTTGCCTATTAGTCAGCCAGACAGCGTGGTAAAGAAGGCATTTAGGTGCACAAACACGGAGCTTGCTGCTGAGGTCAGGAGTGGAGAGACCTAAGCTGGGAGAGCCATCAGCATATAGATGGCATTTATAGCCACAGGTTAGGAAAGGTAGTTTGGGGTCATGACACAGAGGCTCTAGATGCCAGGCAAAGACATTTTACTCAGCTTTGAATCCTTCATACCTGCATTGACATTTAGCACAAATGTGAGCTCAAAAACATTTGATGATGAAAAGTTTCTGGATCTGGTTTTGCACTAAATAGACGTTCTACTTTCTTATAATGTATGAAACGAATAGAATTTTAGGCTTTCCCTACTGGCTAATATCAGCAAGTATTGAGAAGTTTTAGTATCTGTATTTAGTAATGGATAACAACAGACAGAATCAGAAGAGCAGGGTTTTCCTGCTACCTCTGCCACTGCTAAGATATAAGACTTTGGGGTAAAATCATTTAGTCTTTATTTTTAGGAACTTCTCACCTTTTAAGACAAGAATGTTGGCCTAACTGATTCCTAAGATTCTATGATTACAATGGAAGTTGCATAAAAACATTTACTAATAGCAACTGCATCCCTGTTAGGGGCAAATGCCTTTGCTTTAAACAAAAACATAAATCACATGGGGTTAGCAGGAGAAAAGGAGAGAGAGAGCTAAATGTTCTGTGCTAGAAATAAACCATTCTTGGTACTGATGTTGTTGTGAGAGAGGGACTGGGAGGAGAGGAGGAAGAGGGAGGGAAGTTGGCAGGACGCTGATGGGTAGAGCTTTATTTGTGTTGGTGTAACCAGTACGCCATCCATAACCAGGCGGCCACAAGTGGTCTGGGAACAGGGTTACACCCGGTTCAGTTGCTGTCGTTTGCACTGCTGCCATTTGCATTTCTTTGATCTTTGGCAACTTTGGGTAGAGGCTGCCACATTGAGTACTGGTGTGAGCATGGGTTTCCCTTCATTGCTTGCTTGGTGAGTTTTGTTTTTGTGAAAATGAGGGGAAGCACCATTTCCGTATCTGGATTCATTTGGGACAGAACAGAAACAGCATGTAAGGCACTATGATATGATTCACTTTTACAACTAATTCAGTAGGAATGAGGGGCTTACGGCCAAGAGTAGCCATGGGAATACAGGGCTCCCCTGGGAGGTCACATAAACCTTTGGCAGGACCTCACCCACTGCAAATCATGATGCTGTTGAAGCCAAAGGAATTAAAAGATCAGGGTGACCCCCAGCCCTTGCCAGCTCCCACAGCCTCTCTGTGCATCACACTTGGAGACTTTGGAGGACTACTCTGTAAGTAGAACTGTTCTTTATATAATCTTTATTTTGCTAGGAAAAAACTTCTTTGCATTATTCAAAGCAATCCATATATGTATTTTTTCTATTTCTGATTGACATGAATAAAGAGATTTATAAACCCCCTCATGTGGTCATTTATGTTTTTAGCTAGCTCTGAAGGGGCATTTCTGAAGAATAGCCTGAGTTTAAAACATGTGCTTGTATTTACAAGTGAGTCAAACGTTAAAACAAGATATTTTCCAATCCAGAAGAAGCAACAATTCTGTTCATGGTGTTGGCTATCCAAGGTGTTTCTTGTTTTTCTCTCCGGCAAACAAAGAACTATTCAGCATCAAGAGGGAAAGATGCAAAACTTTGACCTCCTTTGAAAGTGCTTGAGAGTGACCCAAGTTGTTTTAAAATTTCCTCTTAGTAATTACATCCACCATCCAGTGTTTCCCTAATTACTCCAAAATGAAAAGAAAAAAAAAAACAACTCATTATTAACTTTTCACTTTCGAATTTGCCTGAAGTTTCTTTGGTGAGGAATGTAAAACAAAAATACTTCTGCTAGTAACGTCTACCCGCTGATTCTGAGGAACAATAGGAGCGAAAGATGAGAGTAAAATGGCCAGACTGTGAGCGCGTGCTTACTTGCTCCGGTGGCTGAGCCTCTGGGCTGGCAGAATTCCATCTCCAGGAGCTGCGCTGGCCTCAGGGTGAGGAGGGGCCAAAAGACTGAAGATGGGCAAAGGTGGTTTTCGAGGTTCTCCAAAAGGGGGCTGAGATAGATTTCTAACCCAACCGGGGAGCTCATCATATTCCTTTTTCATTTCATTTTCAAATGTGTTATTCCATGTGTTGACACGCTATGACTTTTTAAAAAATTTTTATTGTAGTTGATTTACAATGTTGTGTTACTTTCTGCGGTACAGCAAAATGAATCAGTTATACATATACATATATCCACTCCTTTTTAGATTCTTTTCCCATATAGGTCATTACACAGTACTGAGTAGAGTTCCCTGTGCTATACGGTAGGTCCTTATTAGTTATCTATTTTATATGTAGTAATGTATACATACAATCTCCTAACTTATCTCCCTCCCATAATCATAAGTTTGTTTTCTACATCTGTGACTCTATTTCTATTTTGCAAATAAGTTCATTTGTACCATTTTTTTAGATTTCGCACAGAAGTGATATCATATGATATTTGTCCTTCTCTGTCTGACTTACTTCACTTAATATGATAATCTCTAGGTCCATCCATGTTGCTGCAAATGGCATTATTTCGTCCATTTTTATGGCTGAGTAATATTTCATTGTATATATGTACCACATCTTCTTTATCCATTTCTCTCTCAATGAACGTTTAGGTTGTTTCCATGTCTCGGCTGTTGTAAATAGTGCTTCTCTGAAGATTGGGGTGCATGTATCTTTTCAGATTATGGTTTTCTCCAGATATATGCCCAGGAGTGATTTCAGGATCGTATGGTAGCTCTATTTTTGTTTTTTTAAGGAACCTCCATACTGTTCTCCATAGTGACCCCATGACTTTTTCACCAACATGATGTAGAGGTTATGAGTGCAGAGCCGGGGCCAGGATGATTATTTTGGAATTTCGGCTCTACCACGTGTTGTCTGTCAGAACTTAAGCAATGCAACATCTTTGCGCTTCAATTTCCTCATTTACAAAATGTGGATAATAATACCCTCTTCATAGGGCTGTTGAGGGGATTACAGATGTTAGGAGAAAAATATTTAAGCACATTGCAAATACCGTAATTATTAGTGTAGACAACCCCAAGATTTTTATTGGGTATTTAGGTATTACCCCCATTTTTCTGTAAGCATAATTAATGTTCTGATGAACATGCATTTACAAAAGTCTTTGAGGGGCTTCCCTGGTAGCACAGTGGTTAAGAATCTGCCTGCCAATGCAGGGGTCATGCGTTCAAGCCCTGGTCTGGGAGGATCCCACACACGGCAGAGCAACTAAGCCCGTGCGCCACAATTACTGCGCCTGTGCTCTAGAGCCCGCAAGCCGCAACTACTGAAGGCTGCATGCCTGGAGCCCTTGTTCCACAACAAAAGAAGCCACTGCAAAGAGAAGCCTCAGCACCGCAACGAAGAGTAGCCCCTGCTTGCCGCAACTAGAGAAAGCCTGCGTGCAATAGCAAAGACCCAATACAGCCGATAAATAATAAAAAAATAAAATAAATAAGTAAATTTTTTAAAAAATTCAAAAAAAAAAAGTCTTTGAAAACGTTTCTGGCTATTTCCTCAAGGTAACTTCCTAGATGTGAAAACATTTGTTAGAAAGGTATATGCGGGACTTCCTAGGTGGCGCAGTGGTAAAGAATCCACCTGCCAATGCAGGGGACACGGATTCGAGCCATGGTCCGGGAAGATCCCACATGCTGCGGAGCAACTAAACCCATGCACCACAACTACCGAGCCTGCGCTGTAGAGCCCTTGAGCCACAACTACTGAGCCCATGTGCTGCAACTATTGAAGCCCACCCGCCTAGGGCCCGTGCTCCACAACAAGAGAAGCCACTACAATGAGGAGCCTGCGCACCACAATGAAGAGTGGCCCCCGCTCTCAGCAACTAGAGAAAGCCTGTGTGCAACAACAAAGACCCAACACAGCCAATAAATAAATTAAATAAATAAATTAATTAATTAAAAAAGAAAGGTATATGCAATTTTAAGGCTTATGATTCTTATTTCCAAGCTGACTATGAGAAAAGTTTTTCCCACCCCTCCAACCAGGGAAACACTAGGCATTTCCACTGAAAGATAAATATATGTGTGTGTATATCCCAATTTGCTGAGGTGCGGGAATGTGGAAATAGTATTTCATTGTTGTTTTTATTTGCATTTATTTGATTAGGGCTCTTCACTTGATTAATGTTCTAACCCACTCTTCTCTAATTCCAGTGCGGTTTGCTACCCACCCCTATTATTTCAGGCAGCTACCTTATTTCCCTTACCGGTGGATATAGATCACCAGTTCTTTCAACCATTTATCATATGAAATCGTTTCCAGAATAGTTGCCCTATTCCGAATGTACTCCGGTTTGCCACTGTCCTCCTTAAAAGATGGCGCCAGAATCTCACATAACCCTCCACGTGTGGTCAGAGCAGCTGTTACGTGCGCCAAGGAATAAGATAGGTCCATTTATAATGTGTTTTTCTTTTAAGAATCCATTACTGTGCAGTTCCCTTCGAGTTCCTATTGAATCTTAGGGTGACAGAGTGAATTTAGACCACAGTCGTCTTTGACTAAAGGATTATTTTTTAAAATTGTGTTTTAAGTGACTTTTTTCTCTCCTATATTATGCTGCTCTAAGACCACACGGTGTAAATGTTACCTTTAAGGCTGGGGATTCTATACGTCCATTAGGGTGGCCCTGGGTTGTATTAGCTGCTTTAGCATTCTTGTTACCTTTTGCATCATCTTGTAGAGCTAGTAGTTAATGGATTCTTTCTGTGCAGAATGATTGAGGCATGGAAGACAAATAGAGGCAGCTGGATCTGATTCTGAGCGAGCTGGCTCAGCCAATGGACAACCCTGGAAAGGGGGAGAGGGGACTTTGTGGAGTTTCTCTGACTGCTCTTCTGGTTTATCAAAGAGGCCTTTCCAAAAGCATACATTTTGTGGAAATTCATGTCCTGTGCTCATTCACTTTATTAAGGAAGAAGGTGGTGGACCAGTGAAATATTTTGAGAGAAGATAACATTGCATGTTTGTGTGTGAAGGTGGTTTACAAATTCCACATGTTTTATTGCAATCATTCTAAGGTCTGGGAACTATTGACCTTTGAGGACACTTTAGGGAATGAGCTCCTCTGTCAGAACTGAGAACTGCCTGGTAAATTTGAGTGCTGTTTTTATAGCTGAGTGATGAGACATATAGAATATCAGACCAAGGAGGTGGTGGTGGGAAGGGAGGGCTATTTACTAAATTGGGTATCTAACTTGATTCTGAAAACTAAGATTTTCAGAGGTATCTGGACTGTTGAATCTCAGAGAAGGAACGTACATGGAGGAAACAGACAGCTTGTTGGGTCCAGTGGCCTCTAGTATTGGAGGATGAGAGACACACATGAAGGTATTGAAAGACAAATTCGCTTGGATAAGGTTTTCTGCTGGTGGTCAACCAGTGTCCATCTCCCAGGACCATGCCCTCTTCTGTCTTAAAGCTGTTGAGCCACCTGGTGGTTTGGTGATTTTATGAGATGGTTGATGTCTAAAAGGTAAAAATCTGGAATGAGCTAAGTCAAGAAGTCCAGAATGGGGGAGGGAAGAGGGAAGGGCATAGTAGTGGAGAACTGTGATTGAACTTAGCCATAGAACCAGGCTCACCAAATGAAGTTGGATGGGGTTACTCTTACATACTATATACATAGAAATTATTTCATGATATGATATAATTATGACTTTATGTATTGAAATCTCCAATCAGTTCCTCAGCAAAAAAAATCCTAATCCAAATGGTTATTTGTGAATAAAACACCCTGGTACTTTGAAATAAAATTAAAAAAAATAATTTTAGGGTTTAAGAAATGGAATTTTAATTTTCATTGAATGCTACACTCACCATGCTCTTTGGTGAGAACGTTCATGACATTGATGTGCTCCTAGTTCTGCTTGTTCCATTGCATGTTTTCTATGTGATGCTAATATATTAAACTTTTTGGTGTGAACAAAATGTCTTATCCATAAAACTCAGCTGTTTTATTTAGCAATTGCAAATGACATTTTGTTGGTAGAATTTGGACTTTGAGACCTCGGCTTTCCCTTACTGGCTATGGAATTCTACAAAGTATAACAGCTTTTCCATTGCTACAGTGACTTAGCTAAGTTTTGTAAATTTGTAGATCCAAAATGTGCTGTCATATGAAAGAACTAAATAAAGGACAGTAGAGGAAATCTAATATCACTGCCACAGCCTGGAGACCCACACTCTCTAGGGAGAAGCTTCCATAACACAGCATAACTTTCGAAGGCAGATCTGCTTGGAGATACATGTCCTCATGTTGGGCTTGCCAGAACATTCTTTTAAAAGGAGCTAGCTTCCCTGCTGAACAGGGGTGTTAATTTTTCATGGACTTACACTGTGATGAGGAGCTTGAAAAGGAAGAGGCAGCTTAGGAAAAGAGGGTTGAAACAAAATAAAAGAAGCCTTGCTCTGGTCCAAGAAAGAACATGGAGACTGTCGTTGCAAGTTTGCTTGTTAGCAGAAATGGAAGTTAAATACGGAACATTTTAATGCAATTAACTCTTTGGTGTGAATTTCCTGGGAAAGAAAGAAGGGTTGTGCCAAGTCTCGCCCATTTAGAATCAGACCAGAAGCTATTTGGAGACTGTAACCACCACATTTCTGCTCTGGCAGGAGCATCTGCAGAATAGAGAGCTGCTTGAGCAAAGGCAGAGGTGCCTACAGCGGCTGGAGCTAGATGACTGGCCATCCAGACCTCTGACCTGTTAAAGGAGGAAAAGCTAGGTTTTCTCCTATTATAAAATTATGCGAATCTACATCAAAGAACTTTAGCATATAGAATAGTGTTTTTTACTTTAAATCTGGGTTGGAGCTGCTATTTTCAATAGATACTATATTAATATTTGCCTGTTTTCTTTCTGTCCCTTTACATTGATCTTAAATTAAAAAGTCGTGATTTTTTTCCTGTTTCTTAATGTTTACATACTTAAAGGCAAAAATTTGACCCAAATAACTACTCAGTCTGTCAGCATTATTTACTGTCAATTAGCCACCACTTGACCTACAAATATATAAAAGTCAAAGCCCCATAGGTCCTTTTTGCCACTTGGTTTTACTTTCACTTTTTGGACCTCAGGTGCACAAAGTTGGATCAATCATGCTCTTCACCTGGTGGCAAGAGATCGTCACCATTCATGGTACTGAGGGCTGTGGAAGGGGACTTCCAGCATGGTCCCAGGGGTCCGCACCCACCTCCTGGTCCTCATGCCCTTGTGTAACACCCTTGCCTGGAATGTGGGCTGGACCTGGTAACTAGTCCCTAATAAAGAGGATGTGGCAAAAGTGGGACGGCAGACACCCTCTGTCCCATTCACTCCAAGGGGATCAAGATGCCATGCTGTGAGCTGCCCTAGAGAGAGCCCCAGACGGCAAGGAGCTGAGCGGGGCCTGTGGCCAACGTCCAGCAAAGAATTGAGACCCTCAGTCTGACATCCCACGGGGAACTGATTCTGCTGGAAGCCAGGTGAATGAGCTCCAAAGTAGATCACCCCCATGGAAGCATGTGCAGTGATGCTGTCAGCATTTTCCCTTGAATACATGTGAGTATTCTTGGGAAATTTGTAATTATTTGCTGTGTCTGCATTCTACATGAACGGCACTGTGTTACGTATCTCATTCCAGTTTCTACTTCTATTTCTTCACTCTATGTTTTTGAGATCTATTCAAAGTTATTACGTGAGTATAGTTCATGACTTCTGATTATTCCAAAATATTTTTTTGTAGGCATCTTACTCATCTATTTCCAAGTGGTGGACACCTAGGAGGCCTCCAAGAACTTGCTACCACAAAATAACACTGTGACAAGCATTGCTACACCCGTCCTGTTAAGCATATGCCTGTTCAATAGGAGCTGAGGTTAGTGGGTCCATTCATGGATAATCAGCATTCCCACTTTACAGTGGCTTCACGAGTAAGAACCTAAATTGTGTCGTATAACAGGAGCCCCAGAGGATCCATTAGCAGCCCAGTAATGCGATCAAGGACCCAGGTGTGGTCCATCTCTCTGCTCTACCATCCTCCATCTGTCAGTGTTATTTCCCCCAGTGTCACAGGTGGTTGCAGCAGCTCTGGGCATCACCTGCAGACATGATCCCAGCCGTGGAGAAGAAAAGGGTTGTACCATCCCATGCATCTTTTATTATAGAGGAAAACTTCCATCACAAGTCTTTTAGTAGACACTCCCATGGGTCCCGTGGACTAGCATGACTGTATGTTGCAATAGAGACTGGAAAAGCCAGTGTCTGGAATTCCTGGCCCCCAAAGTGAGAGGCGTGATGGTTAATTTTATATGTCAACTTGCCTTGGCCACAAAAGTGCTCAGATATTGGGTTAAACATTCTGGATGTGTCTGTGAGTGTGTTTCTGGACAAGGTTAACATTTGAATTGGTGGACTGAGTAAAGCAGATTGCTTCTCCACTGTGGGTGGACCTCATCCCACCCATCGGAGTCCTGACTAGAACAAAAGGAAGGATAAGGAAGCATTTGCTCTCTCTGCCTATTTTTGAGTGGGGACGATAGTTTCTCCCGCATCTGGATTGGAACAAACACAGTTAGCAAACCCATTCTCAGGCCTTCGGACTCAGACTGGAATTGCACCACTGCCTCCTTTGGGTCTCCAGCTTGAAGACAGCAGCTTATGGGATTTCTCAGCTTCCACAGTCATGTGAGCTATTATAATCTCTTTCTCTCTGTATATCCTACTGATTCTCTTTCTCAGGAGAACCCTGACTAATGCAAGAGGGAGACTCTGCCAACAAGGAAAGAGTGGAGGAGGCTGTGGCAGTTTCTACTTCATAGTGGATACAGTTGTCCCTCTGTACCCAGGGGAGATTCGGTCCAGGATCCCCTGCAGGTGCCACAATCTGTGATGCTCAAGCCCCTTATATAAAATGGCATAATATTTGCATATAACCTACACACATCTTCTCATATACTTTACATCATCTCTACATTACGTATAATACCTAATACAATATAAATGCTATGTAAATAATTGAATAGAATGTAAATAGTTGCTGGTGTGTAACAAATTCAAGTTTTGATTTTTTGTAATTTTCTGGAAATTTTTTCAAAAATATTTTCCACCTGCAGTTGGTTGAATACATGGCTGCAGAACTCATGGATACAGAGGACCCATTGTATGCTGGTGACATTCACTAAATACTGACAAAATGCTTCACTGGTGTAGCAGTCAACTGTTGCCAAAATAATGCTGTGTAACAAACAGTCCCAAAACTCAATGGCTTAAAATAACACTTATTTATTATCAGTGATACATCTGTGGGTCAGTTGGGAGTTCAGCTAGGATGGTTCTAGGCCTCAGGTTGGTCTTAGGTCTGTTACATGTGTCTCTCATTCTCCCAACAGGTGGGCTTAGCTAGGGCATGTTCTCATGGCAATGGCAGAGGCACAAAGATCAAGCCTAGCCAAGCAAGCACATTTCAAGCTTCTACCCAAGTCACTTTTGTTAGCATACTGTTGGTCAAACCAAGTCCTATGGCCATGCTTAAAGTCCAGGAGCAGAGAAGCACACAGGAAGCCCACTGTGAGACCACACTGAGTCACATGACCAAGCCCAATGCAGAAAGGAAATATATCCCTCCTGTGGAAGTGGTGGAGAGGTAGTGAATATATCTGAACAATAATCTAACATACTAAAATCAATAGTCTCTCACATCAGTAGACCTTGAGTTTCTTATATGTCAACATCATCACTAACACTTGATATTACCAATGTCCACATTTTTGCCAACAGAATGGGCATAAATCTGTTTTAGGACTTCCCTGGTGGTCCAGTGGTTAAGACTTCACCTTCCAATGCAGGGGGTGTGAGTTCAATCCCTGGTCAGGAAGCTAAGATCCCCCATGTCATGGGGCCAAGAAACCTGAAGCATAAAACAGAAGGAATATTGTAACAAATTCCCTAAAGACTTTAAAAATGGTCCACATCAAAAAAATCTTTAAAAAATTTTGTTTTAATGTATATATCTCTGGTTATTAGTGAATGAAGCTGAGTATTTCTTAATATTCTTATTAGTTGTTTGAGTTTCCTCCTTCTCTGAGTTACTTATTTATATTCATTGGACATTTTAAAATTGTTTCCTATATTTTTCTTGTTAATTTGTCAGAGTTCCTTCTATACTATTGATATTGCCCCCAATTCATTTTAGATGTTGCATATCTCTCTTCTCCCATTCTGTCACTACAAACATACTTTGTGGTATTCTATGTTGAATAGAAATCTTCAATCTTCTTGTCGTTACCATCTTTTCACCTTATTTCTTTGGAGTGTCAGAACTCCTCCCACACATCCTAATGTCACAATATTTTTTTAAATATTGCTTTACTGTTTTAATTTTCATATCTAGGTTTTCCATCAATCTAGATTTGTATTTTTGTATTTCATTAGGCAGACATATTTCTTCATGGTGTGAGCTAGTTTTCTTAACACCCGCTACTAAAAATTTCATCCTTTCCTACAGATTTATAATGCTATCTCTATCATAAATGAATTCCCACACTCATTTGGGTTTGTTTGAGCTTCTTAGTCCATTTCATTGATCTCATTGTCTTTTCTGATGTCAATGTCACCTTTTTCTTTCTAACTACTTCATCTTTGAGGTATAATAATATTTGGTTGCGCAAGTTTCCTTGCTTTGTTCTTACAGATAAATTTTCAAATGAATTTGTCAAGGTCATCCAAGATCTTACTGGAATTGTGATTGGAACTGCACTTAATTTATAGATCAATTTGGGGAGAACTGTTTTATGGAAACAAACTCTGAAAAAAGATGCCAAGAAAAAACTGTTGAACATGTATGAAGAATGAGTAGTTTCTGAAATCAACATGTTGGAACAAACCTCTTTGGGTTGAATTGGATACTCTTTCCTAATTGGGTTGAAATAAGCCTGGGATCTCTCAATGGGCTTGACTCGGATTATCATGATAGAAGCAAAACACACAAGAAGCCATGTATGTACTCTGGAATTTTTCGTTAGTTGTAGATGGCACTAATTCCTTAACCAGAACACTCACTCTCTTTACCATCTCTGATTATAAGTGTTAGGGCTTATCCTATTCAGTGATTTGTTTAGTTCTTCGAGGGATAATACCACATCTAGCTTGGTATTTACCATTTTGTGGAGCTATTTTTTTATTTTGGAAGTAAACACATTTTTTTTTCAGGAAATCTTTTTTTTAAGAACTTTTATTGAGATATAATTGACATACAATAAACTGCATATATTTTAACGTGTACAATTTGATATTTCTTTTATTAGTAATGTATATATGGCAATCCCAATCTCCCAATTCATCCCACCCCAACTCCCCTCCCCACCACACTTTCCCCTCTTGGGGTCCATATATTTGTTCTCTACATCTGTGTCTCTATTTCTGTCTTACAAACCGGTTGATCTGTACCATTTTTCTAGATTCCGCATATATGCGTTAATATACGATATTTGTTTTTCTCTTTCTGACTTACTTCACTCTGTATGACCGTCCCTAGGTCCATCCATGTCTCTACAAATGACCCAATTTTGTTCCTTTTTATGGCTGAGTAATATTCCATTGTATATATGTACCACACCTTCTTTATCCATTCTTCTGTTGATGGACATTTAGGTTGCTTCCATGTCCTGGTTATTGTAAACAGTGCTGCAGTGAACATTGGGGTGCATGTGTCTTTCTGAATTATGGTTTTCTCTGGGTATATGCCCAGTAATGGGATTGCTGAGTCATATGGTAATTCCATTTTTAGTTTTGCAAGGAACCTCTATACTGTTCTCCATAGTGGCTGCATCAATTTACATTCCCACCAACAGTGCAAGAGGGTTCCCTTTTCTCCACACCCTCTCATGGAGCTATTTATATCTCTTCAAACTTGCCCTGTGTTGCATGTGCTTGTCTAGGTTACCTAATTATCAAGCCATGTTAATGAGACCAAGCTCATTAGAACCATCTCTTTCAGAGTCTTTCCGCTTCCTCCTAACCCTGACCAACCATCTTGCAAATGTGTGTTCTGAGGACCAGGGAAACCTAGAGCATGTGCTTGAAAAAGTTCATACCCTTCACCACTCCCAGAAAACACCTCAAGAGTCACAAGCTCACTAATGGCCTAATTATCATATATAAAGTGCAGGACCTGATCATTATTTGTAGCTCAGTTAGGGTAGTTAATGAGGAGAAGAAAAATGAAGAGGCTAGAAAAATACAGCACAAGGGTGGTCGTAAATTGGCTTATTCATCTTTGTCCAGTAAAAGTCTATTCATTTCCTTGACCCCTCCAAAGGGAGTCAAAAGGGTGAACCATTTGACTATTTAGCAACATATTAAATCCAGTTCAGATTCAGTACTGTAGGTTTAAAAAAACACATTGTTTAATGAGTGCATTTCCAACATATAACTCACTGAGAGGATCAACATGCTTATTCAATGTGTTATTTAAGAAATAAATGTTTTAAATGAGCCCAGAATTGTTAAACCTAGCTCTATAAATGTTCAGCAGTTTTATACTTTTCCCTCGCTTTGTCTGCAAATCACCCTTTCCTTTCCAACCTCAGCTGAGTTCTTTTTAGAGTCGCTGTCTACTAAATCATGTAATTTTAAGTAACGAGACAGCTAGGTTACATATTGCAATATTGGAATTGTTGAGTCAGGTCTTCTTCATAATTTCACAACTGTTAAAATCCCCATTGGAAATATGACTAATTCCTTTTAATTCTCAAAAGTCTTCTCCAGAGAAAAATCACATTTTGTGCTCCTCGAATGTCATCAAAACAACTCCCTAATGGCTCCTAACTTAGCTCACTGTGGCCTAGCCTAATAGCAGGTTGATGCTTCAAACCAACTGCATTAGAAGCTCCCTGCATAACTGTGTTTGAGAGATGAATAGGGCAGAGAGCACCATACAGACCCGAAGTTGGGATTTAGCTAAAGAGATGCTTTGTGTACAATCCAAACAAGTGGGTTTCTGCTTTTTAAGGTGCTTTAAAAATTCCTCCACATTCCTCTTGCCTTATGGAGACCTGTAATTTCCAGGTAACTCAGACTGCGTTGCCAAGTTGCTGAGAGGTGTTGGAGATTGCTGAGATTTTTGGTTGCATGTGTGGCCATTTTTTTTTTTTTTTTTTTTTTGGCAAAACATAACCAGAGCCACATGCCCAGGTGAGATTACTGTTATTCTTGCTTATAAATAATTATAGTAGCTGATATTTCTCAAGGCTCAATAGGTGCTCTTCTCGAATGGCCTATTTCATCCTTACGATAACCCAATAAAGCAGGTGTGATTACATTCCTCGTTTACAGATAGGGAATTGGGGCGCGGGACAGTTAAGTAACCTGTTTTGTGTACAGGGAACCGAATCTCTCTAACTAGCGTCTTTGCTCCTTGTAGCAGATGATGTCAAGGTTTTGCCCAGATCACCTCTACTTTCTTTGGTGTGCCCATTGGTTCTGAGGTGCTTCCTGGCCCGCACAGACTGAAAGTAGGAAGTGCTGGGGGAATTTACAGCCCTTATTCAGGGGCTGGTGGGTACAGAAGTAAGAAAGCCCCAGCCGCTTCCTCTTGCAGAAGGAGCCTTACTCCAGAGACCCCTGCAGGACTCTGCCGGCATCTGCCTTCGGGCTTGGCCACGTCCCTTCTTGTCCTGCTCCCCAATCCCTGACTGGCCTCCCCTAGAAGCCCTTTCTCAAAAAGTCATCAGTACCTGAAGCTTCCTCTCAGGGTCTGTTTCTGGGAAGCCCAGCTAAGACTCTCCTTTTTCCTATGGTTTCACCAGACAGACTTCTCCTGGAGCATGGAAGTGAGATTTAGGCTAATATGTTCAAACCGAAGTACAGAAGGTGTGAGTTTTGAAGCTTGAAAAAAAGAAAGAAAATTGAATCATAATCTGTAGATGCCTTTCCTGCAGTGTGCAGCTTACCTGGAGACACTGAAGGGTTTTGTCTAACCTCCCACTCCATCATTCCAGGAGACAGCCAGGTGCCACATGGCTCTCAGTTGAATGGTTCAGAAAGGAAAGCCAGATCTTTGTATTCTTAGGGCATCTTTCTTCTTCGATTCAGCCGGCTCATTTGTAATACTCTGTCCCCTGAACTATGCTCCATCCTTTCAGTTCTCCTGATAACTGTCTCTGATGTAAAAGGCCTGTCTACGTTTTAAAGCAGGATGAAACCTATTAGAATGTGGAGTTTTTCCTAAGAGAAATATGATTCATCCTGGGACAAGAAATGGTTAGCGCTAAGTGTTAGGAGAAAAGGTCTCCGCTCCTGGAAATCTGGGGATGTGGAGGTTGGGGGACAGGGAAGCAGGTCTTGGGGAAAGCATGTGTGTTTGTGTGTGTGTATTAACAGAACTCTAACCTTGTGAGCTCAAGTCAGCATGGGATGGTGGAGTGGAGAGAGAGCGAGAGAGTCTATTCTCTTCCACCCAACACAGGGGAGCAGCGGTGCTGGCAGCCTTCTCCTGGTGGCCAGGGACAGGGCCTGCCTGGGTTCTGGCGACAGTATGTGACCAGTTACTGGTAACCACAGATCCTAGCAGTAAGGCAAGATGATGCAAGGAGGACAGATGCTCTGTGTTTCAAGACCAACCCCATGTGGCAGCCACAACAACGGCCCCAGAGAGCAGGACCAGGCTCCCTTCTGTGGATGCTGAGGGAGAGTGGTGAAATTTTATGTTTGGGAGTTCAAACAGGCTAGGGCTCCTCACCTCTCTGTAAGCTTCACATTGCTTGCTACTGTTGTGTCGGGTCTCTGATTTCTTTGACCTTTTCACTTAGAATGTGCTGAGGAAGGTAAAACTCCAGTCCGATACAACAGGGCAGCGCTCCCTTTGGTACTTCCCCTGGGGACTTCGGGATGTTCCTGTGATGCTAGCTTG
Source organism: Hippopotamus amphibius kiboko (assembly GCF_030028045.1). Lineage (NCBI taxonomy): Eukaryota > Metazoa > Chordata > Mammalia > Artiodactyla > Hippopotamidae > Hippopotamus > Hippopotamus amphibius. Next base: position 4,359,547 of record NC_080196.1, on the reverse strand, counting down.
GGAACACAGCCTTTCCGCTAGCTCTGACAGCCTCCCACCAGAACTGAGCCCCCGCAGGGGTACCCTGTCTGGTTGTTGGTCCCAAGAGGTCTTGGCTGTCTTTGTGAGGCTCTGGAAGGTTCATGTGTCCTGTTGTCTGTGTTCCTCCTGCTCATGCCTTTGGGGCAGCTTGGGTTCTTTTTGCTCGTTCAACTCTGATTCTATGCCGGATCCAGGCAGCATGCCCTGAGTTTTCTGAGTCCTTAGATAGCTCTCCTCTGATCCAGGCTTCTCTTTCCCAGTGACGAGGTGAAAAGAGCAGAGAAGGCTTGAAGCCAAAAGATGGTTATTTCAGAGACTCACCTCTGACCTGTACTAACTGGGTGGCTTTGAATACACCTCGAACTCTTTGAGGCCATTTTTCTTCACGAAAAAGGAGATACACATTCCTCCTTCATTTATTTTAAGCATTAACTGTGTTAATGTACCTGAAAACACTATAACGTCTGAAGTATTTACTGCAGAAATAGGAGGCCTTATCGTGCGTTATTATACAGAGCTCAGACTCAACAGCCCACACCATGTCTGAATTTTAGGATTCTACAAGTAATGGATCAATTCACACCTTTTTTTTTTTTTTTAACCTTACTTTTATCTATCTCCTACTTGGAAAACTACCGATTTTCTTCCTGAGTCTAAACTTATGTATGGGCATGTGCAAATATAGTCATTTAAACGTAGTTTGGCCTCATAGGAGAGGTGTGGTAACTGCTGATTTAGATTGTAGAAGTTTGAAAAATGAGAAAAAAAGAAGAAATCAAGTCAAATCATTACATGATAGGCTATGTTTATGCTGGAAGAGGAGAGTGGGGTAGGGCTGTGACGGAATCCGGGGGGCTCCAGAAGGGCGTTCTGCGAATGGTCTGGGTACCAACCAGGCAGTGCTTTCACACTCCTGGAACAAGTTAGGAGCCCACTGCATGCTTAGGGCAGGGAAAAGCAGGGGGTCGTCTCATCCCACCTGCAGAGGGGCTTGTGCCTGGCCGAGGCCTTGTAAGTACTGGCCTGCACCAATGTTTCGTCAGTTTAGACTCTCAAACCCTGGGTCTGACTAAAGGAAGAAATTGTTTCCAGAAACTGAAGAGCAGACGTTCCCAGGTTAAGAACCATTATTCTAAGAGTGTCTAAAATGCTTCGGAATGAGATTTAATGGAAGGAAAGATAGGAGAAGGGAGAATCGTCTAGAGTGTAGACTGAGGGGACCCCTGAGGACAGAAGTTCTTGTTCTTACAAGAAGGACTCGTCGCCTTGCTGGTGCCTTGGTGGTGCCTTTGCTACAAGGAAACTTGGCAAAGGAGGCTGAGGAAACAGCCGAGCCTGAGCAGAAGTAGTGTGTGTCTGTGGGAATGAGTGTGTGGCTGTGTGAGTGTGAGTGAATGTGTGTGTGGTGGAGAGGAAGAATCACACAGCGCTGAGTATTTTATGTGCTTTTATTCTTCTCTTCCCCTCAACTCTATGAGGTAGATATTACTATCCCCTTTATCCCTTTTTAAAATTATCTTTAAATTGTGATAAAAACACACAACATGAAATTTACCATCTTACCCACTTCAAGTGTACATTTCACGGCACTCAGTGTATTCACATTGTTATACAACCATCACCACCAACCACCTCCAGAACTCTTCTCATCTTCCCAAACCAGCACTCTGCGTGTACCCCTGAAACACTCATGCCTCACGCCCCCTCCCCGCAGCCGCTAGAAACCACCGTTCTACTTCTGTCTCTGAGTTTGACCCCCTAGGGACCTTATGTGAACAGAATCATACAGTATCTGTCCTTTCGTGTCTGGCTTATTGCACTGAACACAGTGTCATCAGGGTTCGTCCATGTTGTCGATGTGACAGAATGTCCTCCTCTTTTTAAGGCTGAATCATATCACACTGCGTGCTCCTGTCCGCTATTTGTAGCTGAGGAGACGGGCAGTGCGGTTCAGATACCTCCCTGAGGTCAGCCAGCAGAGCAACCAGAATTCCAGCCCAGGTGTGGCTGGATCCCGAAACCTGCGCCCTTTCCACCACGTCTACCGCCTCCTCAGAAGACGTACCGGGTGTGCGGCTGGGAATCCTTCCCATCCTAGAATCTGCTCCTCCCTCTTCTCCCTCCCCTCCCATCACACCATCACACTTTATGGCATGAAGAACACTGCTTTGAGGAGAGTGTGTGAAATAAGCCCAGGAGCGAAGTGACCTCACAGAGACCACTGATCTACTAAGGCATGTGCCTGTTCCACCGAGGGAAAAAAAAGCTGTAGTGAACAGCTCCACACTCTACCTTTCTAAAGGCACACTTGACACCTCGTGTCCACGTTTCTCCCCGTGTGTATCTGGGGAGGGTGGTGCCCTGTGGGTGAGATGTGCTCAGCCGAGGGCTGAGAAAAAGGGGAAAAAGGAGATCGCACTAAGAACACATCCTGTCTACCAGCTGGTAGGGATGTCCACCATATAGTGCTGAGTGAGAAAACATAGATTGTGTTATATGAAATATGATTCTATTTTAGAACAACAAAGAAACAGAAAGCATATATGTGTGCAGATTGGCGCGTGGAGGGAGGGCTCTCGGTAGGAACGTGAGGCGATTGCTAGGTGTCTGGCCTAGAGTAGCTCTCTGGATACGAGTGCAGGAAGCACCCTATTACCTTAGGAGCTCTGCAATGCCAGGAGAGACTGCCGACGGTCCATTTTCAAGAAGCATCCTAAAAGGCCTGGGACTAACTAAGCTTTGTTAGTGGAAAAAACTCAAACTCTTTACTGTGTCTACAAGATTCTACATAACACAACTCCACCTGTGATGTTTATCTTCATGTTTCAATATATTTCCGCAGTTCACTTACCTCTTCTCATGAACGGTTAACCAGGTCAGGCTTCTTTCAGTTCCATGAATGGGCCAAGGTCTTTCCTACCCCAGGCCCATGGCAGGTGCTATTCCCTTTGCCTGGAATGCTCATTCTGGATGGTTCCTTCTCATCACTGGCTCTCAGATGTCATGTCACCTTTTCAAAGAGGTTTCCCTGATGACCGTATCTACAGTAGGCATCCCTCCTACCCCATACCTTTCTGCCTCTGTGCGGTTGTCTCTTTCGCAGCCCTTTTAAATCTATTTTTAAAATTAATTAATTAATTAATTAATTGGCTGTTTTGGGTCTTCGTTGGTGCACACAGGGTTTCTCTAATTGTGGTGAGCAGGGGCTACTCTTCATTGTGGTGCACAGGCTTCTCATTGTGGTGGCTTCTCTTGTTGCAGAGCACAGGCTCTAGGCGTGTGGGCTTCAGTAGTTGTAGCACTTGGGCTCAATAGTTGTGGCTCATGGGCTCTGGAGCGCAGTCTCAGTAGTTGTGGCGCATGGGCTTAGTTGCTCTGCGGCATGTGGGATCTTCCTGGGGCAGGGATCGAACTCATGTACCCTGCATTGGCAGGCGGATTCTTAACCACTGCGCCAGCAAGGAAGCCCCAGCCCTTTTACATCTTGCGATCATTTTATGGATTCCTTGTGTCTCTATTTTTACTGCCTCCTTCCCTGAATAGAAGGTGAGGCAGGAGCCCCGACTGTCTTGCCTATTGTCATGTCCTGGTGTCTGATACATCCTGGGTTCTCTGCTGAATGGCCACTGTCAACACCAGGTGTGCAACTGTGTGAAACAGCAGAGACGTATGTGTCGGTCTGTAGCACAGAGGCTGTTTCATGTTTGTTAAATTTGAAAAAGGAGATACAGATGGAGAAACAGGCTGATCTACTTGCAGGAATTTCACAGAAGCTGGCAGTGCCTGCTGAGGCCAGGGGTGAGCCTCAGGACCCAGGAGCCATTTGCGACCCAGTGCCAGGCAGGTGAAGAGTGACATGGTAGCTCCTGGAAACCGGGCACGAGGCAGAAAACACTGCGGACCCCAAAGAAGCCACGTTTGGGGATCAAGAGCTGGAATCTCTTGGAAAAGAAGTCAGGGTAGGTCAACCGAAAGGGCGGATGCTTGTCCAAAGGACCTTCCCCCATTGCCTCCTGTGCGGGGCAGAAGGAGACATTTCTGGTTAGGCACAAGGAGAGCTGGCTGTAGTGCAGGGACCAGTGGTTGGAGCCCATAGTCATCAGAGACCAGGCCAGCGGACAGGGTCTGGGACTCTGAGACACGGGGGTCGCATAGTACAGACCTGAGCAGGGGTGCCACTGGGCCAGGGGCCCCCTGGGAAGGTGCCCCTGCCTAGAATCCCAACCCTTTTGCACCTAACACTCCAAGGTTGATTCTGTGCTGTGTTCCCTGAGACAGAGGTTGGAAGCCACACCACAAACCCAAACCCAGAAAACAAAAAGCTGGACTGGGGAAGGAGGTGTGGGCTCTACGATCTTGTGCTGATGAGCTGGGCTTGTGAAATTTCTCATGTCTCCAGGGGTCCAAGGCTGCAAAGAGCTCTCCTGGCACCCAACGAGGTATGAGACAGAGCAAAATCAGAGTAGGGGAGCTGGGTTGACCTCGTGAAGCTCCACTGCAGGCAGAGCTGCTCTGGGGACCCTGTCCCTCACTCTGGCCCTTGCCGTGACTTGCTGAAGCTGTCACATCTTCCAGACCCTCTCTGTGAAGTGAGCAGGACCACTCGTTCCCACGTAGAGATGAGGAAACAGACACAGACGGGATGGAGGGCCGAGACTAGATCTTCCCACTCGCTGCCCAGATTCTTCGCTGTGTTTCCTAAGGTTGTTAAAAGAGAGGAGGGCCATGAGCTAGAGAAGCTGAGAAATCCATTTAGGAAGCACCTGAAAGTTGTTGTTGTTTTTTTTTTTTGGTGGGTTTTGATGTTTTGTTTCTCTGCTGGAGGGAAGAGAAGAGAATTGCTTTCCGAGCTGGTCTCCTCAAGATGTAGATGCTCTTCTATTCCCCGGGAAACGTACACTCTGGCTTCCTGGGATTGGGAGACGGTGTGAAGGGGCATCACTAGAAAATCTGTGGTTCTCACCTGGATGCTGTGTGTCCACCTTAATTAATGTGGGGACCCCACCATCCCTCCAGGGAGAGTGCAAGGCACCAGAGTTTGTGTTTGTCCAGAGCTCAACCGGGAAAGGACTCAGGTTCAGAGAGGTGGCACCCTGGTAAAACTGATACGATCAATTTTGCACAGCCAAACTGCAGCACCATCTCAGGCTGTGCAGGTTCTCAGCCGTGTTTGATCCAAACTCTTCTGCTTAAGACATCAGTCTTAGGTGAAGCGTTTTTGTGATTTGATATTACAAATAAATATCACAGTGAAAACAAAGGCCAATTTTAGAACATTTTTCTTTCCAATCAGCGAGCCCTCACCCCCATTCTCTTGGGCCTTGCCAAGCAGATTTCTTTCTTGTGCAACTGTTAAAGCTCCCTGGATCTTTCTTACAGAGCATGGATGGAATGCATTGAGGCAGTGATTCCTGAAGAAAGGATCTTTGAATAGGCTGTCCCAGAGATGACTGGTGAGATTGTTGAAAAATCAGACTCCCGGGCGCTCTTTCCTAAGGTCCTAATTGAGTTGGTCTGGCTGGACTAAGGAATCTGTTTATTTAAAGAGTTTCCCAAGGTGATTTACCCAGATTAGGGAGCCGGTGGCCTGGGTAAGGCAGAGAGCTCTGGCGAAACATCAGCTTCACACCCAGGAGCCCCTTGGATCCCTTCCTCTGACTATTTCTCCTAAGAGCAGCCCACCCCTCTAGCAAAATGCTGCAGAAAATCCACCCCCCACTCCCTGGAATCAGCTGTCTTTCTCCACCCAGCTGAGTTCCTATTAGTGAAATAAAAATGTAGCACTTAGAAAAAAGAAGTTAATTTTGCAGAAGCCCAGCAGAGGGGAATTCAATTAATGTGAAAGTGTGTTCATATAACTCATCATCCATTCTACTAAGCTGCTTCCAGACCTGTCATCAGAGGCCGGAAGAGCTTCTGGCAGCTGAATAGAAACTGGGTCACAGGGTGTGAGAAGTTAGAGGCTATTCCCAGCACCTTTTAGCTCAGACGTGCAGAGAGGGGGAGATAGCTAAAACCCCCCCGTTGGCTGCCAGGGTTCTGCAGAGCTCATTAGCCTTCAGGAGACCACACTCTGTCTTGAATAAGCTGTCTGCTATCTGGCCGCCTCAGCGGGGTGGGGTCCTGTCGTCCCCAGACCAACAAAGTCACTCGTTAGGGAGGGGATGTCCGACTGAAGTCAAATCTAAAGTTCCCTTCTCTTTCCTCTCATGATCATGCGGTCAGGGGCTCATCTCTCCCCGGTTGTGATGTAGGTTGAGTTTCTGGCCCTCATCTCTTTAAAGAGCTCCCCGCTACCCCGTCTGAATTTCTCACTGCCTGCTGGACATGTCTCGAATTAGACCCCGTCATCTGCCACCCAAACTGCTCTTCGCTCTCGCTTCCTTTTCCCACCACGCTTCCTTCCCTGCTGCCTTCCTCTCCAGCTCCTCTTCCATCACCCTCTTTCACAGACCATGGCAAATCCTCTGGCCGGGGCGACGTGCCCCCTTCTGCCCTCTCAGTACCATCCTCACGGTCAGAATCCTAGCTCTCTCCTCCATCACGTTTTTATCTCAACTACTGACATGACCGCTGACTGTCACTACCCCAGCTGGTCCTTTCCTTTCTCAAGGATGCTGCCTCCTTCCCAGCAAAGCTCCACTCCACGTGGTCCTCATTTCCCTGTTCACAACTCGGCCCTTAAAAATTTCAAATGTCCTCCTTCCCTGGTGGCGCAAAGGTTAAGAATCCTCCTGCCAATGCAGGGGACATGGGTTTGATACCTAGGCTGGGAAGATCCCACATGCTGCAGAGCAACTAAGCCCGTGTACCACAACTACTGAGCCTGTGCTCTAGAGCCCACAAACCACAACTACTGAGCCCACATGCTGCAATGAAGACCCAACACAGACAATAAATAAATAAATAAATACTGAAAAAAAAATCAAATGTTCTCACTACTTCTCAAATCTTACTCCTCCCCTTTCTCTTGTATGTACTTTACGTACGTTCTAGCTAACTCTGTGTACACCCCATAATTCCCAACCTCTGGGCTTTTGTAAGTGCTGGCTCTTTCTTTTGGGTTTCCCTTCCTCTAATCTTTGCATGCTGAAATCCAACACACATCACCAGAGTTTTCCTGATACCCTTTCTTCTAGATAAAACATTGCTACCTCCTTGGTTAAATCTGCCAAACAGATTTTAAGGGGAAATTTGATGATCTGTTTCCAGAATTGCATGCAAACCCACAGATATACTAATATAACCTATGCACAAATCCATACAACATCCCAGTCTTCAAATCCACACTTCTCTTTGATTGCTGGGATGAGGTGACAGAGATGTAGCTATGATTCCAGTCAGTTGGCAAGACCAACAAGAACATGCAGGATAGTTTATAGGGCGGAGGAAGGGGGCGGCAGATGGAACATTTCTAGATTTAATCTCAGTCTTGTTGCCTTAACAACTTGTTGTAGATTTCAAAGAGATGGGCTTTTTTTTTTTCTTCTTCTTAATGGAAGTCAGAGTTATAACAATAGCACTGAAAATAGCCAACTCTCTGTTAAATGGCTTTTGTTGCTGATTTTTCTTTTCATGAAAGGCCAGTAGAACTTTCAGATTAAGATCCAATAAGGGAAAAGAGAAGAGGTAACTTGCACTAAATGCAAAAATCTCCTGTGTGTACAACCTGATTCCAAGCCCCAAACACGGGGATCCATTAACACTGTTCTCACTTTCCAGTCTGTTCCATCAGCAGCTTTTCACGACGAGACAACGTCTTAGATGTGCTTTTACTTTTCTATATCATGCTTAAACAAAAGGTTGAACTGTCTGGAAATTATTTTTTTCTTAAAAGTAAATTTTTAGTCCCGTGTTTCCCAGGCCCTGGCCCCTGGGCCAGTGTGATTAATTTGCAGCATCCCACGCGCCTGCGCAGCTCTCTTCCCAGCTGTAACATCTTCCTCCTTGGCTTCTCTTTTCCTCGGCTCCCATGGTCTTCAGTAAGGAAGTTATATTGCTACAAGAGTGCAAGTATGATTTGTTTTGCAATTTGCTGCCCTAGATTATAAATGCTCCATGATCCCAGTGTTTCTCTTCCTTCTGCCCTGCCTATTATATGCTGTCTTAGTCTGTTCTGGCTGCTATAACAAAATACCACAGACCAGGAAGCTTGTAAACAGTAGAGATTTATAGGGCGCAGATCTGGAGGCTGGAAGTCTGAGATGGGTGCCAGCATGGATGGGTGAGGGCTCTCTTCTGGGTCACAGACTTCTCGTTGTGTCCTCACATGGAAACAGGGCATGGCTCTCTCTGGAGCCTTTTCTGTAAGAGCACCAATCCTGCTCAGGAGGGCTCCACCTTCATGACCTAATCACCTCCCAAAGGCCCCACCTCCTCACACCATCACATGGGATGTTAGGGTTTCAACATAGGAGTTTGGGCAGGGGGCACAAATGTTCAGAGGACAGCCGGTGCAGCCAAGGCAGAGTGAACACTAATTGACCAGCGTGTCCGCAGGGTGCGCTGAGCAGCAAGGTGTGCTTGAGCTGATTGCTGCCCCTGCAGGACACATCTTTTGTGTAGAACGTCACCCAGGGAAACAGTGATGGAATGTATTCTGCTGTGTCCTTGACATTCAACCAGTGTTGACTTGGATCCTGTTTCAGGGCTGTTAAGTCAATTGGCTGGGGTGTGGCCAACCTATTGTGCAGCTTGAAGTAGGAAGCATTGGATAGTGTGTTCCATTGAGCTGTGGACAGATGACTGAACCCGTTAGCTGTCTCCTCAGAAGTGTAAGCAGGGCTCAGACTCCTGCCTTCTCCAAACTGTGGGTTCTGACATTCAAGGGGGTTGTGAATATAAAGAGAAAAACTCACGCATGAAGAAGCCCTCATGAATCTTCCCTGTTTCTCAGATTCCCCTTGGGAGTCATTGTTGGTCATTTCATTTTTCTTATGCGACTTTTAAGATTCTTGGAGAAGAAAAAAAGAAATGGGTTTTTTTTTGGTTCCTTCCCACTGGGATACCTTACAAAGAAATAGTGGAGCTGAAAAATGTGAAGTGGCACATAAATTCTAAAATACCCCAGAAGGTATTGAGTTCAGAGTCAGTGCTGGCAAAACTGCTCTAAATTATAACTCCTCCAAAAGGGGAAAGCACCCCTGTCGTAAAAAAACACAAATAAAATACAAATTTTCTGCACACACTCAAATTTATGGTTCTTAAACGATTTTGTTGGATGCCGGTACACGATCTATATCATCAATATTTCTGGTTTCCTTATGGGAAGTGGGAAATTGTGTGCTAATGAATTAGAGGTTTTGATTCAATGTGAAAAAAAATGCTTTTCAGTCAGTTTTCTTTTGTTTCTTTTAAATTCAGTTATTGTCCTGCTCTGTTACAAAATATGACATTTGTCATTGCTTTATAGGTTTGGATCTGCGAGGCCAGCGCTCAGGAGGTGGTTCAATTCCTCCTGCCTGCCTACCCTGCCTGCAGTTAGGAGGTGTGGACAGCAAGTGGGTGATAGTGGCTTACAGCTCAGCGATACAAATGTTAACAAAGAAAAAACTGGAGTGTTTTCAATTAGATTTTGTTTTTAAATTGCCCTGCCCCAAAGTAGCTTATCACAAAAATTGCAACATAATAACTTTCTCTAACACTACTAGTCACCACGCTATAAAATGGTGACTTTTCTAGAGTCACATAAGGAGGAAGACAAAACTCCTGGCTGGAATTCTCTCTCATCGTCTTGTCTGGGTTTCCCCTCTGTGCTACTTCTTCATGGAGGAGTAAATTCAGAGCAAGAGCGAGGGGCCAGGGGCAGGAGCAAGAAGGAAAGGCGAGCCAGAAGAAGATGCCGTAGTGAGCTGGCCACAGCTCTGGGGGGGCCAGTTGCTCCATCACGTGGCTGTCCTCTGAGAAGCCCTATATGTGTGTTGCAGGACAGCCCACCTGGGAGGGGAAAGGGGAGGGAGTTGTCTAGCTGCTCCTGTATCGTGCGTGTCCAAGGTGAGCTCCATGGACTTCTGCCTTGCACAGCCATTCTCACAGCTGGGGCCAAAGTTCTTTGATGAAGTTTGTTATATTTGACTGACTCCCAGGCTGTCGCCAATGGCCTGGGCATCTGGACTGCTGCTTGGAAAACAATAGCCTGTCGGATTGAAGACACCCCTCTTCGGGGCCGTGCATTATGGAAAGCAATTGCAGCTGCTGATCAAGTCGTCCAAGTCATTCAAGAAGATGTCCTCTTGATGCACATACCTCAGTAATGCAGCTGCCCCGAAGGGGGCTGGCCTCTCTGCTGCCTCCTTGGCAATCAGGATGAGAGGGCTGGGCGGCGATTCAGGGCTCTGTGAGTATCTGGGATTCCCCTCCGAGCATTCCTAGGCACGAGGCCTCCTTTCTCCTAGCAGCAGTCCAGGCGGGACAGGTTAGTGCACCCTCAGGGTGGCATCCCAGCCGAAAGGGGTCTAGAGGATTCACATTTATTTCTGGTTCAGATACCTGGATTCCATGTGTTTCCCTCTTCCACCACCCCCAGGGGGCCGGGGTGGGGGGTGGACTGTATTTCTTGCAGGAAGCTAGGCATTAACTCTCTTTCCTAAAGCATGATGACCTTCACCTTAGGGAACTTTTTGTTAGTTAGTTTGTTTTGTCATTAAAGAGGTATTTCAGTTTTTTTCCATTAGAGATGCCTTTATTATCTATTTACAGTTTTATTGAGATATAATCCACATATGATATGTTTCGCCATTTTATGTTTTATTTTTTGGCTTTTTAATTGAAGAATAGTTGATTTGCAATATTATATTCGTTTCAGGTATACAACAGAGTAACTCAATATTTTTATAGGTTATACTCCACTTAAAGTTATTACAAAACAATGGCTGTGTTTCCCTGTGCTGTACAATATACCCTTGTTTATCTATTTCATTCCTGGTTGTTTGTACCTCTTAAACCCCTGCCCCTCCCCCCACTGGTAAGCGCTAGTTTGTACTCTGTATTTGTGAGTCTGTTTCTGTTTTGTTACCTATATTCATTTGTTTTATCTTTAACTGGGTCATTTATTAAGTTGTTTCATACATATTATGTTAAATATAAATATATACATACACACTCATACATGTATATATTGGTATATATATATGATACAAGTCCTTTATCAGCTATACTATTTGAAAAAATTCCTTTTCCATCACATGGGCTGTCTTCACTTTCTTGATGGTTTCCTTTAAAGGACAAAGGTTTCTCGTTTTCATTATGCTTAGTTTATTTTTTGTTGTCATTGCTTGTGATTTTGGTGTCATAGTTACTCTTCATAGTTTTAATCTGTATTTCTCTAAAAATATTGAACATCTTGTCCTGTGCTTATTTGCCATTCATATCTTTTATATGAAGTGTCTGTTCAAATCTTTTGCACTTTCATTTTTATTTTTTTTAACTGCAGTTTTATTTTCTTATTTTTTAGTTGTGAGAATTCTTTATGTATTTTGGATACAAGTCCTTTATCAATGTGCTTTGCAAATATTTCTTCCCTGTTGGTGGCTTGTCTTTTAATATTCTTCACTTTGCATTTTGAAAAGCAGAAAGTTTTACATTGATGAAGTCCAATTTATAACTTTTTAAAAATATGATTCATACTTTTGGTATTTTACCTAAGAAACGTGTCACCAATCTAAGGTCACAAATATTTTCTTCTATGTTTTCTTCCATAATTTTTGTTATTTTAAGCTCAGCATTTAGGTCTGTGATCCACCCCACAGTTACTATATATGGTGCAAGATGTGGATCAAGGTTCATTTGTGTGTGTGTGGATATCCTATTGTTCTAGCACCATGTAATGAAAAGATCCTCCTTTATCCACTGAAATGGCTTTGTACCTTTATCCCTGGGTTTTAGCAATTTGATTATTTTCTTTCTTAGAGTAGTTTTCATCATGTTTCTTCTGCTTGAGGTTTGTTCAATTTTTTCTCTCTCTCTTTTTTTTTTTTTGGTAGAAGCTGGTGGGCATTGCCTTTATTTATTTATTTATTTATTTATTTATTTATTTATTTATCATTGACTTTTTTAGTTGCATTGGATCTTCATTGCTGCGTGCAGGCTTTCTCCAATTGTGGTGAGCAGAGGCTACTCTTCATTGTGGTGCACGGGCTTCTCATTGCAGTGGCTCTTGTTGTGGAGCATGGGTTTCAGTAGTTGCGGCACACAGGCACAGTAGTTATGGCACATGGGCCCCAGAGAGCACAGGCTTCAGTAGTTGCAGTGCATGGGCTCAGTGGTTGTGGCACACGGGCTTTGTTGCTCCACGGCATGTGGGATCTTCCTGGACAAGGGATCGAACCCATTTCCCCTGCACTGGCAGGTGAATTCTTAACCACTGAGCCATCAGGGAAGCCCTATTCAGCTTTTTGCATTCGTGGGCCTATAATTCTCATCGAATTTGAAACATTTTAGGCTGTTACTTGTTCCCCTGTCTCTTATTTCCTACTGGGATTTCAATTAGGTCTGTTTGTTTATACCTTTTTTTTTTTGGTATTTTCTCTTTCTGTGTTCATTATTGATAATTACTGTTGTTAAGACTTCAAGTTCACTAATGTTTCCTTCTGCTGTGTCTAATCTCTTCTTATTCCCATCTACTGTGGTTTTGTTTTTTGTTGTTGTTTGTTTTGTTTATTGTTTTTTAAATCTCTAGAGGTTCAATTTGGGCCTTTAAAATTGTTTTCTCCTTATCATGCTCATGCTTTTCTTTGTCTTCTTGAACATATGTAATACATTTATAAAAGCTATTTTAATGTCCTTATCTGCTAATTCTATAATCTTTTTCATTTCTGGGTCTGTTTCTATTGATGATTTTTTTTGAATTATGGCCCATATTTTCCTGCTTCTTTGAATGCCTGATGTTTTTGTATTAGATGCTAGACATTTCGAATTTTATGTTCTTTGGTGCTTTTTGAGGGGTAGGGAGAGGGAGGTTATTCTTTTAAGTACTTTTTGAGTTTGTTCTGGAATATAATTCGTTTACTTGGAAACTGTTTTATCCTTGACAGGCTTGCTTTTAAGTTTTGTTAAGCTGGTGTTAATGACTGAATCTTCGTGTCTCCAACAAATTCGTATGTTGAAGATCTGTCCCCCAAAGTGGTGACATTTGGAAGCAGTGTTTTGGTTTAAATGATGTCATGAGGGTAGGGACCCCATGGTGGGATTAGTGTCATTATAAGAGGAGGAAGAGAGACCAGAGCTCACTCTCTACCACTGAGGATCCAGTAAGAAGTCTGCAAGCCAGGAAGAGATCCCTCACTAGGACCTGACTCTCTTGTCGCCTTGACCATGGACTTTCCAGCCTCCAGAACTGTGCGAAATAAGTGTCTGCTGTTTAAGCTACCCAGTCTGTGGAATGTTGCTAGCACCCTGAGCCAAGACAGCAGGTCTAGAATGGCCTTCACATTTGACCTGCTATTTAGGTAATTCCCTGTTGAGGACTCTGCTCAAAGCTCTGTGTATCCAGAGGTCTTCCTACCCTAGCTGATGGGGGGATACAAATAATTTCTGTCCCTGGGGGGTGTTTTCCTTGCTGCTTTCCAGTCTTTTCCCCTCTGACGTTAGTAGCTACTTCACATGTGTGCAGACATCAATATAGTTAAGCACTTAAGAAGAATCCTCTGAACATTTCCTAAGTTCTCTCTCTGTTCAGCAATCTGTTCTCTAGTACCCTGCCCTGTTCTCTAGTACCCTTCGGACTCACCAAATATTGAACTTTATTCCCCTACTGAGGAAGTCCACTGGGCTCTGAGTTCTTCCCTCCTGTACTGTGACCTGCTACGCACTGCAATTGTTAAGCTGGCCATCATTTTATTTGCCTCCCTTCTCTCAGAGATTACTCTCCTAGGATGCCTGTTACCCAATGAGTGAAAACTACTGCTTCATATATTTGTCCAGTGTTTTAGTTGTTTAAGGTAGAAGGGTAAATCAGGTTCCTGCTAATCCATTGTGCAGATGTAGAAGTTTTCATCCTACCCCAAAAGGCGTGTTGGGGGAAGCTGCTGGCCTCTATGCACTGCAGGAGCTGGGCACTGGGGAAGTCGCCTGTGCTACTGGAGCTGGATACTGCCCACTGCAGAGCCTGGCCAGCAGGCACTCCACAGCCAGGAAGCAGCGTCCTCTCCTCCTGTAATGTCTCTCCAGTGCCCTCTACTGACAAAGCTTAACGTCATCTGGTAGAGAAATATTTAAGGGGCCCACATCCATTTTCCCAGGGCAGGTAATGAAGTATGAATTTAGAGCTAAGAGATAATAAATTGATAACTGGTGTACATATTGTGGAGGACTGCTGTCTATCGGTATTTCAAAATTATGTGGCCATCTGGTAAATTTAGATCTATAACATCAATTAAATGCTTTTCCTGAAACATTTTGAGCTTGAGTTTTTAGGTAATTAAGATTTATTTAGTTTGGAGAAAAGCGGCTTCATCCATTCCTAGCAAAGAAGAAAATAAAACTTTAAAGTAGCATGCTATATTTGTCTCCATTTTTCCTTATTATTTGGAAAGGAGAGAAGAAGAGGAGAGGAAGGCACCTAACGTTGTTGAGCTACTTCTCTGTGCCAGGTGCTTTGCATATATAATTATCTGACACCCTCAAAACTATCCTGTGAAGAAGTTTGGCCGTGTGCCATTTTCTAGATGAGCAAATAAGATTGGGGCAATTTGCAAGCTTAACAGTCTCCTGGGAAGCTTGCTGATGGTGAAGATGACTTGACCAGCCCACAACTTCTAATCCAGTACGTTAGGGATGAGGCCCAGGAATGCACATGTTAAACAAACCCCAGGAGATTCTGTTGCATGTGGTCCATGGGCCACATTGTCAGAGACATATTTCAATAACTTGTTCAAGGTCAGAGAGTTCAGGGGCAGGCTTCAGACTGAGTGGACTATTGTCTCTAACCATGTCCATCCTTTCTCCCCCTGCCGTATCAAACTGTGGGTTAGGAGTGAGGACAGGAGAACAGTTGCTGGGCTTAAATTAGTTAGTTTCAGGCCCACCCTAAAGCTATGTACAGTCATCCCTCAGTATCCGCAGGGGATTGATTTCAGGACCCCATGGATAACAACCTCCATGGATGTTCTTGAGTCTTACAGTTGGCCCTCGGTGTCTGCGGGTTCTGCATCCAATTATCCAGGTTCCTCGGATCAAAAACTGTTCAATCCATGGTTGGCTGATCTGCAGATTCGGAATCCGTGGATATGGAGGGCCTATTGTGTTAGGAGATAATCAGCTAAAGAACAAGCAGCTGTTTAAAAACGAACCCAGAACTAATAGACTGTGTTTCAGGAACAACATTTTATTGGAGCAACCCTGGGTGAGTTAGTTCACTCTTGTAGGAATGCAGTATGTTCCTTCTTTCACTCTGCTTGTTGATAGACTCTCAGTGTGACTTTAGAAAAATCAGTTAATAATCAGAGGGCGATCTCCTTCTTTCTCTAGGAAATTGTTGGCAGTTGATCATAAATTACACCATAAAATTGTCAGATAATGTGACAATTCTGTACTGAGAATATTCAATAGTGAGAATTTCTGAGACCACCAGTTTTCAAAGAAATTTTTTATCTTTCAGAGTTATTTGTCAAATGCTAATCGATAATGTTTATTTTCTTAAGTGGTTCCAAATGAGATAGTTTTAGATGTTTTCTTGTTGAGCGGTGCCTCATGCAGTATTAGGGATGAGGGAATGGAACCGAGCTGTGTTTTGGGTTGGGCAGTATATTTAATTTTAGAGAATTTGGAGATTGATGCATTATTAAATAGATGCATTCCACGTGTGGGTGACTCATTTAGTCTAGGTTCTGCCCTTGGTGTGCAAATGTGACATTTGGAGACACTTTGTTTAAGCTATTGAGCATCTTTTTCTACAAAAATGGAAACAGAGCATCTAAGGCAAAACAAGGTTTTTATCAGTCAAATAAATGGGCCTGAATAAAACTTTGTGTTAGGATTATGACCTCCCTGGCACATGGAGATTGCTTTTTGCTTACCTTCATTTGATAAAGAACTCTACTAGAAAAGACCGTGGTCTTTTCATTGGTAGAATAACTCAATTTCATAAAGTTCTCAAGTTAATTCATAAATGTAATGCAATTCCAACAATCTCTTAACTGGATAAATTGAATGTAAGCATCATGTGAAAAAAAATAAAGTAAGGATGGCCAGGAACATTAAAAAGAGAGGGATGGAGGGAGGGAAAGAGAGAGAGAGAAAGAGAGAGAGAGAACTATCTCTATTAAGTATCAAAACATATTCTAAAGCCACAAAAACTAAAACAATGTGATATTGGTGCATGGCTAGAAAAACATAGATAGAATAGCAAGTCCTATTACACACACCTACATATAGTACAAATACACACAGGACACAGGAGGAGAAAATAGGGATGATGTAGAAAATGGTTTTGGATCACCTCGATAGTTATCTGGGAAAAAAACTGGATTCCCATCCTACATGTTATATACACAGAAATCTACAAAGTGATTAAAATTTAGATACTAAAAAGGAGAATTAAAAGTATTAGAAACATATATAAAATTTAAATACAGAAATTCTTCCTAAGAATGAATAATGCCATAAGGGAAAGACTGATAAATTCAAGTCAATAAGAAAACTAACAGCCCAGCAGGAAAATGGACAAAAGATGGGAAAGGACAATTCATGAGAAGCAAAACAGAAATAAAGGAAATAGAAATAGTCCCCAGATAAACAAAATGGTGCTCAACCTTATTTATAATAAGGGAAATAGTCATTAAAATTATAATGACACATCGTTTTCTGTTGTTAATCATACGTGCTGCATTGGCTAGAAAGTGGAGAAATAGACTGTCTCACCCGTTGCTGGTGGAAATGTAAGTTGGGGGCAGTCTGTATGGAGCACAGTTTAGCCATGCCTTTCAAAATGCCACATGCGTGTAGCCTTTGACCTTCTCTGTATTTATCTCAAATACACTCACGGGTATGAAATGACTTCTGCATAAGCGTATCTGTCAGAGCATCACAATCCTGTCAAGATTGTAAAGAAAAATGTGTTATATCCATATTATGGAATACTACACAGTCATTGAAAAGAATGGGGCAGCTCTTTATATATTGACACTGGAAATGCATTGTTTTAAAAAAGGTACAGAACAATGAGCAAACCAAATAGGTGTGTGTGTGTACATGCATGTGTTGCACGCATGTATATATGTGTATAGTATATGTGCATATGTGCACATACATGTTAACACATGCAGTGTCTCTGCAAGATACACAAGAAGTTGGTTACAGTGGGTCCTCAAGGAAGGTAACCTGGGAGTCTGAAGGAGACCAGAGGGAGGTCTCCTTCTTTGATGGTATTCTATTTTTTTTTAATAAATTTATTTATTTATTGGCTATGTTGGGTCTTTGTTGCTGTGCACAGGCTTTCTCTAGTTGTGGTGAGTGGGGGCTACTCTTCATTGAGGTGCGCAGGCTTCTCATTGCAGTGGCTTCTCTTGTTGCGGAGCACGGGCTCTAGGTGCATGCGGGCTTCAGTAGGTGTGGCATGCGGGCTCAATAGTTGTGGCTCACGGGCTTAGTTGCTTGGTGGCATGTGAGATCTTCCCGGACCAGGGATCGAACTCGTGTCTCCTGCATTGGCAGGCAGATTCTTAACCACTGTGCCACCAGAGAAGCCCAATGGTATTCTTTCAGATATCTTTCAAATTTTGTGTCATGAGAATGCATTACTTATGTTTTAAAATTGTTCTGGTTAATAATCATTTTGGAGAACTTCTAAGATGACCGGATCTCAGGATGGCTTCCCCAGAGCTCACGACCTCCTTCACCAAAGTGTAGGAAAGACTCCACTAGAAATGAGTTTATCTTTGTTGTTTTTGTCTTGGTTCCTATTTTAAAGGACAACCATAAGTATGTCAAGAACAGTCCTTGCATTTATGCGAAGCACATGCTCACATACATCTGTTTTGGTCTCAGGGCAGTGTTGAGACAGACACGAGGTACAATCCAGACACAGCCCAGGGTGCCAGGAGCCCAGAGCCTCCCTGCCAGTCATCACTGAAACCAGCAGTAGAACACAAATCTTCTGTGTTTCCCTTACTATTTCGTCCAATATGATGGGTAATGTGCTAATAATAACAACATTTTGAGCACCTACTGTGTACCAGACTCTCAAACATACTATGCCACTCATTCTACCTGTTTTATCATTTGTTTTATATTTTATCGTTATGCTTCTGTCAGGCAGGTGGCATCCCATACTTCTTGGTCACCTCATGATTTGTTTTTGCTTTTCTGAAATGAAAATTGCTTCCTTGCTTTTTTTTTTTTTTTTGAATTCTAAAGATAGTATGTTTTCTTAAATAGTAAGAGAGTCAGACAATAGGCAGTGGTAAAGCGGAGAAAATGAAAAATAATCCAAAAGCCCATTGCTAAGACCCAAGTACTGTTAACATTTTGACATGTGTACTATCAGACTTCCTGCCATGCATAGAGAACATATAGGTAGGTCTTGTGTATAGAGATTGAATAATTTTTGGATATTCTTCTTTTTTCACTTGATAAATCGCAGTCTATATTATTAAATCATTAACTTTAATAAATATAGGATGTTTTGTCATGTAGGTAAACTACGCTTAACTAACTTGCTCTCAAAGTTTTGCTACCATGAACAATGCTGTAATATAACATTTGAACATAGCTACAGGCACTTGTCCTATTATCTCTGAAGGATTGATTCCTATACATGGAACTGCTGAATCACTTGTAGCTTCTCTGAATGAACTTGGAGAAAGAAACTTGAACTTGAGATCCCACTATAGATGCCATTAATAAAAAGGACTTCCTGCTCTTTCCAAATACGTCTCCTTACTTTTCTCAGTAGCTTCCGTACCTGTGTTCAAATGTCCACATTTCCATACTGTCACTTCCACTATTTTCCTTTACATAGCATTTATCTTCTGGAAAAAAACAACAGTTACTTTGGACTTTGTTTTATCATAATTGTTCTCGTTAAATGAATTTTCATTTGTTGTGTCTGATTTTCCTTAGCGGAGACAGCTGAGGTCTGCAGAGCAGCTTAGCGAAGCCATCTGTGTGTACGGAAAAGCAGAGACAATTAAAACCTGTTGACAACTTTGGGCAAAGCTGCGGGCCTCATGTTCTGCAATTTATGTGAAAAGCTGAGGAACAATCAGTTCAAGCTGGTTCTTCAAAGAGACACAGCCTGTAACATGCTTTTGGCAGTTCGGCGGCTTTGCACCACAGCAAAGGGTATCTGAGTCCAATGAATTCTGAGATGTGCTGTAGGAGCTCGCGAACAGGACCCACGAAAACAAACACACACTTTGCCATGAAGGCAAGATGGGAGCTGCTGCTGCTTTTTCCAGTTTTCATCTAACTCCACTTGTGACTAACAGACAAGCGTGTGCCTGGTACCTCCATCTCATTGTTTCGTGTGTGCTTATAACAGAGGAACGAAGAGCCCTTCCAGTGTCTGCCATGGGACATGCTGGTGTGGGTAGGGGCACACAGGTGGTAAGGATGCTTGGAAAGGCAATGGAGTGTGTTTAAATTTCAGCTCTGCTCTCTCCCAGCTGGGCCACCTTGGTTTACCCTCTGTTTCTTATGTTTTGAAGTATAGAAAACAATACGTGGTTGTCCTATCATCCTGCACGACTGACAGGATGGCTGAGGTTATGCCTAAGAGGCTCATGCCCTTTTCATTCATCCTTCCTTATCTCCCTGTTACCTTCCATGTCCTGTTATGCAGTTCCCACCCCTGTCCCTCCGTGGAAATTGCCCTGCCCATGTCACAGTGCCACCTCTGTTACTGGATCCCTGTCTTTGTTTTAGGAAGCTTCTCAGGAACGCTGACCAACTCCACTATCTTGAAGCACTTCTTCCTGTGGCTTCCAAGAACATGTTGATGGTTTCCTTTTCCCTTTGTGGGCACTTCTTCTCCATCTCTGGCATCTTATCTTCTTCCTCTCCCCTATTCGAAAGTTGACAGTTGATGGTACCCAGTTTCTGCCTTGGATCCTCTTCTTCTGCACACATTTGCTGCACAGTCCCATTCGTATCCATGACATCAATTATCATCTATCTATCGGAATGGCCACTACACAATTTAGGTTCAAACACATATCCCAGCTGGCCTCCAGATGTCAATGCTTGGGTACCACATGTTTGTGCAGAGGTCATATCCATCACTACCCCCCTCTCCCCCTCCCCCCACCACTTGTCTAGCCCAGCCTCAGCTCCCTTCCCATTTACGGGTGCCTCAGGGAGCCAGCAGGCCTCCGGGGGGGAGGAGTCCAGTCCAGCCTGGCCCTGTCTTGGGTTCTGCCAGCTTGGTGAATACTGCCTGCTGAGCAGAAGCTGAATTTGGTGAGTTGTACGTAAAGTGTGGACAGTGGACCAAACTCCCATCTCCACAGTGACCCCTTGTGATGGGGTAAAGTCTTATCCTGATGGTAGTGACTCTTTGAGTATGGGTTTCTCACTTTCTAGGGTTCCTATCAAAGAAGGGGTCTCCCATCCAAATTAGGCAAAGCCTGCAGGATTAAAAATCATTCCATTTGCTCCCCAAGGTACTTCCTCAGGGCATCAGGGTCAGAGCAGTAGGAGATCTGGCATTAGTCACCTAATATCATAAGATTGTATCCAGTGTCCAGAGCAGCTGAAGACTGAAGCATCTCTGATGACACAAGGCCACACAGATACCCAAAGGCATGAGAGTCTTCCCTTGAGAGGAAAGGAGGCCATCTGGAATGTGGAAGCAATGGCATCTTCAGTGGACGATGGGACTGCCTGGAGGGGGTGCTGCCTGTGCTGGGGACATTGAACTTGGCAGGTGGGTCTCGATTGTGACGCCAGCCATGCTGCCATGGGTGCTGATGGGAGCCCTCTTCCAGCAGACCTTGGACCATGTGTTAATGCTCCTAAAAGGGAGACTCTGAGCCTTCTCTCCTGCTCCGTACGTGTTGAAGGTGTCAGGCACTGGTTCACCGGCATGGCCAGTTTCTAGCCTGGTCACTTGATGCCTAGGTTGGGATAGACTTCAGGTTCACAGTCTCCTGTGTGATAGTCATTAATGCTAGTTACCAAACGTTTCCAGCTCTCCACCCCCAGGCATGGACATTATTGCACGTTCTGGCCCTCTTCTGGTTGAGTGGGGCCATGCGACTAGTCTTGACCAATGGCTTATGAGAGAAGTCACATGGGTTACTTCTAGGGGTGGGTCCTAGGGTCCTGGGTCCTCCAGAGCCCTCTCTTCCTCGTGGTAGTAGTGACAAGGTTAGCAATTGCGCTTGCTTTCTTGTTATAGGTCCTTGAGAGGCTACCGTAAGCAGAGCCCTCTACTGACCTGTAATAGACACATAGCAAGAGGGAAACATAGCACCTTTGCTGTCATAAGCCTCTAGCATTGTTCCCATTATTTGTTACCACAGCAAAATCTAACTTATCCTGACTAATACCCTTTCCCACTCAGTCACATACTTTCTTGAATGGCATAGGTAGTCTTTAAAAAAACATTTAAAACACAAAGGACTTATTACACCCCTCTAATAAGACAGTGAGATTCACACTTACCTAACTAAAGGAGGAATCAACCAAGATATTCTTCACCGAACATGAAAGATCTGAATCAAGATGATTTTCTCTTTGTCCCAAGACCATGAAGTTACTGGCAACTTTACTCCACAAGGAAAAGAAAAACCGCTGGTAAGAGATACTATTAGGGTATCTCTACCTTGTCTCCAGCACAGATCTCTCTGACACATTTTTCACTGCCTACTTGACTTGGAGATCTCACTGGCATCCCAGACACCACAGGTGCAAAGTTAAAAATCATTGCTTTCACCCCCAAACATGCTCCTCTCACGGTGTTGTCTATCTCAGTGAACGTTTCTAAGTCCATCTAATTGAATCATCCCAACCCCTTTGTCTTCCTTTGCCCTCACACTAAATCTTTTGCCCAGATCTATGGTTTCTCCCTCCCAGTGTCCCCATTACCATACTTTATACCCACCACAATTATTTATTTTTTTCTAGATCAGTATAAGCCTTCTTATGGGTCTCATCGTGTCAAGCCTCTCCTCTTTCCTATCCATGCTTTACATTGCAGCCTGAGTAATAGTTCTATAAGCAGATCTGATCAAAATACTCCCCTGTTGAATACCCTTTAGTGCTTCCCCATTGCTCTTAGAAGAAAGATAAACCTTTAAAATGTCGACAGATCTCTGATTTGGTTCCTGCTTCCCTTTCTGGTTAGTCTTTGACTCACGCCCCAGGCTCAACCACACTGAATGCAATTGAAAATTTCATACTTAAAAAAAAAAAAATCTCCTGGCCTCGTTCTCTCCAGCTGGAACCCTCTTCTCCTCTCGTTTCTTGCCTTATAAGCCTGCTCATTTATTTATCCTTATCTTCGCTCTCACTTCCTCTGGGAAGCCTTCTTTGACTCACCCAGGCAAGCCTAGGTGGCCCCCTTGGCTTCCTTTACAACCTGCTCTCGTGCTTAGTGCCGTATGACTCTGTTGTAATTGCCTGTTCCTGCCCCTCGCTGAAATAATATGCATCAAGTGTTTACATCGATAGCATTTAATCCTCACAACAACCCCTTAAAATAAATAATATTCCCATTTCAGAGCGAGGACCCCAAGCAACAAGAAGTAAGGTGAGTGGTTTAGAAGTCAGTCAACTAGTTGATGGTGACGTGGGACTTGAACACGAATGTGTCTGTGTCCTAAGCTCTTAAGCTTAACCGCTGGACTGTCCTCCACGGGTGCAGTGCTGCTAGGGGGTCTCATTGTCGCGTTCCCAGGGCTCAGCGCACTGTCTGGCACACAGCAGGTGCCCAGTAACTTAGCTGAGTAAATGAATAAAGGAAAGAAATGATGAAAAGGTACCTGGGTAATGATGGCTCATAGGAAAATCTAGCTGCGACTTTTTTTTTAATAACAGCCCTTACGCACAACGAAGCAGGAAAATAGGAAGAAAAATCAAATAGTATCAGCTTGGTTTCTACATAGACTATTAGGAAGCATCTCAGGGAAGAGCCAGGAAGCAGGTCGTGGCGTCTGCATTGCTTTGGAAATGGGGAGGCAGCTTTCCACGGAGCCGCGTTGCTGGGCTCTGTGCCCTGTTGTTGGCAGGCAGTTCAGGGTCTCACTCTCCTTTAATAAACTGCTGTGTCACCAAAGAACCTTCCCAGCTTCAGCACCATGTGCCAGGATGCTGTACATTCACCTATATTTCCCTCAGGACAACGGGCTGTTAAAAATTCCTCTCCTGAAATAAAAGAAAATCAGCATTTATGGGAAAAGAAAAGGTTTCCAATAAGTTCAATACCAACTTGCCTTTGGCTAATGTTTAAATATAAGAAAACTACATTTTTTTTTAAAGGAGTAATTTGTGTATGGCAGCTAACACTGGTAGGGTTTTTACTGGTACTTTTGAATTTATATCATGGTTGAAGTAAGTTTACATCAAGGGTGAGTTTTAAATTATAAATTAAGAACTTCATCCAAGTAACACACGCATGGGTAAAATAAAATCAAATGCAGGATTTATAATAAAAAGCTCTCATCTCCTGCCACTCCTGTCCTTGCCCCAGTCCTACTGTGCAGAGGTAATCACTCTTAACATGGCTCTCCTTTTTCTTTTTCTGGCAGACAAATGCCATGTTTCCAAATGTGATCCTTATTGTTGCCGTGTTTCTTTTCTGTCTTTCTTTTTTCTTTTTAAGATTTATTTATTTATTTATTTAGGGGTGTGTTGGGTCTTCGTTGCTGTGTGCAGGCTTTCTCTAATTGTGGTGAGTGGGGGCTACTCTTCATTGTGGTGTGTTGGCCTCTCATTGCAGTGGCTTCTCTTGTTGCAGAGCACGGGCTGTAGGCTTCAATAGTTGCGATGTGGGTTCAGTAGTTGTGGCTCAAGGGCTCTAGTGCACAGCCTCAGTAGTTGTGGTGCACGGGCTTAGTTGCACTGCGGCATGTGGGATCTTCCTGGACCAGGGATCGAACCTGTGTCCCCTGTGTTGGCAGGCAGATTCTTAACCACTGCAGCACCAGCGAAGTCCCATTGCTGTGTTTCTAAACACACATTATTTGACTTCTTGATCGATCACACTGAGTGTGATGAACCAGGTTTCTGATGTTCAATGTCCTTTGAATACTTTTCTCTAGTTGGAGATTTTCCATGTGATGGGTTCCACCTCGCCCAGTTAGAGGCTCAAACTCATTCTCCAGCCTCCCTTGCCAGAAAGAAGCAAGTTTGTGGCACAGGCTCTGCTAACTAGGTACACCTGCAGGGTACTGGGCTTCAACCCAAAAGGGAGCAGAGTGATGGGGTCGGTTTTATAGGGAAACCACATTCTCTGCTGAGTGTGGCAGAAGTCTTCCAGCTCCTGGGGGTAGCAGAGACATAACTTCTTCTATCCAGGACTGAGTGTCATTGGGAGGGGCTACGGAGTCTGTGCCAGCCATGGGAGTGGGGTTGGGGCATTCCCTGAGAGCAGCCTGTATATAACCACTCACTGCAGAGCTGTTGAAGGAGCTGACATTTGCTCTTCCTTCCCTATGAGTTTCGTGCTGGGACTCCTGTGCCACTTCTGCAGTGGAGCAGGGTTCAGAATTGTGTGAAACTTTAACCAGTTCTGTGAGCCTCTAAGGGATTCTTTGAGCTGCCCAGGACCCTCTAAGGAACTGATTGTATGTTTAAACTTGTCATCCTGATTTCTGCTGTTTGCAAAAAAGGACTACTGGTCCTTTTGATCAAGATATTGACCACTGCTGTAGGGGATGAGAATCGATCTTATTGTTATATACACCCTACCTCCTCTTCTCCTATCCTTTCAATTTTTGGTGATTGTATTTTAATTTTTAATTCTTCTGCTGATTACCTTTGTAACAGTTAATGCAAGTAAAAAATTTATTATTATTCCATAAACTTTATCTTCCCCCCTGATTTATTGAGAGATAATGGAACATAAAACACTGTATAAGTTTAAGGTCTACAACATGCTGATTTGATACACTTATATGTTGCAAATGATAACTACTATGGTATAGCTAGCTAACGCCTTCATCACATCACGTAATTACCACTTTTTGTGTGTGCGTGGTGAGAACATTTAAGATCTGCTCTCTTAGCAACTTTCAAATATATAATGTAATATTACTAACTGTAATCGCCATGCTGTACATGAGATCCCCAGAACGTACTCATCTTGTAACTGAAAGTTTGTACCCTTTGATCAACATCTTCCCCATCCCAGCCACCAGTAACCACCACCCTGCTCTCTCATAAACTTTATCTCCTTATTTCAGCACTTACAGGATCCTACTACCCTACCCTTCCTTCCCTCCCTTATCACCCTTTCACCTCCCAACTTCTGCTAGCTGTAGCTGTGTTTTTACTTTGTCAAGGTTGATAACATTTCAATTCTATTCTATAATCATAATTAAATCTGCTGTGCTTTATCTCTCGGTGGATTCTAAAACTGGAAAACTAATAAGCAGCATTGACATTATTAAGACTCTATAAATGTTAACTTCAGAGACGAGGGAAGAGCTAATGATTACATTTCCTGCCCTATAGGTCTAATGTCATGCTTCCTGTGTACTTGAAACACAATGTTCCTAGCTTCAAGGTCATATGGATTTTTCTGTTCTTACAACTTATCAGTCATTCAGAATCAAGTCATATTTTTCTTGCCCTCAATTTTGGACCTTGACGTTTTCTCTCTTTATGTTTACCAGGTGCTTCGAATTGGAATTCTTTTTTCTTACTTAAAAAGAATCTTAGAATGTACTAGTAGACATTTTCAATAGAAAATATATATAAATAAAAAACTTGAAGATTAAAAAAAAAAAAAAAGAATCTTAGGTCTCTGCTATAACTTCATACATATCCAGCCTTTCAGTAATTGCTATTGTAAAGCATCCCTTTACCCCCCTCTGCCCCCTACAATAAGGTCTCTCCCAGGATGCTCTGACCTGGACCTGTTTGTTCTCCAGACCTGTGCACATTCATCATCCTTGGGCTTCTCTTCAGTGACATCCTGGGTTAAAGACCAGTCCTGGATTCCATGTCATCAGTTTGGTCTTGCTGGTTTTGCAGGAGTATATACTCAGAAGACTTCCTCAGACAGACAATTCAGTATATAAATTGGGTCTTTGTACATCTGAAATTGTTTTTATTTTACTCTCACACTGCATTGCTAGTTTGCCTGGGTATAGAATTATGAGTTCAAAATGTTTGTTTTTTCCTCTTAGAATTGTGAAAACATTGATTTAGTATCTTCTGAATCTAACATGACTAATGAAAAGTTGGATGAGTCCTTGCATTTTCCTTTGGAAGCTTTTATGATTTTTTTCTCTATCATTAGCATTCTGAAATTTCAAGAGGATGTGCTCTAGCTGTACAGCTATTTCCATTCATCCGGCTCCGTACTCAATAGACTTATCAAATGTGAGGACTTGCCTCTTTCAATGTGAAGAAATGCCCTATTATTTCTTAAAAAAAATCTCCCATCCATATTCTCTGTTCCCTTTTTCTGCAATTTCTCTTAGCCAACTGGAGGATTTCTGCAACTTGCACATTAATCTTCTATAAATCTTATCTTATCCCTCAAATTTGCTATCTCTCTGCCATTTGCTTTACACATTAGGGGAGTTTTTTGGCTCTGTATCTCATCGGTTCTATTTAATTTTGTATTTTAGGTATTACATTTTTTAATTTATAAGATTTTTTCCTGTTCTCTAGTTGTTACCTTTTCAATCATACTAATCTTGTTTTATGAATAGGATATCTTCTCAAATATCTTTGAAGATATTCATTAAATACTTAAAATATATCTTCTAGTTCTTGAATTATTTCTGTTCTCATGAGAATTTATACGTTTTGACCTTTTAGTTTCCTTCTGGTTGTTGTCCTCCGGTGTCTGGTGATCGTGTTGGTGCGTTCCTATTTATGGGTGAGAATTAGTTTCACAATGATAACTGTCCAGTGTTGGTTTCTTCTGAATCTGAGTTGATGTCCTTTTGGGGAGGCTTCTCTCCTGAATGGGAAGGCAGACGAGGAACTCCATGCAGATGCACAGGACTCACTCACTGGCAGGCTTTGCTTTAGGACGTGCACGTGGAAACCAGCCTGGGGTCAGACATTCTACTTCACCTCCTCCCGAAAATGCAGGACAAGGAGGCCAACCTCACACTAAACCAGATCCCTCTTCAACTGGTTCGTTTGTTTCTTTTAGAGAAGATTCTCCAGTGATTATCCTCCACCTTCCAGAGGTAAAAGCCTACAGGGAAGGGGGCCACTCGCTCTACCCCTAGATGCTCTGGGCATTCTGGGAGGTGACTGGCAGCCGCTGCCCTGAAGTCCCCACTCTCACATTTGGGTTTTGGCTTCATCTGCTCTGTTTCATCCACTAACATGTTTCCATCTGCTTTCACATTCAAGTGTTGAAGTCTTTCATCTACAAAAGACCTTCCTTCCCAGTTTCTTCACTGCTACAGATTTATTTCTTTCCTCACTCTAACACTGTCATTTTAGTGGAATCTCTGGCTCGTATGCTCAATCAGTGGTCTTGCACCAGACACGGCCTCACCCTGGGTGGTGTTTTTGAAAATGAATTTCATTATTGAAAGTCTACTCATGTCTTATCTATATTCCTCTGCTTAACAGTATTTCTGGAGATAAGAATACAATCTTGATTAGAAAGAAAAAGGAAGGGAAGAAGGAAGAAAGGAACTAAGGAAGGAACCAGGGAGGGAAGGAAGGAGAAAGAAAGAATTAAAAGGAAACAAGCAAATGAAAGAAATTTAGACAAAACGCAGCAGTACAAACCATCTCTTAAACACTTTTGATAAGAAGTTGAAAATAATTACATTAGTAATCTCATTGAAAGACCTTGGTCTCACTGACCACCTTATCGTGGGCCATGAATATTATTATTTTTTTTTTTTTATTTATTTATTTTTTTGGCGCGCGGGCTTAGCTGCTCCACGGCATGTGGGATCTTCCTGGCGCAGGGATTGAACTCATGTCCTCTGCATTGGCAGGCAGATTCCCAACCACTGCGCCACCTAGGAAGCCCCATGAATATTATTAAATGAGCAACTTCCAAGAGAAACTTGGTCCTTTATACATGGGACAAGTGTTCTTGCCAACAAGACCTCCAGTACACAGAAAACACATGCCCCAGAGGGTCCGTAGGAGAACACAGATAAACCAATCCACCCAAGCTGTTCAGGGTTATATCAAGGCCTTACTTGATTACAAGACTAGAGAACACTGATACTGCAAATGTAAGCTTCAGTTTTAAAAAGTGTACCTTCTACTTTTCTTATTTCCTTTTCGTGAACTTAATTCTGACCCTAAAACTCTATTCTAAATAGGATGAAGAAAACTGAACCTCACTTGTTACCATGGGCTTCTTCCTTCCTAGCGCTGCAGCAGAATCGTGGAGCCCAGACTATGAGGGGAACCAGTCTATCGGTTACACGAATACTGACATTTTCATAGATCTTTGCTGTGGGTATTTGTCCAGAGAGGAACGTCAGTACTCTAGGTACACTTTCCCTCTGAGGTGTAGTTATCTCTTTGATGCCTTGGACTTGTGTGGGGTCTCCCTTTCTTGAGAGATCTATAGACCTTTCATCTCTCCCTAAAATACTCTCTCTATTGCAATATTTTGATATAATCTCATTAATTGGTGGAGGCTTTAGGAAATAAAATCTAAACCAGTAGGTCATTTGTCTTCTGCCCTTTCTTGAGGCAATGAACCAAGAAGACTGTCTGCTTGAATAGAGGTAAGGGAGTGGGCGGGAGTAGGAGATGCAGGGGGAAGAAGGGAAAATAACAGAAGGAAAAAAATCAGTTAATGTTTCAAAAATACCATCATGCCGCAGTGTGCATGCTTAAACGTAAAGGTAAACCCAGCGGGTTATGTGGGGGGGAATTCAAAATGGCATCCAACCCAGGACGGGGTTGGAGGGTTAGGGCAGAGCAGGGATGGGAGACAAGCAAGGGGGAGTCTTCTGAAGACAGTTCCACAGACCCCTTGACTCACGGAGTAGGAGATGACAATGGCCCCAGTGGTGGGGGACGTATTAACCACGCCCCCTCTCACAGAGGGCTTTGTCAGAGTTGTGTTGCACGACATTCACGAGGATTCCTGAGCCCACGACGGATGTTCCTGGAGGCTGTGAACGTGTAGAAGAGTTACGTTATGTGTAATGGTCATATTATGTGGAAATTTCTCCAATCATTATAGGGGAAGGACAAACATTCCTCGAAAAGTGCCTGGTTACAAACACGTGAGTGCATCGACGCCTTTGCCGCAGGACAGCTGATTTCTTTCAGTCACCCAAGGAGCTCTGAATTTTAAGAGGGGGCCCTTGTAGTCCCATTTGGATCCAGCAATTGATGTCTATTCACTTAAACACTCTAAAGATTCGTTTTGCTCAAGGGAAAAATCATCTAAGAGGATTATGAGCTTTTCATCAAGCAGGTTCAGAAACCAAGCATGTGGACCTGTTGGGCTGTGTACACCGAGCTGGTAGGGATAAGAGGAGTTTCAGCTGCCACGTTCAGCTCCCTCATTAAGTATTGATGAGAAACAAAGTGTTGGGGTGGGCTGGGTTCCCCTAAGGACTGGAAAATCACCTGTTGGCTTTCCTGTCAGGCTGTAAGGCCAGCATCCTTCGGCCCTCTTCCCACACAGACTGGACCCTCCACTTGCTCATGGCTCAACGTGCCCACCAGCCTCAAGCCTCCGTGACTTTGTCTTGGTTTTGGATAATAACTGACCCAATCTCTCAGCATGCCGAATTCAATTCCTATAAGAGAGAATCTGATCTACTAAGGTTGAGTCTTGTCCTCTATTTCCTATAGTGCTGCTTCCTGGATGATGAGTTTGTTGGTAAAAACACAGTGGTCCGGCCACGTCCCTTAGTCAAAGCCAGAGATGTGGGGAGATTATTTGATAAGAGCATGACAGGAATGAGGCAGTAACTAGCCTCCTCAGTACTCTGTTCATCCACAGGTAATCCTTGATGCTGTTAATGTAGATACTAATGCAATTATAACTTATCTCAGTGCATCCTGCCTTTGACTTAGAAATATTCAATATTTCCTATTGCTGATTCCATATGTGCTCCCATATTCACTAATGACCAGAAGATTATCTTTCAGAATTATTTTAGGGAGTTCTACAAGGTTTTCACTAACTAAGGAGCCCCTTGCTGGTATCACTGCTGCTGGTGTTTGCTCCAACAAATGAAGGGGTAGGTGGTCACAAGGCTGAGTCAAAAATAAATCAAGGGCTTCTATTTGTCATGGGCTTGTTTCGTTTCTACTTTAACTTCTCTTTTCCAAAAGCAACAATTACTGAATAATTTTATCGCCTAGTGGATAAAGACATTCCGAGCCTCAGGTCTCCAAAACGAATGTGATTCCTCTAAAGTCTAGTAGTTACTAACTCCTATATGCTAAGACACATCAGTAAACACAGGTCACCATTTTCTCTGTGCTATTTTAACTGCTGCCACTTTTGCATTTCTGTACAAGAGCTGTTCTTAGCCAGAAAATGCCAGATGGCACTGAGGAATCACATTCGCACCATTCTAGAGCAATGTCATCCACAGAAGAGAGCCAATAGCTAATTGACACAGATACCCTTGCTGATTTTATAGAAGTCAAGATGTCCTACTTCTACTACAAGGACTTTCCCTTTACAATTGGCTTGGGTGTCTCGATCTCATTGGAACTTTATTCTGGGTGTAATCTTGCCCCCTAAATTCTGTCCTCAGATGCTGCTCTGCAGTGCCCTCTCTTAAATATGATTTCTCTTTACTTCTAGCTTTGGATAGCCATCCTCCTCCCCAAGTTGCTCTAGCATCCCTTGTCTACATTCTTTGACAGTTACTATTTTTCATTTGTAACTTTTAGTTATCTTTAAAAAAAAGTGTCTACTTCTTATCTTCCCAACCAGCTGATAAGATCTTTGTAGACAACAACTAAATATTTTACTCCTTTTTTCTGTCTTTTGGGACCTCCACGGTGGTTTTCATGGGTAGGTGCCCAATTAGTATCTGTTGATTGAGAGACTGCTATTCTGAGACTTTCTGTATCCAGATTAGAATGCTCAGAAGAACAGAGTCCTATAGTGTGTGACAAAGTCAGGAATTAAATAGTGAAGTTCAGCCAAAATCATAGAGAGAGCAACAAAGGTATCTTGGGATAGATTTTTCCAGAAAATTATTTTAGCGACTCTATAATTCAGCTGGGTCACACAAGAAATGGCCAGGAAATTATTTTTCACATCTCGTTCCAAAGTTTGCTTGCGAGTGTGACTCAAGTCCAATGATTCCAATTGTCTGTGGATGGGTTTGCTGCAATAGAGTCATGTACGAAATATCTGATTTCTGTGTCCACCTTTCTGATCAGAATATGGTAGTGGTATCAAGATTCAGAAATGTAGCAAGCACCAGAGGTGGTACTGATGATAGTTTGGAAGACATTGATCTAGGACAGTACTTCCCAAAGTGTGGTCCCCAGATCAGCAGCAGCTCTATCACCTGGGAGCTTGTTAGAAACATAAATCCTGGGGTCCCAGCCTACTAATCAGACACTCTGGGGGTCCAGAGTGGGGGGGGGGTCCAGCAGTTGTTTTATGCTATTGATGACTGTGAAACAGGCTAAAATGTGAGAATTACTGTTCTAGGCTTCTTAAGATCATAATCTAATATTTTCAGGGAACCCATTTGTCTAAAAATTGGTCTGATTGTTTAAAAATTGGTCTGATTGTTTATTGGGTAGCTAAAACAATTTTCTGAAAAAAATCTAGCCCAAGATACCTTAGTTGCTCTATGATTTTGGCTAAACTTCACGAAAATATGTGACATTGCTAATAATTTACTGTTTGCTTATCTAACAAAGTTTTACTGAGTGGCTTCTGTGTGCCAGGTACTATGTTAGGTGCTAGAAATAAAAAGATGAAGAAGATAAAATTTCTGCCCCAATTTCTCTCTTAGACTCAAAGGGATATGCACATAGAAATAAACAATTGTGATTCAGTGTGTCGAGTGCTATAAAATGTGTGTGTAAATGATTGAGTCTCTCGTGAGAGATGTGGTCCAGAGAAGACTTTTTTGTCCTGACCCAGTTCTGAACACTGAGGCATACTTAGATTTCTACATGGAGAAAACAGAGAAGAATTGAAATGTCCACTTATGACCTTATAACTAATTACATTAGTTTGAAGAATGAAACTTTGACCGCTTGGACTTTCCAGTTCTCTCCATGTGAAGACTGTGGATTACAGCCAGAGGATGGCTGAGTTTGAAGAGTAAATATTTACCTGGCCAGCCTCGCCCAGATCACGTACAAGGAAAGCAAGAGTCCAGAAGAGAGAAGTCACAGGAAAGCGGGAGGCTTTACCTTTAACTCCATCCACTGGGGAAAGATGGGCTCCCTGATGTTCTTGCAATATTCATGCCATAGTCTGTTTTGGTTTTTATTTTTCTGGCCACGCTGTCTGACTTGTGGATTCTTAGTTCCCCAATCAGGAAATGAACCTGGGCCCTGGCGGTGAAAGTGCCAAGTCCTAACCACTGGACCACCAGGGAATTCCCTCATGGCATATTTTTGCCTGGTGCCTCCTGGGAGCACTGAGCATGGAGGGAGAGAGACTCAGAATTACGTTTCCCATGACTTTTTTGTTTTGTTTTGTTTTTGCTTTTTCTTAATAAATTTATTTATTATTTATTTATTTATTGGCTGCATTGGGTCTTCGTTGCTGCACATGGGCTTTCTCTAGTTGCGGTGAGTGGGGGCTACTCTTCATTGTGGTGCATGGGCTCCTCATTGTGGTGGCTTCTCTTGTTGCGGAGCACGGGCTTTAGATGCTCAGGCTTCAGTAGCTGCAGCACATGGGCTCAATAGTTGTGGCTCACAGGCTCTAGAGTGCAGGCTCAGTAGTTGTGGCGCACGGGCTTAGTTGATCCGCTGCATGTGGGATCTTCCAGGAGCAGGGATCGAACCTGTGTCCCCTGCATTAGCAGGTGGATTCTTAACCACTGTGCCACCCAGGAAGCCCTGTGTTTCCGATGTTATTCCCTCCTGGGAATGAAGTGTAAGTCCTCTCTCCCCAACAGGACTGGGTAGTTAAACACCTTCCACCAGAAGCCAGGGGTTTGTAGGAAAATGAACAGAAGGGAGGGAGCCTCTCAGACGGTGAGCACGGCACCTGCAAAGGTCCTGGGGGCCTAAAGTAACCTGGAAAGTTTGTAGAAGCATGGCGTGAGATTTGGTGGTTTAATGTTCTGATGTTTCTTTTCAGTGAAGTTCAGGAGACTAAATATATTTTAAACATTAAAAAGAGCACTTTGATTTATAACTGAAAATTTCGATAAGATTAACCAGACTAATAATAGAAGTCTGGTTGTCATATCGTGAAATAAAATGCACTCATATTGTAACGCTTTATACTGAAGTTTTAAAATTTGTATTCACATATAATTTATATTTAAATCTTATTTCTTTATTGATGCAAGAACTAGAAAAATATGGAAAGGCATTCCCCAATTTTAACAACGAGTATCTCTGGAATGTGAGATTATCAACTATTTTCATCTTCTTTGCTTTGTGAGTTTCCTAGTTGTCTCAGTTTTTGGCAGTAGGCCTGTTTGCTTTTACAATTGAGAAAAAAGTAAGGGTAGATCTTATCGATGAGGTAGAGCTTCACATCTGTCCGATGAGTGGGCATGAGGGAGTCTGTTCATCTTCACTGTCTTAACTGTCAGTCTGGATGACAGTGACCCCAGGCGTCAGGATTAGCCAGAAGTAGGCACAGCGGTCATGATTTGAGGAGTTTCATTTGTTGAATGCACAACCAGTAGCAGTCTTTACTACTCACCATTTTATCTGTTTTCTGTAAATTCAGGGTTTAAAAAAAATTTAAATAGATCTGGTTTGAAAATTAAATTCTAAACAAAGTAATTGTAGCAACTCTTTCTAAACCTTTTAGTGAATATTTTGGGATTGTTAAAAGTCACATATTTCCTTCTCACAGATTCTTTGGTGAGAAAGTGGTTTGGATTCTTTCTTTCACCTCCTTTTATGCGGCTGTTTACTTTTATATAGTTCATGAAAGAGATATTAATGTTTCTCTTCCTTTTTGTTTTGCTGAAATGAATCTTAAAAGTGAAGTCTCCGGTCACAAGTCTCAGTAAGAATTTTTCCCCTTCTATTTTGCCTTTGTTCACATTTTCTGAATTAATTTCTCTTTTTTTCAGAAATTTTGGGGATGCGTGCAACTTTTCCCTTGCTTCTGAAATGATAGCTTTGCACTCGTTCTAGACCTCCCTTAGTCTAATTATATCATCTCGTGCATTGCTGTGACCACCAAGGCACGATTCTTGAGGGCCGAGGGACAAACAAGGTCTTATGTAGCATGGTTTCCGTGGTTTATCTCTCGAGGACGTGTCACGCAGGATTTTCAATCAGGATGGAAACACCCAGCAGCTGGACATCCAGCTGCCAATTCATCAATTTAAGAAGTAAATCTGTTTCCGTCCAAGTCTTTGCAGGCAAAGCAGGGGGTGCGGGGGCTGGTTCTGTGCCCACACTGACTTCCTCCAAAGTTTCTTTTCCAACCTCCCCCACCCTGGCTGGTGGTTGATGATAAAAGAGCTGCCATTGTCATCAACTTCTCAGGCAGATCTCACACCCAGTCTGCAAACAAGAAACCACATGGTGGGTGGGTTCTCCCCCAAGAGAGTGGAGGTAGCAGGGTGGGCACGGAGCTCCCGCACAGGAGACGAGACACCGGCCACTGGAACTTTGGGTGAATGTGGACAGGTCATTTCACCCATCCCTCTGCTTCAGAGAACCCGCCCCCCCCCCCAAGATTGCATGTCCATCCCGCTTGATATTGAGGTGGTGAGGCTTGAGTGAATTCTTACAGGAAAGTGCTTTGACACATGGCAGCAGCCCCCCAACATCACCCCCAATACTGACCTCAAAAATAGACTGGGTAGGCCACACCCATGAGAGCTCGTGGATACAGGTCAGGCAACCAGATGGTATCGGCTCAGAGGGCAGACAGCGCAGAGGTGACGGCCAGGCAGGACCTGGAATATTTGTATGAAGTTGAATGAGGGAATCGGGAAAGGCACACGGAAATGTGCCGTGTTGGTTCATTCCAGCTCCATCATGACCCTATGAGGTGTGTATTATGACCTCATTTCACAGATGACTTAACTGAGACTCATAGAGACTAAATGCTCCGAGTGAACAGAGCAATCCAGGGGCATGACTGCTTACTTGGGGGTGTCTGATTCTGGAGCCATAGTCTTCATATAACAAAGAGTGGCGTGTGTGTGTGTGTGTTTAATGCATGTAACTGGGCAAAGTATTAAACATGCAAATCATGACTAATATTGGTAACTGCATCAGGGGTTTAAATGAAAAGGGGTTCAAAGGAAGCACTGTTTACAGGTGTGGGCGCAGAGCTGAGGAAGCCACCAGGTCTCGGCTAGTGGCAGGGGACTTGCACCAGCGGAAGGACCCACAGGGCTCTCGCCTGAGAGCTGCTTCCGCAGGACTTGCGTCTATAGAGACACTGAGACACGGGCCCAACGGAGGCCTGACCGGGAGGGGTCGGGGTGGGGGATGGATACCCGATCTGCCCTCTCCCCCATCCCTCCCTCCTGCCTCCCGGCGCCTCCCCTGCTAACCACAAACCAGGGCGACGAGGGCTTGGCTGATGCAACCCATGGCGGTGGACGCCCGGGAGCCCAGGCGGAGGGCAGAGAGCAATGGGGAGAGGAAAGTGGAGAATAACAGTTCAATAATCGGCTATGAGTGTGGCCATCCCGGAATCAAACCAGAATCGCCAAGCAACGAAGCCCATGGCATGCATTAGGAACGTTCTAAGAGGGAAGAGCAAGCTGGATGCAGAGTCCACAGCTTCACCAGCCATGAGATGGAGGAGAGAACCATCGCTGCGGCCTCACTAAATACACTGGGATTAAAAATATTCCCAACCATTCCTGGGCAGGGTACTGCGTAGCAGAGCAAGGATCACGGATAACGTCCAGGAACTGGTTTGCCCCGGGTATTAGAAGACACACGTTTTATCTGTTTCTGCTTCTTCCTCGCCCCCCTCCAACCCCTCAGGAAGTAGAGATGCCTCATTCTCAAGAGACCCCCTGCCTCCCTTATGCAGGCAGCCCTCCATCACTGCAACAAGGGACAGCTAAGGGGTCCTAAGCTGAGAGTCTACCCCAGATGGCTTGAGACGGTGCCAACACCACTGCAAAGATGAGTCATAGCATGTTCTAATAGGGTCCTGCTTGAGCCAGATGAGGGTCGTATACACACCTCTGCAGGGCTGGGTACCCGTCTCCTGTTGGGTGTAATTACTCAGTGACTTCTGCTGGAATGTGTGGTTTGGAGATAGAGTGCCAGGTCTGATTAGCAGGCATGTCAATCTCAGTCTAGTTGTTCCGTATTCTGAGTTCCAGGCTCATTCTACACGAAATGCACTGGTTGCAAAATTTAAAACAGGAAGCGTGAAGTGCTGGGTCATCACTTTGAGACAAGACCACAGTGTAAGTGTCATGGTACCACCTTGGTTTTAAAGTGCAACAGGTTCATCTAGATGATGTGTTAGGCAACAGTATTTACTGAACTCCTGCTGAATAAACCAGGTAAAGAACTTTAACATGTGTATTAGTTTCCTAGAGCTGCTATAACAAATTACTACAAACTGGGTGGCTTAAACCAATGGGAATTTATTGTCACAATTCTGGAGGCTAGAAATTCGAGATCAGGGTGCTGTTGGCAGGGCCATGCTCCCTTGATTGGTTCTAGGTGAGAATTCTTCCTTGCCTCCTGCAGTTTCCTGCAGCTCCTGATGTTCCTTGTCTCCCGGAAGTTGCTCCAGTCTTAGCCTCCACCTTCCTGTGGCCGCGTGTCAATGCAGGTCTCTGTGTGTGCCTGTGTCCAAATCTCTCTCTCCTTTCTCTAACATGGACACCTGAATCCAGGAAGATTTCATCTTGAGACCCTTAACGGATTACATCTGCAAAGATCCTATTTCCAAATAAGGACACATTCTGGGGTTCTGAGTGGATGTGAATTTGGAGGGAATACTATTTAATACACTACAACATGATTTAATTTTGTCCCTGCTCTTAGGAAAGTTAGTGTTCGTTATTTCCGCAAATAGTCCTTCTTCGTTCCCAATTTTCTTAGAAAATTATGTGCAAAGCATTTTCTGGTGTGTGTGTGTGTGTGTGCACGTGGGGGTTTTCATGTGCTTGGAATAAGCTGAGTGCCCTGCCCACCCCCTGTCTTTCCTAAATTGCCTTATTTCATCACGGAATTTTCATCTGCTTGCTGGCACTTTGCTTGATACAGTACATCCAAAGGTAGCTCTTTTCTTTTAATGAGAAGAGAAATCTTCCTTGCTCTTAATATCCAGGAGGTGGACATTATGCAATCCCCGAGATATTCTCAATGGCCATTTCTATCCAAGGTCTGCAGACAGGTCACCACACCACTGAGCCGAAAAAGGAGAACTTTTTGCTTGAGTTCAAAATTGTTTCCATTTTGTGGCCAATTGATTTCTAGTGTATTTCAGCAACCTGGCCCAGATAGGAGGTGGGTTGTATCCCTCAGGGAGGGGGTTTCCTGCAAATCTGCAAAGTAACCATCAATTTCCACATTCTTAAACTCCCCCGAAACAGACATTAGACTTAACCACTAAATCTCAAAACAGATATATCATTAAGGTTATGAAAGCCCTACAGTACAATGGTAAGAATACAGTAATTGGTGCATGGTTGAATTTTTAAATCTAGGGCATTTCTACCCATTGCCTCATGCCACTCGGAAAAGTGAAATTCTGGAGCCCTTATCAGATGGATGACAAGCAGAACCCTTCTTCCTGGTTGGTCCGGTTATGAAGAAGAGTGGCTAAAATAACAGGGGCTAAAGTTTTCTGTGTGCTTTCGATACTCTAACACACAGCCTTAAGTAGATTTTCTTAACCTCTTCTTATAATAGCCCTGAGAGGTGGCCACAGATTTATGGATGGGGAGCTGAGGCTTATGGAGGTTGATTACCTCTGCATGTTAATGATTTCTCATAATGTGTGTTTCTACACTTTCCTTTTCCCCTCATGTCAGAGTCCCAATGGGAAATAGCAGCTCCCTCCACTTTCCTTACTTCAAGGAGGGTTAATTTCTAAAAGCACAGTTAAGGTGTGGGGGATGGGAGAAGAACCCCCAAGAGCTGGTAGGTATTAAGGATTCACAGCACCAGAGCTACCATCCACAGGCTCCACCCACTGATGAAGAGGAGATGTGATGACTGAAAACTGCAAGGGAAGAGGTAGGTACCAGAGACCACCTTGCAAGGAGCAGTGACCTTCAGTCAGGGGGCAAGCCAGCCTGAAGGTGACCTTGAAAAGATAATAAAATACCTTGACTTCACTCTCCTTTCATATAAGCTGTGACTTTTAGGAGTTTCTAGGTAGAGTGACCAAATTATCCCAGTCTGCTCAGGACTTTCTCAGCTTTAGTACTGAAAGTCTCGCCTCCCAAGAACCCCCACAGTCCTGGGCAAACCAGATCTGTGGTTTGTCCTAGCTCTAGGGCTCTGAGCCCGGTAGGTGCTTCCCTGGGTGCCAGCTCTGAGTCCAGGTTGGTGCTGCCCAGGTGGCAGTACAGAGGCAGGTGCTTTGCAGAAACCAGACTCTGCCCACCCATCTGTTCCATCATTTACTCATGAACTCAGTGAGTGTTTACTGAGCACCTACTGTGTCCCAGGTCCTGGTCCAGCCACTGGGGATTAAGCGGTAAACCAGACAGAAACTCTACCTCATAGATCGCATGGGAGACAGATAATAAACAAGGAAATAAATATAAGATCTAATTTCCGGCAGTGATAAGTGCCACAAAAAAGGAGAAAATGGAGTTCTCAGGGTGGAGAGGGAAGGCTGTGACCGCGTGGGCATGCCCTTCTCTAGGAGGCGCCTGTGAGCACATCCCTGGATGAAGAGGTATTGCTCCTTCCAGAACTGGAGCAGCTGTAACTGCACGTGGACGCTCGTTCCTGCTTCTCCACCTCCTGAAGCTTCCTTTCAGCTTTTCACTTTCTCCCTCAAGCCGTCTCTCCTCTCCCCCTGGCCCTCTCCCCTCTCCTTAAATTCCAAAGATAGAACATTCTTTTGCTTTTCCCTGTCACAATTAAAATTCTGTATTTGAAGCTGCTACAAGTTATTTATAACTGTGGGCAATGAAATGACCCAGAGGCAGGTACGGATGGAGATTGGAGGCTGTGCCTGAGGTCCTGGGGGATGACGGTGATGATGGGAGAAGGAGAGAAGAGGAAAGAATTTGGAAGGCTGAGGCTGTAGAAGATAAACATCCGTCTCTCAATTTCACTTTCTAAAATTCCAGATCTTTCTCCGCAAGATGCTTATTGTAGCTTCCGGGTTCTGTACCATCTGCATGAAATCAGAGTCTGGAAGCCAGAAAGCATTTTCACAAGGCCACCAGTGGAGGGATGGAGCTGGGGAAGGGAAGGAGTCCGAATGCCTGGTCCAGGGTCTCCAAGGAGCTAGATTACTGACCTTGTTCTGGGAAAATCCCCACTTGATCCTAGTTCTACCATTTCTGTCATTCTGTTTTGTCCAAAGGGACAGAGGGAGCCAAGTTTAAGCTCAGAGATTCCCTGAAATGTCGTCGTATTCATGTAAAAATTATTTATAACTTCATTCAAAAAGGAAAAGAAAAGTTTTATCTTGCAATTGCTCCTCTTCACTCAATAACTGTGAAGCCAACACAGCATTATTGAACTTCCTCTGCCTCTGAAATTTAAAAGAACGTAAAAGGCAGTAACTGATGGCTTTTTCTTAGACCACAGGAAACCACTTGTCACTATCCATTAACAGCTGCTTTTCAAGAATATTTTTCTCATCGGCATCAGGAAGAAATAGATGACAAAGCAAAACAAAAAAGCCATTTGTGATATTCCAGTCAGAGCAGCTACGCTAAGGTTTCCTGGATGGCCACTTACTTGTACATGACATACATTCGTTGTGTTTGCAAGTGGTGTGTTTATTTATGTATTTATTTATGTAACTGTTTTTGGCTTGTTGGTTTTACTCTGCAATGCAGGTACGTTACAGGAGTGCCTAGACTCTGAATGGTTTCTTCAGGGACTTGTATTTTTGGTGCAGACATACCCCACTGCTTATAGGACTTGGCAATGCTCTCCCTCTCTCTGTCTCTGTCTCTGTCTCTGTCTCTTTGTCTCTTGTGTCTTGTCTCTATCTCTCTATAAAATATAGATATATATTACATACATATGTGTGTCAATGCTTAAAAGAAATGTAACTTGTAAACTGATGGATGTCCCTTGTTTTCATGTATTTTTCCCAAAGAACGCCATTTACCTGATTTGATAATTGAACACCAGGAGAAAGTTGAATCTGACAACTCATTCTCAACTCATTGATATAAATTGGGGACAAGATGCCAGTTTCGATTTGGAGTTTCCAGCTTCTTGTCAGTCTGTGTCATGACCTTAAGACCTCTATCTAGAGCTAAATTGGCAAACGTTTCCCTGAATATCATTTTTTTAAAAAGAAAATCTCTCAGGATATTGAATATACTTCCCTGTGCTGTGCAATAGGAACTTGTTTATCCATTCTACGTATATGTAATAGTTTGCATATTCAATATCTTGAGATAAACCGTAATGGAAAAGAATTTTAAAAAAGAATGTATATATATGTGTACAACCGAGTCACGTTGCTGTACAGCAGAAATTAACACAACATCGTAAATCAACTATACATCAATAAAAATTAATTTTAAAAAACCCAAAAATTTTAAAAAAGAAAAGAAAAGCACTCATTAAACCTCACAGTACTTCTTTATTTTCCCACTACTTGGTAGCGCTTGACCTCAGAAGTGAACTCTCTGTTATAATGGCTGTTTTCTCAGATGAATTAAGGATCTCACATGCCTATTGGTTTCCAAAGAAAGGTGGAATCTAATGGATCCTAGGAGACCACTTAATCCAGATGTTTTCAGAACAGTCCTCGCTTGAAAGACTCACCAGAGACCCCATACCATGGGGGGAGCCGTCTGAAACTGTGTTTCTCCCCTTAGTGAGGGTGTGTCACATCAGCTTGCCTGTAAATATTTAGTTAGCATTCAGTGTCCTAAAATCTCTCCAAGGCCAGAAGTGTCGTGTGTCC
The DNA here is from genome assembly GCF_030028045.1 of Hippopotamus amphibius kiboko. Lineage (NCBI taxonomy): Eukaryota > Metazoa > Chordata > Mammalia > Artiodactyla > Hippopotamidae > Hippopotamus > Hippopotamus amphibius. Next base: position 4,318,227 of record NC_080196.1, on the reverse strand, counting down.
AAGCCTGTATTTTTTGCCGTATGGACCATCAAAACTTTCTGGAGTTCTTGGTAAAAGTTCAGACCTGAGCTCCTTTCCCACCGAATGAACCAGTCTTCTGGGCCAGGGTGGGGGATCTGCTTATTTAAGAAGCTTTGCACTTGCGGACTGTGCTTTTCAATCTTGAGAGCCCCTGGTGTAGCTTGGTCGCCTAGGGGAGGTTGTCCAGGTGTGCCCCCATTCTTTACCTCACATCCCACGTGCTAGGTAAGAGGTGAAGAGTATGCGTGATGGAAGGTCTAAATGAAACTGGATTTGAGTGGTTTGGGGCTAGTTTAACACATTTCTTGAGTATTTTCTTTTTAGCAAGTGCCGTGCTGGGCAACAGAGACATACAGAATAAGACCTGGTGCCCGTCTGCAAGGAGCTTACAAGTCATAGGGAGGCAAATAATTCCTGCATAACATGGTAAATGCAAAGCTGGACTCCTGCAAAGAGGACTTGGAGAACAAGTAGCAGCATTGCTTCTTTTTTTTTTTTTTTTTAATTTATTTATTGGCTGTGTTGGGTCTTTTTTGCTATGCACAGGCTTTCTTTTTAGTTGCGGTGAGTGGGGGCTACTATTTGTTGCGGTGTGCGGGCTCCTCATTGCCGTGGCTTCTCTTGTTGCAGAGCACGGGCTCTAGGCGCGTGGGCTTTAGTAGTTGCAGCACATGGGCTCAATAGTTGTGGCTCACGGGCTCTAAAGTGCAGGCTCAGTAGTTGCGGCTCACGGGCTTAGTTGCTCCGAGGCACATGGGATTTTCCCGGAGCAGGGATCGAACCACGTCCCCTGCATTGGCAGGCAGATTCTTACCCACTGCGCCACCTAGGAAGCCCTGCAGCATTGCTTCTTATTGCTTCATTTAAATGTGGAAACTAAACAAACAAACAAAACCAAGAAAACCTACTGAACAGATTGGTAGTTGGTGGAGGAAGGGGTGAAGGGTGGTTGAAACAGGTGAAGATGGTGAAAAGGTACAAACTCCCAGTTACAAAAAAAAAAAAAAAAAAAAAATCCAGTAATTCACTGTACATGCCTAGGACGTGTACATCTCCAATAACATGAAGAATTGCAAAGAACCTCTAAACTGTTATGAGACATCACATACTCAGTAACAACATTGGCATTGGTCCCTGTGTCTGTGTGTGCAGGAACCAAAATAGGCAACTTGGCCAAAGTCATTAGGAGCTAAGAATTTTCAGGGTAACAAGAGATACAAATGAAAAATCCAAAAGTTATGTAAAAACCTCATAACCTACATTTGAATTTGAATTCATAACGTATTTTTTAGAAATAAGTATTTCTTTGCTCTATCCACAAAGCCTAGAAGCACTGACAACAAGTGTAGCAATAAATCCTCCTAAAACAACCCCCCCAATAAAATAAACAAAATATAATTTTTTAAGAACTTTAAATCAACTTTGCACTACTTTTCTACTCTCCTATCAGGGTACAACCTAACAGCGTACCTAAAGAGAAGTGTATACGTCTTAAATATGCAGCCCAGTGAATTTTCACAATGTATACGCCCATTATAACCACCACCAACATCAAGATCTAGAACATTCTCAGCATCTCAGAGGCTCCTTAGTGCCCCCTCACTGCTGAAAGGTAACCATTATCCTAACCTCTGTTAGAGGAGCTTCATATTGGATCTTCTTTAGGTTCTTGTAAATTGAATCACACGTGCGATGCACTTCTTCTGTCTGACATCATTCAGCATCATGCTGTAAGTTTTTGTTCATTTTTTTCCATTTTGCAGTGGTTCTTTCTTCACGACTCCGTAGTCTTCCACTGTGTGACGATACCGCAGTTGGTTCATTCCACCACGGATGGCCATTTGGGTTGTTTCCATAGCTGTAGAGGTAGAACTGCTGTGAACACTCTTGTGCATGTCTTGTACATACACACTCACATCTGCTGGGTTTACACCTACGAGTGAAATATCTGGGTTAGAGTGATGCATATATTTGTCTTTAGATAAAACTGCCAACAGTTTTCCAAAGTGGTTGTACCACTTTCCACTCCCAGCGAGGGTGTTTAATCTTGGTCCTGTGTGTGTGTTCGCGTGTGTGTGCACGCATGTGCGAGTGGGAATTTGTGTGGTTTCATTTGCATTTCTGTCATGAGTAATGATGTTGAGTAACTCTTCATGTGCTTACTGGTCAGTTGGGTGTCTTCTTTGTAAAGTGCTGTTTCAAGTCTTTTGTTTATCTTTTAAAACCTGATGATCTTTCCTTACTGATTTAAAGGAGTTTTGAAATATACTCTCGTTTTCCAGTCTTCAGTTGGATTTATCTATCGCACAGGTTTTCTCCTGGCCTGAGGCTTGCTTTTTCACTCCTTCGTAATGATGTCTGCTGAAGTTCTTTACTTTTAGTCTGTTTATTCGAAAGCAGTTGGAATCCTTCCCTTACTCAGTCCCAGCCTCACTGACCCCTTTTCAGCCCTATGCTTGGTGCCGGGGCTGCTTTCGTCCTCTTTTTTAAGCTGTTTTAAGAGGAAAGAAAGATAATTCCCTTGCATCCCATAAAGGTGCCAACATATAGTATTTCGGTTTAAATTCCCCATTTCCTTTACTTTTTTTTAAGTTTTTTTTTTTTAATGTGGGCCATTTTTAAAGTCTTACTGAATTTGTTACAATATTGCTTCTGTTTTATGTTTTGAGTTTTTGGCGGTGAGGTGTGTGGAATCTTAGCTCCCCAACCAGGGATTGAACCTGCAGCCCCTGCATTGGAAGGCGAAGTCTTAACCACTGGCCTGCCAGGGAAGTCCCTCCCTGTTTCCTCTAAGCTATCCTAAGGCGTAGATGGCAAGGTAAAAGCACGGAGCCAAACCCGCCTCTTTCTGACCCTCTGCTGGGCTGCCTGCAGCAGGAAGCACCCCAGGAGCCAGCGCCCCCTCTCCCCGCGGTGCCCCACCAGCGCCCCCTCTCCCCGCGGTGCCCCACCAGCGTCCACTCTTCCCTTGCTGTTTCAATCCTGCTGTGACCATTGCTGCTTCTTTAGACAGAGACCGCCCCCCCCCCCCACCCCCACCCAGCACCCGCCAGCACTGTCCTGCTGCCCCTGAATTTGGAAGGTATCTTCCCTTCTCATGATCACAGCAAGCGGGCGTGGTCAGACGTTCCGTGGCCCGCACTCTTTTGGGAGGGTCCCTATCAGGGCCCCCACCTTATTCTTTGGGCTTCTGAGTCTTCCTTGCCAAGCGACTCAGAAAGCGTTTCCCTGCATGCTAAGCAAAGTATTTTAGACCAGAAAGACGGCGGTGGTGGCCTGTGAATACTTTTCTAAAATCGGTTCTCTCTGAATGTCTTTTACTCGTCCCCATTGTCCCATCAGATGGCTTCCCGGCTCCTGTGTTATTCTGTCTCCAAGGCGGCCGCAGGTTACACTCGGTCCAGGCAGAGAAGATGTGCCACGAACAAAACCGGGTCCTGACACCCCCGCGTCCACGTTCCCAAAGCTGCCCTTCTCGGCGGCGGGCCCTGGCCGTCCCCTGTAAACAGGAGCCCCAGAAATTAGCCTTTTAAGTTGAATATCTTTCTTCAGCACATCCAGGAGGGAATGGGCCTCAGAGCCTTTTTGCGTTTTTCTTTTTCGTTTGCAAGAGCGGGGCTGCAACGAAGCAGCTGTGTGTGGAGGGTTCATCTCCTAATGCCCGCGGGCACTGCTTTCCCAGGGCCCTGGGGGCCGGCATCCTCGGGAAGACCCTGGACTCAGGGCTCACCGTTCGGCTCGTTCTCTGGGTGATCAAACTGGTGTGTCAGGTGTGACACCGAGGGAAGGACAGTAATTGCTTTGCTAGAGAGAAAAAAAATGGACTTGTCTTTCGGAGACAGCTTGGCCTCCTGGAAGCCGCGAAGCTGCAGCTTCCAGTTCATTTCCTTGGATAAATTGATGTTTTCTTCCTTCGACATTAAAAAAATACAGAAACCAGTGTTTTAAAGATAGAATGCTTTATTTTGTTTTCCACCGTGTGAAGCTGGGATTCCCCCACAGGATACTTTATCACAGACGCTGAGAGTCAGGAACAGGTCCTGGGGAATATCCTGATTTTGTCAGCCGTGGGCTCTGAATCTCCCTTCTGAGGGGATGTGTGGCGTGTCAGCAGATTTGGACTTTAGGGTTTTGCAAAATCCCCTTCAAATGGATGTCCCTGATACCCAGGAAACTCCTCCATCTGTCTCCTTTGCAGGATCCGTGTTGGGGAGGGGCAAGCTAAGTCAGGCCTCTTGGGTTCTCAGAGTCACCTTTTGAATACTCTATTTCATAAAACACACGTTTCTTTCTCCCAGTTAGTTTTTGCCTCCTCTTTATTTTGAAGGGAAATATAATCCTTGGGCTTCTGCTTCATCAGAACCAAAGTCATAAAGATGCTCCTTTCTAAGTATCATATTTTGCAAGAGAATCATTGTTCAAGATCACTTTTAAAAAAGAAAAATTTTAAGAAAAATATTTTAACTAGCGGCAGATGGAGGTGCAGTGCGGTTTGGGGCTCTGAGTCTGTGAATTTGGAGTGGACTCTAAAATTAACTATGGGGTACTGCTAGGCTAGTTTGAGGGGAAAGAAAAATAAAGAAAAGAAAAAAAAAAAATGTCCAGATAGCCTCTTGGTTCTATTCAGCCCTTTCAGAGGACTCTGGTCCCTTTCTAGACCCACGTCATTAACCCATCTGTCTTCAAAGGCAGATGGTCCCTGTGGTCTCCAGTGGAACATTTCCTTCTAGAATGCACTTTCTTTATAATCCTTCAAGACAAACTGTCACCCTTGGCTTTATATGAGAACATGTTTGGAAGACCTTTGGCTGCAGAATGAATTTCTTCACCACTTCCCATAGAATCCTCAATTTATAACCCCCTTTAACCCAACTCGGATCTTTGCTTCTACCCACCTTTATAATGTGAAAATATTTAGTTTTTTCTTCAATGAATGCCAACATCTCGCCAATTTTGGCCTGTTTTACTGCAATTATATAACATATGCAACTGGCATAGCTTGTTTAACCAGACAAATGAAGTGCTTTTCTTAGACTTGAACATACACTCTGATGCAAGTTCTAAAATTTGATGATCTTCTCTCCTCCATCCAAAACCCAAGTGATCAGCCAAGCAAAAAGATCCTCTCAAGTCAATTAAGAATCTAAATTCTTTTTTATTCAGTAAGTGGAAAGTACAGACTGAGGGACTGGTGGCATTGCTAACTGGGTGAGCAAGGAAACATTTGCCCCAAACACCAGGTTGAACTGTGGCTTCCGCAGCTTACAAGGCTTGATTCTATTATTTCCCTAATAATGAGCTGCAGTTCCTACAAATGCTGCCAAGGGGCCTGGCCTTATAGGCATTTGTCCTACCTTTTAGTGGACACACAAGCAGTGATCTGATTCTGTACCATAAATCCTATTATCTGCAGCCCGTGAGTCCTATGGTTCTAGAGACCCAAAGGGTCCTGGGAAAATGTGTAGTTCTGCCCTATGCTGGCAACTTGCTTTACTTCTCTCCATCTCTGGGGCTCCCAGATTTCCCCCCCAGAAGAGCACTGAGTTTCAGAACACAGTTTAGCCACCTTCTTTGCAGTGGGACACCCACAATGCTTGTTCATGAAGGCTGGCCCAGGTCTGTTCTCCATGGTACCCTGGAGCACTGATGTAATACCTTGAGCAGAATCATCTGAGGGTCTACTTGGGAAACAGCCTTAGCTGGGGATCCTAGGGGCTGACCAGTCTGCTCCTGGTCACCAGTGGCTGACTTTGCATCATCAGGCTGTAGGCAGAGTTGTGTCACTAGTCCTGGCTATGGGGACTAAGCAGTCCTCTGTTCTCCGGGTCATTAAGAGCGTGAGTGAGCATATGACTAAGGGGTGTACACCTTTCAGTAGCCAGTCCTGCAAGTCAAAAGATAGGAATGTTTGTTTTATGCTTAGTAATAAATTTCAAGATACCCATGGCTGAGGCAATCTGACTAGGTCAACAAGTCTTGGATTTTGAGCTCTGTGCCCTAACTCAGAGCCACAAAACTATCCTGGCTGGTCACTGATGCTGTGAAGTTATAAACACAAAAGCAGTCTTTCTATTTAAGGAAGTGGGAGGAAGGGTGTTATATTGTAAAGTTTTGGATATAGATAAAAACTTTCCTGATTCTCTGAACTGAAGGACAGTTTGTCCTTTAAATCAACTGAGTTCTTGTTTCAGCTTTTGTCCAGAGGGAAAGCTATTTCTTTGGACATCGATTTAGGTCAATCTAATTTCTGTTGGTTTGAGCCTCACCCTAATGATTTTTTTTTTCATTTGAGATTCCATCATCTATAGCTGAAAGGTAAAGCCTAACCCACAGCCTTGCAAAGTGGAGTCAATGAGATTAAGTCTCTGGGTTCCCAGTGGGGTTTCTAGGAAACAAAGAAGGGGCTTCAAAATATTCCCTGAGAAAGACATTTTCTGTTCAAACCGTTTATTTAATTTCCCTATACACTGATTGCTCCATTTCTTTATGCCCTGAGTTTATTTAGCTCAAATGTCTATTCACTCATTTAACACACATTTGTCTAGTGCGTACCGATGTCAATGAATTTAGTAGATTAGAAGACAAGACAAACCCATCACGTGTCCTGTTGTGGGTTTTAGGAGATCTTTGATGTGAAGGCCAGGGCTGATATGAGGGTGAGTCAAAAATTATCCGCACTCAGGTTATATTAAAACTTATGTTGGCCGCAGTGTCTTATCAGCACTTTCCGTCCAAGGCTACTGTTTCCCCAGTCACTGCTGTGCAGGTGTGAACGTGTTACGTCAGTTCATTTGTAACTGCAGTGCAAGCAAAAACGGATGTCCCACTTGTAATCTGCAGAAAAGAAGAGCAACATGCTATGATTCGTTTTTTGTGGTCTGAGGGTGTGCCCGTCTGCACACTTCTGCCCACACTGTCAACACTTGGCAAAAACTTCATTTTGAGGTGTTAAACCATCCTCCCTTTAGTTCTGATCTTGCTCCATTGGACTTTCACTTGTTTGGTCCCCTGAAAGCAGCCCTACGAGGACAAAGATTCACTTCTGATGAAGAAGTGAAGCCAGAGGCGCATTCATGGCTCACAGCTCAGCCTAAAACATTTTTTAATGAGGGAATATGAAAGCTTGTTGACAGATGGGCAAAGTGTATTGAAAAGCAAGGAGATTATGTCAAACAATGATGTATTTGTCTTTTCTTTAAAAGTTAATTAAAATAAATTCTACAGCCAGAGTGTGGATAATTTTTGATTCACCCTCATACTTATTTTCTTTCTCTTTTTCCCATCAGTTCTGCCATAAGAGTATTGCTTGCATTTTTATTAATACTAGTTTGCATTTTAGATTTTCATATTATCTTTATTCCAGTTACAAAAGTAACTTATGCTTATTATAGAAGTTGCAATACCCAAAAAGGTAGGAAAAAAGAGAAAGGAAAAACACTCAGTTCTTCTAAAAGAGCTGCTGTGAACATTTTGATGTAATTTTTCTCTTTTATGTTGTTTCCAAATCTAGTCAAACATATGTTATACAGGCTACTTTACATCCTAACTTTCACTTCTCAGAGGGGAGGGGGGTGGGATGGAGGACAAAATAGGTGAAGGGGTAATCCTCCTAACAGAGGTACAACCTACTATGTGTAAAATAAATAAGCTACAAAGAGGTAATGTACAGCACAGGAAATAGTTAATATTTTATAACAACTTCATATGGAGTATATTTTACAAAAATGTCAAATTGCTATGTTGTACACCTGAAACTAGTATAATATTTTGAGTCAAATATACTTCAATAAAAAATAAGCAAAAAGAAACAATCCTAAAAAATGGGGATAATAATAAAAAACACAGCACAAGCATTTCCTCTTGTTATTACAAACTATTAATATTATTTTAATGGAGACATACTACTTCATTACACAGGTATAACATAGTTTACTCAAGTAATCTCCTTATAGTTTAAATTTCCTTGCTATTATGAACAATACTGTCTTAAGCATATTGTGAATGGGGGCTTTGTATAGTTCAATACCCTTTCATGATAAAAACATTCAAAAAACTAGGTATAGAAGGAATGTACCTCAATAATAAAGGCCACATATGATAAACCCACAGCTAACATCATACTCAATGATGAAACACAATGCTTTTCCTCTAAGATCAGGAATAAGGAAAGGATGCCCACATTCACTGCTTTTACTCAACATAGTACTGGAAGTCCTAGGCAGAACATTTAGACCAAAAAACAAAAACAAAAACAACAACAAAACACCAAAATGCATCTAAATCATAAGGAAAGAAGTAAAATTACCTCTGTGTGAAAACGACATGACCTTATATGTAGAAAACTCTAAAGACTCCACAAAAATCTCTTGGAATTAATTAATGAATTTAGTAAAGTTGCAGGATACAAAATTAACATAAAAATCAGTTTCATTTCTATACACTAAAGAGGAAATTAAGAAAATTAAGAAAACAATCCCATTTACAATAGCATCAAAAAAAAAAGAAAAAAATACTTATAAATAAACTTAACCAAGAGGTGAAATGCTTGTGTACTGAAAACCATAAAACATTGATGAAAAAAATTAAAGAACATGTAAACAATTGGAAAGATATCCCATGTTCAATTGGAAGAATTAATATTATGAAAATGTCTATACAACCCAGGAAAATCTACAGATTCAATGCAATCCCTATCAAAATCCTAAGGACATTTTTTACAGAAATAGAAAAGATAATTCTAAAGTTTATATGGAACCAAAAAAACAACAAAAAATTCAAACAGCCAAAATAATATTGAGAAAGAAGAACAAAGTTGGAGGCATCACACGTCCTAATTTCAAAATATATTATAAAACTACACTAATCAAAATAGTATGGTACTGGCATAAAAATAGACATATAAACACAATAGGAAAAGGACAAATGGTATGGGGAATTGGATGTCCACATACTAAAGAATAAAATTGGAACCTTATTTCACACCATACATAAAAATCAACTCAAAATGGATTAAAACTTAATGTAGGAGATGAAATATAAAAATACTAGAAGAAAACATAGGGGAAAAGCTTCATGACATTTTGGCAATTATTTCATGGGTGTGAGATCAAAAGCACAGGTAACAAAAGCAAAAATAGGTAAGCAGGACTACATCAAACTAAAAAGCTTCTGTAGAATCAACAGAGTGAAAACACAACCTATGAAATGGGAAAAAGTATTTGCAAACTATGTAAGAGATAAGGGGTTGATTTCCAAAATGTATGAGAACTCAAAGAACTTGATAGCAAAAACACTAATAATCTTACTTTTAAAATGGGCTAAAATTTGAGTAGACATTTTTTTCCTAAAGAAGACATACAAGTGGCCAACAAGTACTATATGAAAGATGTTTAACATTACTAATCATCAGGGAATTGCAAATCAAAAATGCAACTAGGTATCATTTTACACCTTTCAGGATGGTTTTTAGTTAAAAAAAAAAAAAGACCATAGGTGTTGGTGAGGCTGTGCAGTTATTGGAACTCTTGACTCTTGTACACTATTGATGGGAATGTAAAATGGTACAGTGTTATAGAGAACACTATGAAGTTTCCTCAAAAAAACTAAAAATAGAATTACCATATGATCCAGTAATCCTATTTCTGGGTATATACCCCAAAGAATTCTCTAAGTTCTTAAGCAGTAAGATGCATGGTTAAGAACACAGGCTCTGGAACCATGCTGCCTTGGTTCAGGCACTGGCTCTGTCTCTCACTGTGTGACCTTAGACATGTTACTTAACCTCTCTGTGCCTCTATTCTACATTTGGAGAAGGAAGATAAAAAGAGTACTTACTTGTGATAATTAAATGAGTTAATGTACGTAAAGAGATTAGAATGTGTCTGGTACACAGTAAGTGCTATTTTAGTTTTAGCTATTAACCTATCTACTATCACAGGTAAGACTGAGGTGAAAAACAACCAATGAAAATCAAACAGTGCCCTATGTCCGAGTGTTGTGGGTTTAACAAATCTTCATGTCCACTGGGAACCTCAGAATGTGACCTTTCTGAAAATAGAGTCTTTGCAGATGTAAGCAAGTTTTAAGATGTGGCCGTACTTCACTCCACCCTAATCCAGTGACACGTGTCTTTATAAGAAATGGGACACAGGGGAGAAGGCTGTCTGCAGATGGAGGCAGAGATTGGAGCTATGCTTCTGCAAACTACGGAACATCTGGGGTCATCAGATACAGAAAAAGTCAAGGACGGATTCTTTCCAGAGACTTCAGAGGGGATGTAGCCCTGCTGAGATCTTGGTTTCAGACGTCTGCCCTCTAGAACTGTAAAAGAACAAGTTTCTGTTGATTTAAGGCCCCTAAAATTTGTTACGGCAGCCCTAGGACACGAATGCACAGGGCAAACTCAAATGTTCCATCATCTGTTAGGGAGTTTACTCAGTTATTTACATGAAATTGGCATGCCACAGCCAAGCAGAATTGGCATGATTGAAGGCCACTCAGCCTACTAGAGACCGTAAGCAGAGTCTCAGGGTGGCTCTTCCTGGGTGACATATGACATCAATGAGCAGACAGAGAGACCCAGGCCACCTGCTGTGTCCTCCCCAGCCCCCACCCCCCACCCCTGTGAGCTTCTTGATGGCTTTTTGCTCTCATAGGCCACTGATAACACAGACTCATTTCCACGTCCACTCTGCTGCTAGACCGTAATGATGATTGATTCACATGGAAAATGGCCTAAAGTGGCCCTCACAGCCTTCTGATTGCAGATACAATTACCACCAGGCTGAGCTCGCTGCTGCAGCGTCTGATAATGGACTCTAATTTGCCAGTGGGGTTTATGATTCTGTGTTCCCAGACAGAGATCCATTTCTAAACTATAGAGTAATTCATAAATATTTTCCTCTCCAGTCATGGGAGGAGGCCAGATCTCATTTCACGTTGAAAGACAGTTCTATCTGGAGGCCACTGAGGGAGGCTGTGGGCTCAGGCCTGGGGCAGAGTTCCCCGATCCAGGCTGCTCATCTTGCAGAAAAGCCCGCTGAGGCCCAGAGAGGTAATGTGACTTGTCCAAGGTCACACAGCTAGCTCTTTATTCTAACACTGCCTCTCTTGCTCCCTGAGTTGGGGGGTAGCAAAGAGAAGGGTGGTCCCAGCAGCTTTTTGGACTAGGGCCACCTTGACCTCTGCTTGTTTGAAATAATAGTAGGAATAATTTTCCTTTAAAAGAGTATATTTACTATTTCTATTTTATAATATTTGGAAGCTTATTGATGAAAATTAGAAAAAGTAGAAAAATTTAAGAAAAATTAGCCATAATTCTTTCACAAAGAGATAACAGGCTAGCATGTTTTATGCATTTACAATGTTTTAATGTAGATGCATAAATTTTTTATTTTGGACAAAACTGAGATCATATTACATACACTGTTTTCCCCCCCAAATCAATAAAGGGCTTTTACTGCATCTTTAAAAATCACGAAATCATCCTGGGAATCAACCAGCATCTTGTACTCTCTGCAGCTGGACAGCACTTAGATCTTATTCCTCTGTCCACTAAACTGTTCCTTTTTCAGAGACATAGATGCTACCCAGAGATTTTCTGATATCCTTGTTTTTAACTGCTGTGGTTTATAGAATCCAAGCAGCTGAATCTGATACAAGTTCAATGTCGTTTCCTTCAAGAATGAACTCATCTTTCTGGGCTTGAGATACTGCACAAGCAACGCTTGGCCGCATCTGAACTCTGCAGATGTATTTTTCTGCCATGAGATTTCAGATTTCAACCAGAGTCCTGTTCTTGTGGATGCTGATGTTTATAGGGGAGTGAGCATCCGCAGACCTCACCTTGTAACAGAAGCCCACGTTCAGTCTTCTGTTCCGTGTTTTCCTGCTTACTGTAGTTTGGGTATTTTCTCATATCACTAAATGTCATGTTATATCTTTGGAAACATGACTGCATTCTATTAAACAATGCAGATGAAGAAGATATTTGAATATTTTTGCTATTAGACGTTTACACTGTTTTCCCTTTTTTACAATTATAAACACCTCTGTTGTTATAACATGTGCATACATGTTTAAGATTACCTCTGATTATTCCTCTATAATAAATAATTAGAAGTAGAATTTGGGATCAAAGAATATATTTTTAAGATTCTCAAATACTACATATCACTCAATTATATGACTCCTTATCAGAGTAAAACTGAAAGGTGGACTTAGAATCAGAAAAGCCGGGCTTGAATCTCAAGTCGCCACTTATTAGCTGTGTGAGCACAGGCAGATTCTTTTGTTTCTTGACTTAATGTGTAACATGAGAATAATCACGACCTTATCAGGTTATTATGAGATTGAAACACAATTCATATTAAAATGCTTAGCACAGTGACTAACAATTAGCAGATACTCAACAAATATTTATTGCTGTTGCTACGAAGTTTTGCTACCAGTGATAAGCCAAGAACCAGAATCTTCTGGGGAAAGACTGAGAAGTTTTATTTTCCAAATAAGTGCCTATGGGTGTGGGGTGGAGATAGTAAGATCCTTCTGTCTGCAAGCATGTAGGTAAATTTAGTGGAAAACCCAAAAGAAGGTTGTGCTGGATGCCTATACCATGACGATGAAAAGGTCCAGATATGGGGTTTTGATGATGTCAGCCACTTCCTACAGAGGATATTTTGGCATGTCACACTGCTGTCAGAAGGTTAGGATTTACCTAACGCCACTGCCGACTGCAGACACGGTCAGCTGCCAGCTCTCGAGAGGATGGCTGTGTATGTGTCAAGGGAAAAAAGCTCGGACTCCAGACCCTTCTCTAAGTTCTCAGGTCCCCAAAGGCTACAAAGGAGGTTGGGTTGAGTAAACTTGGAAGAAGTGAGCTAAAATCAAACCAACACAGGCTTTGAGTGCAAATCCCCGCTCTGACACTCCTGAGCTATTTGACCTTGGGCACGTCACTTGACCTTGAGCTCCCTGGGTCTCTTTCCTGCTCTGTAAAAGGATGTCACTGCAGCCTATTTAGCAAGGTTTGTGTCAGGCCCAAAGAAAATAAATATGAGATAGAAAGTGGCCAATAGATAGTAACCATTCTTACTATTATCACTAATATTGGACAATCTACTACCTTATCTTAGTCTTATCTTCATTCATAAAATGGGAAAAATAATAAATATACTCAGGTTGAATATTGTCATCAGGATTACTGCAAAAAAAATTTATGTGAGAGTATTACGTAATTTGTGCAACAACCATGAAATAGTCAGGTTTGGGAGGAAGAGTCCCATGTCAGCATGGGCAGATGAGGGGCAGCAGGTCTTGAAGGCCCCCAGGGCCTGGGTCTGGAGCCGCCCCTGTGCCTCGGCCCCTGCCACGTGTCTTCGTCTTGCCACGTGAGGTCTGCCCTCCAGTCACTGCTTCCTAAGTGCCCAGATTACTCGGATGTTTGGTGTAACAAAGTCACGCATGTCAGGATTTAAGCACATCCCACGGAGCCAGCCAGGGACAGTCAGCGTTTGTTTCCCAACAGGGCTGCACTCCTGACGTCTGCTTCCAAGGCAAAGGCCTGATGGTAGCAGTCAGCGAGCACTGTGCAGGGGAGGGAGGAGCAGGCGGTACTTAACCTCCATCACGCGGACGACCCCCTCGTGGCGCCCTGCTTCTTACAGATCCGTAAGGCAGGGTGTGAGGCTCAGGAGCAGCAGTGTTTTACACCCAGGGTGCCGTCCACTCACCTACAATGTCTTCTCTCCAATGTGTACCTTCTGCCACCACTGTCATGTACATATGAGGTTGTGACCAGGGCAAGGGCTGGGGCAGGTAATGTATGTGAAGTCAAATGCCATTAATGACATGATTTTGAACCGTTTAAGGTAAACATGAAAAGTTTATGAAACCAGAGCTGTAGGATTAAAGGATAGAAAGATCGGAACTCTTTCTTGTGCATTTGCCTAACATTTGGTTTCTGTATAATTCTCACGCCAAACCCAAATCTACTCAACTCATTATTGGTAGTAAAAATTAATGAAGCCTGCATACTTTTCTTCATGCGACTCACTATTAAAAAAAAACACCCAATGCCAACAAAAGATGATTTTACCAAGTTGTTGATTTGAGAGAATGCAAGGCGAGTATAAAACAATTATATTTCACAAGTTTATTTTTGATGATTTGATTACTTACAGAGAGAGATGTGAGCTGATGAAACAGTCATCCCTGAGAGTCACTCAACAAATATTTATTGAGCACTTGCCATGTGGGTACTGATTGCTGGAGGCCGGAGCCCTTGCTGGGAGTGAGGAGAGAGGGGAGGACATGGCTGGCTGGAAGAGGTGATAACAGGATAGAACCGAAGGGCTTGGTCTCAGAGGGATGAGGGAAGGCGCCTTGGGTTACTCCTAGGTGTCGCCTTGGGTGATTTCTAGGCAGGTAGAGGTGATGCTCGTAGGAGTGAGAATTTCAGAAAGACCCGTACGACATCCTGAGACCAGGCATACTGAGAAGAGCAGAGGGAGAACCGAGAGAAGGCTGCCACTCAGACTGGCCTCGCACGAGGTCCAGCGCAGCCTTGTGGGCGTGGACTTGGTTCACCTAAAGGGACTGGGACTGAGTGAACCCCTGGATGGAAGTGGCATCATGTGGGGACAAAGTTGGCATGATCTTAGAGGAAACACTTCCACTGTGGGTGGCACATTGATTGAGTCAAAAGCCTTAGGCCCTACTGAAATGGCACTTACTTCAGGAGTGAGCTGTGAATTCGTGAATGAGTTTCCAGTCTTTTCTTGAGAGTCAGTTTTGTCAGAAGAGAGGAAGAGGGCAGTTGGCGTGTGGCGGCAGAGACTGGAAGCAAAGCCTCGCCCCATCGATGTTTTGCAAAGAAGCTCGCATTTCTTCCGCGGAGCCAGTAGAAACGTCATATGCTCTTGGGTGTTTGCACACTGAACCGAACGTGAATCAGCCAGGTTGGGCAACTTTTAGAAAAACCAAGGAGTGTCCGAGGAGGGACTAATAGGAGTGAAGAATGTAGCAACCGCAGAGAGACTCGTTATTTCCAAATGAGCCAGAACTAACCAGAATGTTCTGTTGTCCTTTGGTCATTGCATAACAGTGTCAGAAAGATTGCATAGCATCCAAGCAGTGAAGGCGGGAATGAGGCCTGAGACAAGGGCTCGTAAGGAAAGTGCCAAGGGTTTGAGCAGCTACACTGAAAGAAGAAAGGATTGGAGAGAGACCAATGTTAGGATTTCTGGGATAAGAAATGACATTAGTGCTGATCAAATGGGCCTCATCGCTTTCGAGGAAAATAAGAGGGAAGGGGAGAAAAGCTGCAACACATCATATTAAGGTTTGACTTAAAGGAAGAACTTACTGAGTGACTTTCTTAAGTACAGCTGGGTTAGTTCTCAGGCGAGGAAATAGATGGGAATCAGGAGAGCATGTCAGTATCAGCTTGTTCAGTGCAAATGTCCCTTGTGCAGCCACTGTGTAAGGAACTGTGAAATTCCTTCCCCTGGTCGGGGTCCTTAAAATAAGATAACGCCTCTGGAATAAAGGGTAAAGATAGGACTAGCTGGCCTCTTGGTTTTCTTTCCCATCCTCTAAACTGCATCCCAACATGTCTTTGTGGGTCCCTGAGGTGTTTAGACTGTTGTGCTTCATGCTTTAGGTAATCATCCTTAGGTTTAATCTTGAGGGTCCCCTCCCCCCACCCTGTTTTGAATGCCAGGCAACGTTATTTCAAGCATGGTATCCATTTGGTCTTTGTAAGCTTTTTATTTGGGGGGCAGGGGGCAGGGGAAAGGTGGGAGTCTAGCCTCAGCCTAGAAAAAATGCACATGCATTTCTCTGGAGTCGTCCCCTAGATGTAGCCTAGGTCCTGGTGCAGCTCATCTCTCTGTGACTCTGCTGCACACACACCACTTTGCCAAAGTGTCACTCGTGAGCCAGCCCGCGGGGAGCAATGTTTTGTGGGGCCATAGACCGGAGGCAGGTCTGACCACGGGACCCTGAGTTACAAGTGCTCGACGGAAAATCGGACGCAAGCAGGAAACAAGGTTCAACTTTCTCACTTACAAGACAAACTGGGGTCCATGCTTGATAGAGCTGGGGGAGGGGCACCCAGACGAGCTGGAAAACTAGAAAACAGCGATGATCTCCACAGTGAGGAGCAAGGAAGGGTCGAGCATGAGATTGCAGCTGCACGAGGGAGTGTGAGGCTGGGGATGAATCCCATCCATGAGGCAAACGCGATCAAACGCCGTCCATCAGCCCCCGAGCTGCGCGGGCGAAGAGCCTCAGCCTTAAGGAGGCTGTGAACAAGCAGCGGAGCCGGCGAGGGCGAGGAGGACGAGCCCCGAGCCCGGGGGCAGGACCCCGAGAACGCGATTGCCTGGGTGTCTGAAGTGAGCGATTCACCGGGGAGTTACAGCGGTTTAGGGCTGACCTGTGCGTTAAATATTCATCCCCCGAAGCTCTCCTGGGTGTGCAGTGGGATTTGTTCTAGTCCTCCCAAGCCAAGCGGCAGCTTTTCTGTTTGATGAGAGGAGACGTGAAAAATAAGGAAATCCATTCTTTCTTTCTCCTCAGTTCCCAGTGGGTCTTTTGGTACTTGGAGGTTATTAACAGGGCTTGACTTAGTCAAAGAAAACTTTTGTTCTTTTGACATTATCTTTTTCAGAGCGTGTGTCGGGGAGAGGGGGTGGTGGGGACAAGTTGGAAGGAATTCCTGCGGAATAGGCTACATTTCCCAGAACTGCATGGTCTCTCCTGACGCTAGGTACCCACATGAAGCACCCACAGAGGTGGCTGAACCATTTGCTGCCTGGTGGACCTGTTAGGGTCACAGGTGATGGTATGTTTCTTAATGGATGCGAGATGCAATACTATTATAGGTTGACCATAATGTATTGTCAGAGCTGACAGTTGCCTTTTTGGGTTCATCTGAAAAATACAGAGAAAGCAGGAAGCAGGGCTCACAAGGCTTGGAGGTGGGGTGGAGCTAAAAGCATTTTTCTCTCCCACAAAGCATTGCTCCGTGGGCTGCGTACATACATACCTCTGTCATCCTGAAAGAGGTAGCTTTTCCAGGGCTTATTTATTGCATGATTTTATTGAGCATCTACTACATGATCTCATCACTGAGGATGGATTAGGGAGCAAGGCAGACAAAAACTCTACCCTCATTGAGCGCTGGTTTTGGAGATGTAAAAGGTAAGGGTCGGTGACCCTTCTGGCTTAAGTGCCTGCGGCTAACTTTGGTCTCCAATTCCTTCTTTATCCAAAAACGTCAACACTGAATAGCAAAGTTGTTACAAGCATAGGTCGGAATCCTACTTTTCCACTCCATTTTCTTTAAAGTAAAATGTGACATAATAACCAACTTATCAATTTCTTGAAAAAGTTGAGTAAGAGAATGTAGATGATGCACTCAGCATTCTGCCTGCTGTACAGCGGATATGCGGTATGTGTCTAGCGCTCTTCTTATCAACTCTACTTCAATAGACGAAGCCCAGCACAGCAGCAGCAGGCTTTCCCCAAGGGAAGAATGCAAAGAGACGTGACAAAAAGCCAATGATGTTGGGTGCCGCTGCTGAATCGTCTAATACGAAGACCAACAGAGAATACCCGCCTGGTGTGGGGTCACATGTGGTTACATGAGAGACAGCTGCGTCTCTGTTGTGATATTGGCCCATCAGATGTGGCAGAGGAAGCAACATGCTCCAGAGTGCCCCTCGTGCTGGGTCCGTTTAACATTCAGGAAGGATTTGCTAGAATGCATAGGTCACGCTCAGCAATGGGCTGGCTGTTGGGCGTTAAAAAACCAATAGGGCTTTGCCTGCCTTCAGTTATGCAGCTATGAAGTATCTCCTAATTACTTTTCTAAATAAACATGCAAAGCAAGGAGGACTGTCCAGTGAATGTCCGGAAGCTCAATTGCCGGGCAATAGGCTTAGGATGAAGGGCTCCGCATTCTCCAACGGCGGACCTGTGCCCAAGCTCAGATTCTCATAGGAGAGTGTGCCCTCCCTGCTCAAACAGCAGCCTGAATCCGGCATCTCACAAGGTCTCCAAGCGCATCAGCTGATGTGCTCAGAAAGCTTCACCTCCAGCTGGAACTTTTAGGCAGATGTCTTGGTGCCGATGTCCTGCCTGATTACTCCTCACACCCAAGGCTGCTTTTGGCTCTCCCTCCCTATAAGCAGGTGGGAGGGCAGTGGCCCTTCCCTGGAGCACAGGTGTGGCGTGTGTTGGACAGCATCGCTGTACCCTATAACCCTGAGTCATAGGGTATTTTTATTTTTAGTTTTTTGAGGAACCTCCATACTGTTTTCCAGAGTGGCTGCACCAATTGACATTCCCACCAACAGTGTATGAGGGCTCCCTTTTCTCCACATCCTGGCCACCATTTGTTATTTGTGTTCTTTTTGATGATATGGAAGCCTTTATCTTAACTGTTACAGAGGAGACATTAGCAGCTCCTCCAAATTAGAACCCAAAGAACTGGTTTATGAAACAGTGAGGCTCAGGTATGGAGACATTAACCAAAAAATTGGCTCTTCTTGGGATGGAGAGAGGATGGAAGGTACGTGCCTCTTCTCACTCATCTTGGCGTCCACATTACCCCGTACAGCTTATTCACACATGCTGGTCGTATTTACCTTTACTCACCCCTCCACTGCTTCTCACTAGATAGAATTTGTACAGTGAAAGTCAGAGTGAATTTTAAAAAGTATCTATGTGAACCAGCAATAAGAAGCCATTGAAATTCCCCGGTGTTCTACGTTCAGCAGCTCCTGTTACCACAGGGTTGAAAATGGTTTTCGGACAATCATAGAGAAGTAGCAAATTCAGGTAAAGAATGTGAAACTCTTCCAGTCCTACTTTCCAGTTTAGATAAATGCAGGGTTGGCACTTAAGAAACACTATTTAAACCTGTGACTGTGTCTCTTTATCAGGCAAGGTTTCCTGCTTCTTAATAGTTTGTGTTGGGTTTGTCTTGTGTTTCCCACTCTAGATCATTGACAATATGATTTTTCACTTGTAGATTTTCATTACTCTCAAATTATGTCTTGAGTGTACGTTTGATTTCCTTAGTGTATAAGCATTCTGAGGCCAAAACACATCTTATTTATTTTGTATCTCTCAAGAGTAGATATAATACTGATTTTTTTCTCTTTTAATGGTCCTTTTTATAGTTAGGATACAAAGGTCTTCTCTGGATATGCCCAAACTGAAAGTTTAGAGCATGGTGAAAAAAATAACTAAAGCCAAGAACTATGGCTTTTACCCACTGATTCCCAAAGCTAATTTGTTGAAAGTATAAATATGAGGTATTAATTATTTGTCATTCTTGGTACCTTTAGAGACACAAAAAGTCTCAATTTTCTGGTTAATGTCTCCAAACCTGAGCCTCATTGTTTCATAAATCAGTTCTTTAGATTCTAATTTGGAGGAGCTGCTGATGTCTCCTCTGTAACAGTTAAGATAAAGGCTTCCATATCATCAAAAAGAACACAAATAACAAATGGTGGCCAGGATGTGGAGAAAAGGCGGCCCTCTTACACTGTTGGTGGGAATGTCAATTGGTGCAGCCACTCTGGAAAAGAGTATGGAGGATCCTCAAAAAACTAAAAGTAAAACTACCATATGACCCAGCAATTCCACTCCCCCAAAACCCAAAAACACTAATTCGAAAAGATATATGCACCCCAGTGTTCATAGCAGCACTATTTACAATAGCCAAGACATGGAAGCAACCTAAGTGTCCATCCACAGATGAATGGATAAAGAAGATGTGATGTATATTATATATACAATGGACTATTACTCAGCCTTAAAAAAAGAATGAAATAATGCCATTAGCAGCAATATGAATGGACTTGGAGGGCATTATGTTAAGTGAAATAAGTCAGGCAGAGAAAGACAATAACTGTATGGTGACACGTATATGTGGAATCTAAGTAACACTACAAACTAGTAAATATAGCAAAAAAGAAGCAGGCTTACAGATATAGAGAACAGACTAGTGGTTCCCAGTGTGTGGGGGGCAGTACAGGGGCGAGGGGTGGGAGGCACAAATTATTGAGCATAAGATAGGCTCAAGGATGTCTTGTACAGCACGGGGAAAAGAGCCAATATTTTGTAATAACTATAAATGGAAAGTAACCTTTAAAATTGTATAATAAGTAAATAAAGAGTATTAATATTGATAACTATTAATGATAAAAAATATAAGGGCTTCCAAATATACTCTTCCCACTACATTTTTATCAGGGACAGCCTTAAATTAGGGACAGATATTCATGAGAACAGGAAATAGTTAAGACTATTTATCTCTTCTCGAGTTTGTATGAGTGCAAAGAGGGGAGAATATCTCTGATCTTCATCTAGTGCCCATTAGCCTTTCAAAGAACGTTTGACACTGTCAGGTTTTACATTGATTAGCAAGACAGGCTCATCAAATGTTTTCACATGGCAATACCTCTAACTGAAACAGAAAGCCAATACTAAATACACAAAGAGCTCTAGAAATAGAAGTAGACCACAAAGCACTTAACCAGCATTGTTTGCTTTTTTTCCTTCAAATAAATGTTATAGCTATAGTGAAACAAGCCCCTTATTAAACCTTAAGGAGTTTAAATGACATTTTGGAATCAAATATTACTCTATCAGGTACCCAGGGACGTTCCCCCCCTTGAATAAGTTTGATTTAGCTGAAAAAAGGTTCCAAACTTATTTTGTCTTTTTTGCACTGAGTAGTTTTTGATATCTGAACCACTGTCTTTATGTAGAGGCAGCAGCAGCCCAAGGGGAGAAAATGGTGTTGGAGTTGTTGAGAGAGCGGGCGGGGAAGAAAGAGAGGCAGAGAAAAATGGAAAGGGAAGGAGGAAAGAAAGAGAGAGATGGACAGGGGTTGGTGCAGGGAGCACTAGTTGGAGGGATTGAAAATACCAAGGAAGAGCAGGAGAGAAAGTCTGGTCTGGGAAAATTGCTCTAAGCCTGCAGGAGCTGGGCAGTTACATCAAAACTGGCTCTGATGTGTAGCCCAGGGGCTCTTTGTTAGAAATAGGAGCACAGAGGGCCTATGTCTTTGTGAACAGAGGGCAGACCTCCTTCCCCAGCAGCCACTAGGCAGGTTCTGCAGGCAACGGCCCTCCTGCGGCAGAAGCTGCTGCTGAACTGTACGCACCCCTTTGGTTCCCTCGCATTTTCCTGCCCAGTGACCCCCATATGCTTTCACTCATGACATCCAACGTGGCTGTGAGGACACCTTTAAGTTTGCTTCATCTGCAGACTCTGAAAGCTGGAAGAGCCCGGGAATTTGCACCCCTTCCTCAACCCCCAGGGCAACCTGGACCAGTGACTGATGGATGTAGCAGTATCGATACTCCAGCTCTCTTGCCCTTGAACTCTGAGGTGTGGTTTCATTGTCTCTACAGCTCCCCCTGCATGACTGAGCCAAATTTACCCTCCGTGGGATGTCTTCCTCACCTTCCTTGTTTCACTTCCACATGCCTCTACTGGGTGTCCTAAATACACTTCCTAATAAACCTTATGAAACTTCGTCTTGGGACCTGCTTCTGGGATCTTGACCTAAGACAGCACCCGATTACCTAAAAGTCTAGATTATTTCAAAGACCACCAAGGAGATGCTCCCCTGTTTGATCCTCAAGGGTGACCCAGCAGTATGGAGGACTTACTCTCTGTGTGCATCTACACTTACAGTGAAAGAGAACATTCTCCTAAGATGCAGTCTTCCCCTGCCCACACTTCTCTCTCCACGCACTTGGCTTCTTCTGGAGCATGTGAGCATCTGTCCTGACACAGATGAACCCCATCCTTGGAGACTCTGCTCTCACAGCCTCCCTCCTCCTCCCAGGCTCTGTCGTGATGGTTGGAGCTCAGCTCCATCTGGAAGCCTGTCAGGCATTTTTCTCCAGAGCTGGGAGTTGTTGCCGGGTGTGTCTGGGAGTTGGTTCAGTTTTAACAACCAAGCCATCAACTACCGTCTACCAGTGTCACCGTTGTTTGGGTGGGTCGGAAGCCACGAGGAGCAGAAGGTACACATCTTCACTCACAGCCTTGTGGTTTTAATAGACATTTACCACCCCGCCCAAGATGGGTGTTAGCACTAGAGCAGGGGGTATGCGGTAAAAATAGCACCTGGGCCGTTAGAATTTTGTGGGAGGCAGCTAGGGCCAAGTTTTCTGGCTCCTTGTGATACCATAATTGCTCTATGAAGTCACCGAGACTCACCATACTTAGTGAATCAGTTCTTGGCATTCTAATTTGGGGGAGGCTTTTTTCTTGTTCTGAAATACTATGAAAAATGTGTCTGAGTCTACGCATTTCTTCTCCCATGTATATAAAAAGGGGACAGGAAATAACTTCCCTTCACAAAGTTAGAGAATTGAAAATGGTGATGACTGCTTGTCCTCATTAGGATTGTTGCCTGTGAATCCAGGCTGGGAAAAGCTCTCTGCCGATGGGCTCATGGAGCAGACGGAGCAGAAATCTAGACGTTTCAGGACTTCCCTGGTGGCGCAGTGGTTAAGAATCCGCCTGCTAATGCAGGGGATGTGGGTTCAAGCCCTGGTCCGGGAGGATCCCACATGCCGCGGAGCAATTAAGCCTATGTGCCAGACTACCGAGCCTGCGCTCTAGAACCCACAAGTCACAACTACTGAGCCCACGTTCCTAGAGCCCCTGCTCCACAACAAGCGAAGCCATTGCAATGAGAAGCGTGCGCACTGCAGCGAAGAGTATCCCCCACTGGCTGCAACTAGAGAAAGCCTGTGCACAGCAACAAAAACCCAACACGGCCAATAAATTAACTAATTAATTTAAAAAATAAAGTATTTATATTAAAAACAAAAGAAATCTAGATGTTTCTGTGATGGATCTCACTGGGAGGCAATTTGGGGGCATGTGGCAGACATGGTGCCAAGCTCCTCTTTGGAAAACTGTGTAGTGAATATTTGTTAAGCACCTACTGTATACCCAGTCATGTAGGGATGGGGCAGGTGATGGTGGGGGTAAGTTAGCATGACTTTTTTGCCCTTCAGGAATTATACTGCAAAAATATTATACTGTATTATGTTATGTTATATTATATTGTAAAAATATATTGATTTTGACATTTTTGATCCAGAGATTTTATTGCAAATAAATAGTGATGTGAGAAATCTCCCTCAGATGAAAACTTGAGAGCTTTTATTTAAATTGGTGCATATGTGAAGTGGGCTGTCTGATTATGTTGGATCCCCAAGTCAGTGGTAAGCTACTTCCTTCTCATCCTGGTTGCAGAAAAATGGCAGTGAATCATGATTTTATGGGAGCTGTTGCTCATTGTGTCTTTTCAATACCTCTTATTTCTTGCCAGTTTCTGGTAGGAAAGTCAGCTTTAAAAATACTTAAATGTAATTATTTTGGCAATAAATGAATGAAAGTAAACATCCTTGACAGGGATTATAAACTGGAACATGTAACAATTACATTTTCTCCTAAGGGTAATTTTTGTTAAATGACTATTATGGCAGAAACCATGAAGCTTATGAATGAATCTAACAGCATAAAAGTAAAAATTAACCCCCACTCCTCAAACACCACTTCCTAGATTTGACCTCAGCAACAATCTGTATATTTACCTGAACATTAAAATGGAAATGTTATTTGAGGCAGAGATAGGAGATTCGAAAGGGAGAGCTGGTCCAAAGGAGGTGGCCAGATAACAGTTTTATAACTCATATACCTCTTACTCACGTTATATAAAGGGTTAGGTTCTTTGGGAAGCAAATGAGGAGATTTGGGGAGAAGAGTTTTGAGAGTGCTTTTGGGATACTGTAAGTTCCCTCTCTAAAGTAGAGGTGCTTTTCCCTTTCCTTACACACATGGGGGTTTTAAGGCCATTACTTAGAGCTTTCAGTATCCCTGAAGTATGGGAGTTTGCTAGGCCAGTATCTAAGTCTGGCCAGAAAAATCTAGAAGGTGGAAGATTGGTTGGCCTGAAGCACTAGGTGAGGCAGAGATTGTTCCTGGTTGGAACCATCTCTTCTTCCAGATTTTCAGGGGCTGAGGATGGGCACGTGTCTCCCACAGGCTGGTTACAGGCCATGTGAGAGAGAAAATCCAAGTGGGGTCAACTCCAGTCCAGCTCAGCAGAGAGAGGTCAGAGGTGAATGTCCAGACTCCAGAGGCTGAGGGAGGAGCTCAGATGATATGCAGGAACAGACACACGTCTGCTGGTATTAGTGGAAGTGTAGACAGCATTTCTCCAGGGTAGGTGAAGGCGTCTCTGAAGAGTCCATGAAAGTGTCCATGAGAGAAAAAAATCAGCTTAATCTTTCGTTGAGACGAGAGAACGCTGCATCTGCTCCCTACAGTGTCCATCAAGTGAGAACTTTCTCTCTCTCCCTTTCCTTTGCCTCCCTCCTGGGCTCGAACCCTGGAGGGTCCAGCGCCAAGGGAATGGAAAAAGGAAGCAGATAATCTTCCTTCCTGGTGATGACTCCTGGCCTGCAGCGGACCCAAGCTGAGGGAAAGGGAGAAGAACTCCCACATTTAAGGCAAGTTTGGAGTGTCGATTATTAGATGAATATTACATTATTACTAAATCCAGATTATTTTCTGTGACTTTAAATGACTGTAGGAATTTTTACTTTGTAAAAGTAACCAGAAAGTTCATGCCCTGCCTAAGTTTGTATCCAGGGTCAAAAGAAGAAAAACTAAAACCACTAAATAAACGTCAAAATGGAGTGCAGCTCAAGAGACATGCTTGGTTAGGAGGACAGTTCTAGAAATGCATATATGAAAGCCTATATGCGTGTCTCTTGAAGTCACAGTTCTCAGTTCACATACTCAAGGATTAAGGATTCATTGGGATCTACTCGTAGGACAGCAGTGGCCTTGACACCCAAATAAAGTGAGAGACTCTCTCGGAATTGCATATCATCCTCTTAATGAACGTTTATTTCCGGTCACATCACCTTGATTCTGGTGGAGAGCGTTCCTCCACCTTGTAGCCATATGAAGCACATGGCCTCTTTGCTCCCCTTGGGAGGGAAAGACGGTGAGGGACGATCCCATTGGCCAGAACCCAGTCACATGGCCCCAAACTCACTGCAAGAGAGGCTGGAAAATGCGGAAGAGCGTATGGATAGCATCGGCGAGCATCGACTGTCTCTGCCACAGCCATTTATCACATGTTCATCAATACTCACTGAGTAAGTGCTATATAAATTATTTTTTAACTTTTTATTTTATATTGGAGTATAGCTGATTAACAATGTTGACAATTCCTCTTTTTAATACACAAAAGCGGACTTAGGGGTAAAGGGGCATTATAACTGCAATTTTTGAATGGTTCAGAAAAAAATATACAGAGAGAGAAGAGAGAGAGCAAGTGTGGGGGGCGGGGTGCAGGGAGAAAAATGTTAACTTTGACTTTTCCTGCAAATTTTCTTTAAATCTGAAATTATGTCAAGAAAAATATAATAAAAATAAACTTTACATCACAACCCAGTGAATATACACTTAATACATGTCCACATAGTTATTCCTTCAATTAATGTTTACTAAGTGCCACCACATACCATTCTGGGCATCGGACGTACATCGGGGGCCAAAAGAGACAGAAACGTCTTCTCAAAAGCTTACATGTTTATCGATCCACCCGTACGTGTATCTACCCACCGCATATGTATCTATCCACCTACACTCGTGTACGTGTATATACATATATATGTATACGTGTTTACATAACCATCCATAAAAATGGAAACACAAGTTTTATTTGAATTATACTCTCAATGGTGTGTCACAATTTAAAAATTCTATCTCGTAAAAATGAGACCAATGAGGTAAAAAAAAAATTGATGTTGTGAACCAATAAGGGATCATAATCTTCAGGTGATGGAACATAACACTAGATTAGAGAAAGAAAAGCGATAGCCCAAATCCCCTCAACTTAAGTTTTCAACGACTGCATTCCATAACACAGAGTTTCTAATCCAAACTAAACCTCTCTTCTGATCTCCATTTCTTCATTTCCAGTTGCAAACTTGTCATAGCCTCAGCCATTTCAGATTTTCTCAGTCCTAAATTAAATTCTTGATCTTTCCCTTAAGAGTATTCTTCCTCCAGCGTTTCCCTTTTCAGGAAATAGCACCTCAACCCACCCATTGCTCATCTTAGAAAGACTGGAGCCATGCCTAACACCTCGCTTTCCTTCACCCCCTACACCGATCAGTTACCAAGTCCTCTTGATTCTCTACCCTAAATATATCTCAAATCCATTTTTTCCTTTTCGTCTGACACTGTCTTAGTCTAAATTCACCAACGTCTTTAACCTAAATTATTGTAATGGTTTCCCACTCAGTCTCCTTATATCCCCAAATTTTCCCACTTAAATCCTTCATACAACAGCCAAAGTGGACTTTTAAAGCACAAGACAATCATGTCATAACCTCTATGATCTTCCCAGTGCTTGTAGGAGAGACTAACGCATCCTTAGCAATATATTAATTAAGATCGTGTTTGACCACGAAAGACAGAAAACCTAAAATAACAGCAGATTAACAGGATAGAAATTTCTTCTGTATCATGTAAGAGAGATAAGAGGTAGGCACATCAGGGCTGACTCGGTTTAACGTGGCATCCAAGACACACCTTCTATCTTGTTCTGGCATTTGCAATACTCAGCTTTCCTTCATGGTCAAGTTGGCCGCCTAATCTCCAGTCTTCATATCTGCCTTCCAGGTAACTGGAAGGAGGACGCGATGTAGAGAAATTCACTCTCTCCCCTAAGAGCCCATTCCGCTTCCCTTGTGTTGTCTACAAGTTTATCACGCAAGTTTACGTAGCTGTAAAGGAGGTAGGAGGTGGTCTTTTAACCAAGCGGGCGATATGAAGTTAACAAGCAGATATCAGTTATGAGTATTCACAAGAAAGGTTTCGAAAATAAATGTTGGAGAACCACTACCAGTCTCTGCCAGGATGGTCTTTAAGGTCCTGCAAGCTTTGGCCCTGCCATATTTCCTTGCTCATAAGCTCCGCCCACACTGGGCACCTTTCTTCAGTGAGCAAGCATCCTCCTATCTCTGGGTCTTTGCGCATGTGGCTGCCTTCCTGAAATACTTTGCTGCCTGTTTTCTTGGAAAGAATGTCTTTGACCTAAGAAACAAGGCAGTAGTTACTCTTAACTCCTTAAATATTTCATTCATAGCATTAATTCAATTACATATTCCTTTATGTAAGCACTTGATTAATATTGTCCTACAGTACTTGAAATACTCCAGCATGCGTAGTGAGGCATGTGTGTGTAAACAGGTTAAACCTAACTTATATTTACCATTTAGAGCTGAACAGTAATCATATAAAGTGAGCAAGTTTGAACTAATCTGTATCAACAGTGTAGAGTTGCCTTACTGCACAAGGAATGATAGAAGGATTGAAATTTGGCATATTCAAGATGCATGATTGGTCAGGAAGAAGGCAGCAGACCCATTATCCTTGTATGAGTAGGATTTAAAAAATCAGTGAACCCATCAGTCTATTCCGTTGGTACTTATGGTCCAGAGCCCAACCAGGGTGTGGCACAAAGTAAGCATTCATTTATTGAGTAAATAAGCAAATTTACTTAGCATTCACTGTCAGGTTAACTAATACTTAGAATAAAACTAAACACCCAACTGAGAAAGAAAAATCACTACTTTATTTTTTGCTGTATGTTTGAAACACTTTGCTGTTAAGTAGAGTGAGGTGAGCATCTGTAGTTTGATTCTTAATACCTTTATTAACACTTACTTCACCAACACATAATTATTCCATTTAAAGTATATAATTCAGTGGATTTTAGTATATTCACAGAGTTGTGCAACTATCACCACAATATAATTTAGAACAATTTAATCGTCCCCAAATGAAACCCCAAACATGTTAGTGGTCACTTCTCAACCTCCTAGTAATTTACACGTGCTCCTATAGATTTGCGCATTCTGTATACTTCATACAGATAACCAACTTCTTCCCCTAAGCATAATGTTTTCAAAGTTTATTCACATTGTAGCTTGTATCAGTAATTCCTTCTGTGTTATTGCAAATATCACTCCATTGTTTGGAAATACCACATTTTGTTTATCCACTCATCCATTGATGGATATTTGGGTTGTTTTCACCTTTTGGTTTTCGTGAGTAATTCTGTAAGAGCATTTGTATACAAGTTCTTGCGTAGACATATGTTTTCATTTCTCTTGTATATTGTATTAATTTCCTATAGTGGCTGTAGCAAATTACCACCCACTAAGTGGCTTAAAACAACATGAATTTATTATCTTATGGTTCTGGCAGTCTTAATTCTAAATCAGTTTCACTGGCTAAACTGAAGGTGTTGGCAGGGCTGTTATCCTTCTGGAGGCTCTAGGGGAGCCTTTTCCCACTTGCAGAGGTCACTTGTATTCCTTGGCTCCTGCCAGCCATGGCATCACTCCCACTTCTGTTTTCAGCATCTCCTGTCCTTTTCTCTCCCTTCTATTGTCACGTCTCCAACTCGCTCTGCTTTCGTTGTCACGGGGCCTTCTCTGACTCTGACCATCCTGCCTTTGTCTTGTAAGGACCCTTGCGGTTACATTGGGTACACAGATAATCTAGGACAATCTCCCCATCTTGAGACAGTTTAATCACAGGTGCAAAATTTCTGGTTTCAGGGGTGAGAACATGGACATCTCAGGAAGTGTGAGTCCTACAACTTTGTTTTTCTTTTTCACATTGGGTTGGCTATTCTAGGTTCCTTGAACTTTCGTAAATTTTTAGGACCATCTTGTCAATTTCTGCCCCAAAGCCAGCTGGAATTTGATAGAGATTGTGATAAATCTGTAGATTGATTTAGGGAATATTGCCATTTTGACAGTATTAAGTCTTCTGATCCATGAACCTGGGATGTCTTTCCATCTATTTAGATATTCTTTAATTTCTTTAAACAATGTTTTGTAGTTTTCAATGTACGAGTCTCACATTTCTTTTGTTAGATTTACACCTAAGTATTTTATTCTTTTTGATGCTCTTGTAAATGGAATTGTTTTCTTAATTTTACTTCTGGATAGTTCTTTGCAAGTATATAAAATTACAGGTGATTTTTTTTTAAGTAATCTTTTACTCTGTTACCTTTCTTAACGCATTTGCTAATTCTAAATTTCTTCTTTAGTGGATTCCTTAGGATTTTCTATATCAAATATAATGTTATCTGTAATTAGAGATGTTTTACTTCTCCTTTTCCAATCTGGAGGCCTTTTATTTCTTTTTCTTGCATAATTGCTATGGTTAGACTGTCCTGTACAATATTGAATAGATGTGGCAAGAGTGGACATTGCTGTTCCTGATCTTAGGGGGAAAACATTCTGTTTTTCAACATTATGTACGACATCAGCTGCAGGTTTTTTTTTATACATTGTTTTCATCATGTTAAGGAAGTTCTCTTTTATCCCTAGTTGACTGTTTTTTGTTTGTTTTGTTTTTCGTAAAGAAGTGTTAGGTTGTGTCAAATGTCTTTTCTGGATCTATTGAGATAACCATGTGGTTTTTATTCTTTATTCTGTTAAATAGTATATTACACTGACTGACTTTCAGATGTTAAACCAACTTTAATTTTTTTAGGCATAATTTCCTTCGGTTCTTGGAATATATTTGTAATCGTTGAGTTAAAATATTTGTTTAGGAAATTCAACATTTGGGCACCCTTAGGAACTTTTGACTGCTTTTTTTCCTTTGTATGGGTTTTACCTTTCTGTTTCTCTTTGTAGCTCTTTATTTTTTTGTACCAAATTGGGCATTTTAGATAATATAATGTGGCAACTCAGACTGTCAGATTTTACTCCACTCCCCAGAGTTTGTTACTGTTGCTCTTTTGTTGTTACTGCTGTTTGTTTATTTAGTGACTTTCCTTAACTAAGTCCTTAAAGTCTGCATTCCCTGTATTAAGTCGCTGAAGTTTTTGCTTAGTTAGCTTAGTGGTCAGCTAATGATTGGTCAGAGGTTTCCTTACATGCCTTCAGCCAATAATTTTTCCAGCCTTTGCTGAAGGGCTCTGTGTGTGTTGGGAAGTGCTTTCAATGCTCGGGTAGGTTACAACCCTGTCTTAGCCTTCACTTACTCTGGTACAGGACCTAAAGGTCAGCCAGAGAAGGGAGACAGGGTCCCTCTCAGATGTTTTTGGGAGTGCACACAGCCCTGCACTTGTGTGTGGCCTTCTTTATCGCTTGGAATGTGTCCCAGGTTTACAAAGCCCCTAGCGAGCATCTCATGCCATAGACCTTCCTTTTAAGTTTCTGGCCAAGCTCTTATTTGGCCCAGTTGGTATGGCAGCCTCAGGCTGCTGGGATGCTAAACAATTGCCATTGGTTATTTTCAACAAATGCTCTGGGAATAGGGCCTTTCTGCCAGAGCGAGCTGCAAGTCAAGTCAAACAATGACTGCAAGCATGGCTTTTCCAGGAAGCTGCAAGTCAAGTCAGAGAGTGACATTGATCTGGAGATGGGAGGCTTTGAGAAGTTCAGATTAAAGTCTGTCCCTTCTAGTGGCTGCAAAGCCACTGGTTTTCAAGGCTCTTATGGAACTTGGGAGAGGACAGTGATAGCAGGACAAGTTAAAAGGTCACAAAGTCCTGATTCTTACTGAGGTTCAACAGTTTTTATTAAATAAATGCTCATCAGTCATTGCAAACCTTTCATTAATTTCTTAGAGTTATCAAAAATTTGATTTTGACAATTTTCACCCAAATGATTCAATTTTGGATAAAATTAAAATAGACTATAAGTCACAGTGGTGTATAATAAGCTTTAAGAAAGAATCAGATTGACTATCAAGTATTTTGAATTTTAAAGTACTCTTCTTGTAAAATAAAAATATTTATAATGTAGAGTTCAGATAGTAGCTCAAAGAAGAAAGAATACAGACAAAAGGGGAAAAATATTAGTTTTATTTATACCTGTCCAGATAATTACCCAGGCTCTTCAATAGGACTAGAAAATTCATCTACTTGTGAGCTCAATATTAAATACAAAATTCTTATTTAATTTTCCAGACACATAACCTCCAACTGAGAAGCATGTGAAATATTCTATTCTTTATTTTGTAAATAGATTATATTGGTTGTAAGATATAGAATTTGTTCATTGTTTGTAAGTGCATTTACCAGTATTGCGTTAGTCACTACAAAATTTATATAAGCTTTTCTGGGAATCGGGAAAACCACAGACCCTGGGATCAAATTTTTTCTTCCCATATTGCATTAAATAAAATGTGAACTGAGAAATTCAAATTCAAACTCAGGAAGAAGCCTGGAGGTTTTGACAGACAGTAGCTCACTACTGAAATTTATCTCCATCCAGTATATATGATACCCACAGTTAAGCGGGTAATCTATTGATAGATAGGTTACTACCATTTCTTCCAGTACTAAATATAAAAGGTGACGGTTAACGCTTCAGACAATGCTATAAGGTACAGGAGAACAATTTATAAAAAACTATAATCTTTTTAAAAATTGAGGATACCTTTATGCTTTCATTTACCATGGTAGATGTTTTGGATTGGTACTGACGTCATCTTTTTTTTTAATGTCATCTTTTTTTAAAAAAACTTTTGTTGATTCATCATGACAAAAGAAGCACCTGGTGATTTGACATTTTCTAAATTGTGCCTTTTCCCCCAAACACTGGTTTCTGTTCAAAGCCTTTGGGAAGAACCCAGGAGTGAAGACGATAAGTCCAGTTGCCGTGCTCTGGGCAGTTAAGTGGTGGGAGGTAAGTGGTGTTCCGTTCTGACCACAAGCCCCTCTTCTTGAACTGGGTCAAGTGGACTCAAAGGTGACTCGTGACTGCTCTTGAGCAAGAGGCAGTTATTGATGAGTCAGCTATAGCAACATGCCTTTCTTGTAGAGAGCTGAGTCAGAGCAAACTTAAGGCAAATATTCTGACAGCTTTTGAAGAAGAATTTGCAAGTTGTTCCCTCCAGTGTGGCACAAACCCAGATAACTGAATAGCATTTAAGAGTTTTTGTTCAGTTGTGTCTGGTGTTTTTCTTTCTTTAAAAAAATGACTCAAAAGTTTCCACTTGCGTTCCAATCAATATGCTGTAGACCGGCCAAGTCATCCTGGCAGAGGGAGGAACCGAGATTGTGTTCCTGAGGACGGTGCCAGGAGGTAGGGTTCTCCAAGGGAGGGAAGGGGTAAATGCAGAAGCTCCGGAGACCTGGTGGCAGCAGAGTGAGAGGGACACACACGCCAGACGTGAGGCTGTGGGCTGCTCACTGCTGAGTCCTGGCAGGCACTCTGCTCACCTCCATGCTTCACCACATTGCGACTCCAGTATTGACTCCATCATCACCTCCTCACTCCAGCCCCTGAAAGTGAGCGATATCGTGGTGAAGGATGGTGTACCTTTTCTGCAAAAATATGCTTGCATAGCTGAAATCCTTTTAGTGACTTAAAACATTCTTTCACTGACAATAATATTTTCGAGATTTGTTCTTCTCCTCCCTGATCGATCTTTAGTTGGCAGTGATACTGACATATCGGCTTCAAAATGTCTCTGTTCTCAGCTTCTTTGACAAGGAGTTAATGATTTTTAATGGAGAATTTAAGAAAAAGCTCTCTGCTTGGAGATATTTGTATACATTTTCAAATATTAAATATAGGATAGTAAATACTTCATCAAGAACAGGGTAGCTTTTCCCACAGCCACGCTGGGGCTGACAAATGAGGACTGGTGGTTAGTTCAGGCACTGCACTCTCTTATCTAAGAATAGGAGCTTTCCTCCAGAACTTCCCTAGTTTTAAGTTCCCGTTGGATTCCAGAGTTCTGAAATGGTTCATTCCAAGTGGTTTTTCCAGTTCAGTGGCTGCTTTGTTAAAGGAAGAAATTCCTAGATCTTCCTAGTCTACCATTTTGCATGATGTTACTTGTATGAATGTATTTTGAAATTCATGTAAATAGTATCTATCTACCTATCATCTATCATCTATCTACCTATCATCTATTATCTATCTATCATCTATCTATCTTCTATCTAAATGTTCATTTCTTACTTTTTCATCAACCATTTTTTAAAACTTGTGGTGAAATACACATAATATGAAATTTACCATCTTAACCATTTTTAAGTGTACAATTTAATGGCATTAAGTATATTTACACTCTCAAACTACTATCACCACCATCCATTCACAGAACTCTCTTGCAAAACTGAAACTCTGTACCTACTAAGAAACAACTCCCCATTCCAACTCCCTCACAGACCCTGGCAACAACCATTCTACTTTTCATCTGTGAATTTGACTGTTCTAGATACCTCATTAAGTGGACCTACTATTTATCCTTTTGTGACTGACTCATTTCACACAGCATAATAGCCTCCAGGTACATCCATGCACCAGAATCTCCCTCTTTGAAGGGTGAACAATATTTCATTGTATGAATATATCACGTATTGTTTATCCATTCATCCATTGATGGACATTGGGGCAGCTTTTGGCTGTTGTGAATGATACAGCTATGAACATGCGTGTATAAATATCTGTTTGAGTCCCTGCTTTCAATTCTTTTGAGTATATACCCAGAAGTAGAATTGCTGGATCATATGCTAATTATATGTTTAGTTTTTGAGCAGTCACTATATATAGTTTTCTATAGCAGCTGCATCATTTTACATTCCTGCCAAATATAAGGAATTCCAGTTCCTTCATCCTCACCAATGTTTGCTATTCTCAGTTTTTTTTTTTTAAATAGTAGCCACTGTAATAGGTATGTGATCCTGTTTTTCAGAGCCAAACATGTTTCTTCCAACGGCCACCTTATACCCTACTAATGTGGCTATGCATCATCCAGATTTTCTCCCAGGGTGGACACCCAGGTTGCGTGTAACTCCTCACTGTCTAAATGAAGCTGCAGTAACATATTTGCTCAGGTCCATTTGTGCATCTGTGTAAAACCACTTTTGGCGTATATGCCCAGGAATGGAATTGCTGGGTCTCAATGTACTAGAATTTGTGTTTTTTTAATTTGACTAAGGAGTCTAAGTAAAACCAGATTGCTCTCTGGAATGGCTACGCTGGTTTACATTCCTACCAACAATGTATGAGGATTCTATAGCTCAACAATCTTTTACCAAAACTTAGCATTAGACAAACTTCCTACCGTATGCAGTCTTATATATATGAATTTAATTTGTGTTTTTCTGATTTCTAATTATTTTCAGCATGTCTTCCTATGCTTATTAACTTTTTGAGCTCTCTATATGAAAACTTCCCTGTTCATATCTTGTACCATTTTAAAATTTGAGTTGCTGTAGGTTTTGGTTTTTGTTATTGCTTTTTTTTTTTGACTGACAGAATTAGCTTTGACATTCTTGAAATTAGTCACTGTTTTTCTGGGTTTTGTTTTTGTTTTTCAAGTATTGTTTATTCCTCTACTCTGTCATGTATTTTTTAAGTTTGTCCAAGGCGGTTTTCACTAAACAGAAGTTCTTAATTTTGATATACAGTAATTAGACATTTTAACGTGTATTACATTATTTTATGCTAATTAGTCTTTCCCTGCCTTTAGTTCACAAAGATGCTTCTATATTTTACTCTATAAACTTCATTGTTTTACCTTTCCTATTTAAGTTTTCAACTCATCTTCCATCCATCTTTCCATGTAGTGTTGTTAAGAAGAGATTGTTTGATTTTTCTCCATATAATAAAATAAATTTTTTCCGTATATTTTCTTCACATAATTTTCCCTACACTATCTGAATCAAGTTGTCTTTTCTCCATCAATTTGCAGTGCCCTCCTCATCAAATATCTTATTCTCAGGTATACACAGGTCTGTTTCTGCATTTTCCTTCCTATTTAAATGCTCTATTTATGTGTTTGTTCACCAGTGACATGGTATTTTTAATCATAATGATTTTTACACTTTAAATGATATGAAATTGCAAATATTTAATCATTTGACTGACACAAAATGGTAATTTCATATGGTTGCTCCTAACAGTATGTCTTAATATCTAATGGGGCAAGTTCTCCAAGTTCTCTTTGTTCTTTTTTTCTTTATATATATACATAAAGTTGACTTGTCTCTTTATACACATTTGTTCTGCTATATAAATTCCAGATTAATGAATTTCTTATACATATCCAACTACTATTTTGATTGATTTTCACTGAATTTTAGATCGATGTAGGGAAAATCAATACTTTTATAATATCAAGCCAGCTCATTTAATAGCATGTCATGTCTTCATTTATTCAAATAAATTTTTTATGTTCTTTATTAAAGTTTTAAATTTTTCTCCGCAGAATTCTCATGCATTCTTGATTTAGCTAATTCCTACATCCTTTATAATATTTGTTATTTTGAAAAATACCATTTTTAATTTTATTTTGAGTCTGTCCCTACTAAAGTGGAGAAATACTATTGATTTTCTAGATTGATCTTCTATTGCGATAACTTGCTGAATTCTCTTTTTACTTTCAACAATTTTCTATTAGGAGTTTGTTGATTCGATTTATTTTTCTAGATGGTAATATTATCTGTAAACAAGAGCAGTTTTATCTCTTTCTTTCCAATCATTAAAACTATTTCCTTTCCTTTCCCAATAAAATTAACCCATACGATATGGAAATACTAGTGGTAATAGGGAATGCTTATTTGTTCTTAGCCTTAAGGGGAATTTTTAGTTTCTCCATGCTTGAGACCTTTAACATTTGGAATTTTCTTTGTACATTTTACCCTTCAAAATGACCTCAGAACATTCTGAGCTGCCTGGCTCAGATCTCTTGTCTCCAGGCTTTAAAAATCCCAGGGAGTCACTGTCTCAGCCACAAGCAGGGAAGAATGTAATTGGGTTTTGCACTACATATCTCCCTGGTCTCTGTGCTACTCAAAGCCGTAACCCTTTTCGTATCTCTATAGAA
Source organism: Hippopotamus amphibius kiboko (assembly GCF_030028045.1). Classification (NCBI taxonomy): domain Eukaryota; kingdom Metazoa; phylum Chordata; class Mammalia; order Artiodactyla; family Hippopotamidae; genus Hippopotamus; species Hippopotamus amphibius. The sequence continues at coordinate 4,282,260 of NC_080196.1, read as the reverse complement.
AACAACCCAAATCATTCTTTCTCTAACCTTTGACACCCAAAATATAAAACATAAATATCAATGAGTCCATACTGGTATAAATAGTGTTTGAATCAACCAATAAGTGGAGGAGAAGAGACCCATCTCTGATGCAGAGTAATTCCAAGTAATTTAAGCAAATACTCTGCCCTCAGGGAGGTGGAGGAGAACTCCCCACTCTTGAAGTGTGGACTGCAGATAGAAATTTCCTTCCAAAGAGCACAGTACAGGCAGTAGAAACAGAGTCACTTTTCAGTGGAGAAACCTGACAGACAAGACCTCAGCCAGGTGGTCAAGGTCAACATCAATGGTGATGTCACATTGATAGTGTGTGCCCTCGATAAGATCTTGTGATGACAACAGCACTTTGTCTCTGTGGGCTTCCACCCCCAACCCTGCAACCTTGGTCAAATCATGAGATGAGCCTCAGTTGAGGGACGTTACGCAAAACACCTGACCAGTACTCCTCAAAACTGTCAAGGTCATCAAAAACAAGGAACGTCAGAGAAATAGTCACAACCAAGAGAAGCCTAAAAAGACATGATGGCTAAATGTCATGTGATGCTGTAGATGGAATCCTGTAACAGAGAAAGGACATTAGATGAAAACTGAGGGAACCACGGTAATGTCTGGATTTTAGTTAATAATAATCTATGAACATTGGTCTGTTAAGTGTGATGAGAGTATCATATTAATGGAAGATGTTAGTAATAGAGGAAAACTGGGTATGTGGGGCGTGGGTAGGGGAACTCTCTGTACTACCTTCGCAACTTTTTTTTGGTAAATCTAAAACTATTCTAAAATAAAATGCTTTATTTTAAAATCTCCCTGGAGACTTCACAGAGAGTTCCAAGTGAAGTGTAGCATCCTGGGTGGGTAGAGGTGGTGTACGCAATTCCCCGGGCATCTCCAGGCAGTTAAGTGGTTGTAGGTGAAAGGGATAGGTTGGGAGTTTGGGACTGAGATACACACTGCTATATGTAAAGCAGATAACCAACAAGGACCCACTGTACAGCACAGGGAGCTCCGCTCAATATTCTGTAATAAGCTATGTGGGAAAAGAACTTGAAAAAGAATAGACACGTGTATATGTATAAGTGAATCACTTTGCTGTACACCTGAAACTAACAGTGTTGTTAACCACCTATACGCCAATATAAAATAAAAATTAAGAAAAAGACTAAAAAAAAGAGAAAAGGGCTGAGAAGGAAGGTTGGCGGCGTTCAACACTTTTAAGAATGTAAATCCTCAGACAGAGGCACCTGCCTCTCTCTGTGTGTGCACAGGTGTGCTGGGATCTGGGTGTGCACAGGTGTGCAGGATCTGGGTGTGCACAGGTGTGCGGGATCTGGGTGTGCACAGGTGTGCGGGATCTGGGTGGCTAGTAGCAGCTGCTACGCAGGAGAACAGGCAGTTGAATTAAAGCTGGGGTATTTGCCTGCCTTGCGAAGTAAATGAGAAATCTGTGCAGTGTACGCACAAATACACACGCGCGCTCACACACATGCACACACACACGCTCACACACACGCACACACACTCTCAGAAATAATTTGGGGCAGACATCCTGATGACCTGGAGGCAGAGTTTTTTGAAGATGAGTCCAGAACTCCTGGGATGAGGTGCCCAGAAGGGCCAAGACACATCCCTGTGTCCCTAGAGCTTTTCTTTGAAATTGCCTCGCCAGCCGGCTCCGCACCCCACGCACACTCGCCATCACAGATGGGTGGTCACACGCGTCTTTTTCTTTCTCCGCCAGAGAGCGACTTTCCCTCCACACCCCCTTCACTCTGCTTTGTTCTCATTTTCACGGCCTCCTGGCATTACCTCAAAATAAACTAAAATCTCTTCAGATTGGATTCCTGAATAATTTCAGAGGGGAGAGTTTCTTTGTGAAGTCTGTTTGCTTATGGACTTTGTACAGTGTTTGCAAATTCCACGGTGCTGGAAAGCCTCCAGACCTATTGAAATCCCTTTTCCAATTACCCAGCACCATCAAAGATGTCACCGACTTGAAGAGAAAATCCAAATAGATTCTTTGCTTCTGAGTGCGTGTGTGAAAGTCCAGAATTTTTCAGCAGCACGTTGCGTGCAGAATCCATCAGCTGGACAGCAGCAAGCAGAGCTGCTGACAATTGCCTTGTCCTGTTGGCCACTGAAGCTGGAGGCAGCTGGGCCCTGCCTCTGGCAAGTGGCCAAGCTTCCCAGCACGGGGAAGATTTAGAGCAAATTGGGAAAGAACATTTTAGAGCTGTGGCTCCACATTCCGTTTGGGGGCTCCCCAGAGCCACAGCGGAGCCATGGCTGCAAGGAGGTTGTAAGACGGGCCCCTCCCACCTCCCAAGAGGTTCCTAAATGCAGGAAATTTACAGTCTGATTATCCTGTGACCAGGGTCTTTTTCATTTGTGGGGGAGAGCAAGGTGACAAATTGCTAAATATTAGGTCTGGGAGTCTTTGTGAGCCGATTTCATAGCCCTGGGCCTTTGAGGGTTCTAATTTAGGAGTGAAAAGTGTGTGCTGTAGCTGTTCATAGCCCAAGGGCCTTTAATTACCAATTGGAGCTGTGGCACTTGGAAGGGGGTGGAGCCCTAGAACATCTCTTCCAGGATATCCCACTGTCCCCACTGGCAGACATGATGATTCTATGGCCTAAAATGAATTCTTATTAAGAAAGAAATCCAGCCACAGCACATGATCATGTGACCAGCAGAGTCCCCCAGGGTGAAAGCTGCTCGTTAGGGACTGTCTTAGTCCGTTCAGGCTGCGATAACAAGAATACCTTAGATGACGTGGCTTGTAAACAGCACTTATTTCTCAGTTTGGGAGGCTTGTCCAAAATCAAGTTGCCATCACGGTCAGGTTCTAGTGAGACCCTGCTTCCTGGTTCACTGATGGCCGTCTTCTCACCGTGTCCTGATGGGGCAGAAGTGGAGGTGAAGCTGTCTGAGGCCTCATTCACCAGGGCCCCACCATTATGACCTAATCATCCCCAAGGGCCCCCGTCTCCCTGGAGATGAGGATTTCAGCACATGAATTTTGGGAGGACACACATTCCATCCCTAGCAGGGACCATCTAAACCCTCCTGAGCCCTACCTTGTAGGCAGTTTCCTTCTGAAGTAGTGGCCCTGTCCGCTGGTTGGGGACCCGGGGTGCGGGTAGCATGGTTCTCTGCTGAGGAGCCAATGATGGTTTGGGGGTACCTCTGATCCAGGGACTTGGACCCTCTTCCTGTTACTTTCTCATCCATTTCCTGGTCTGGAATTGTCTGCAGAAAGTATTCCATGGTTATGAGCTGAAGCTGTGGGTTCCTTCTGAACCAGCTGGAGGAAGTGTCCAGTCCAGGGACCTCACTCTTTTGGAGGACACTTTCACAACGCTGGTGTCTCTCCTCCCTCTCACCCCTGCCCTGACACCAGGCTGCACCGACTGGCTTCTTGTGAGCCTTCTGTCCACCCACCAAGAATCAGTCCTCATTTCCGAGGGGTCTTACGCTGCCCTGATCTTCTTTGACTTGAGACTTACCCGGTTTGACCAAGGCTATCTTGGTTTTAAAACTGAAAACCACGCCTCCTGGCAACCCTTTCATTCTACATAATCCAAGACGGTGGGTGACTCTGTCTGTAGCTCACTGACCTCCGCTCAGGTGTGTGGCCCAAAGCTGCACCCACCCCAGTCTCGGTAGCTGGCTCACTTTCCTAAATACGATTTGCCAAGAGTCTGATCAGCTATGTTCCCAGCATCCAGGAGTTTCCAAAACATCTGTTTTGTTTTCTGGCTGAATCCCTTTTGGTTGTGGGAAGAGGCAGACAATTTAACTGGGACCCTGACTATATTCAGGTCTCCCAGGACCCCAGACTCCTTTATCAATAAGGCTGCATTTCGTTACATTTCTTCATGTGTTGAAACAACGGGCTGTGCTCAGCTCTGCTGCATGTGAGGCTTCAGAGGAGGCTGCTTCAAAGACCTGGATCAGCTCCCAGTGGTGGGGCCAAGAGGTTTCCAAACTGTAGCTAAACACCGGGAATATAGCACTATTTTACAATAACTTTATTTACTTATGTTTAAGTGTTTTACTTTATATTGGACTATAGTTGATTTACTGTGTTGTATTAATTTCAGGTGTACAGCTTAAATTGCTATCATCTATAATCATTTTGAATCACTATGCTGTATATCTGAAACTAATATAATATTGGAAATCAACTATACCTCAATAAAAAATAATACAATAGAATAAAGATGCAAAACGAAACCAAAACAGAAGGTAGCTAAACCTACAAGGTCTTGCTGACTGGGTGCTGGGAAGCAGAAACCTCACCAAGTGCTCACTGCACAGTATGTCCTGCTGCCACTGCTCTGTTAGAGTCTAGGACTCAAATGAGCACTAGGGTTTCTGAGAAGGGAGGTTTCCCAGACCCAGGGAGGCTTCTGAAGAGCAAAACAGTGAACTCTGCTTTGAAGGGTGAGATTTGAAGAAGAATGGGAAAGGGCTCCTGGGGTCACGTTCTAAAGCACAGAGCCACACCTTCAGTCCACAATACAGGTGCACTCACACACCTGTCTGGCTTTCTCTGCTACTTACAGCCCTTCTGGTTTTGGAGACAAAATTGCATCTTGAGTCTTGAGTGGCCTTTGACCTTGACCCTTCTCTCAATAGTTATGTTTCTCCCTAAACCACCCAAGTATTTAGTTGACTGTGCTAGTTAAGCCTTTCAAGAAGAGGAACACCATCGGAGACTTTTGTAAACTGTTTTAGTGATAAAACATCTTTCCAGTCAGTATAATTTTTTCTCTTTTATCCCCTGCATCATTAATGATTTTGGCTTCCTTGCTATCATCATATCTGCTGTTTTTTATTTTATTAAATTGCAGAAGGAATCATGCTAGAGACAGGTTTCCCCTGGTGTCTGAATCACATCCTGGGCGTAAGTGGGGATGTGTGTGTGTGTGAGTGTGCGTGAGTGTGCGTGTCAGGGGCTGAGGCTGCTGCTGGAAGGGATGAGAAATTAGGGAGGCAGTTGGGGAACAATGAGTGGAATGACCAGAAGCGTGACTGCGCCGATTCGCTCCTAGTAGATAAGAGGCTCAGGCGAAATCGTGGGTTAAATTTGCTGTGAGCCCTGCTCCCTCGCTGCCTCAGTTCCCCCTCTTTCTCCCAACCCATCTCAGATTATTTTTCTGTTTGCCTCCCCAGTCAGAGCCTGGGCTCATGATATTTATTCACACTAACCTGTAAATAATAGGTGGCAGGTCACGTGAGAATCACTGTTAAATTCTTTTTGTTTTTTTTTTTACATTAGATAATTCTCAGACTATAAACACGGTGGCTAAATCGTGGAATATCGATTATAGGATGATTGGTTGGGAAGGATTTTAAGCTTTGGGGGATCCTGCAGGATACTGACTGTGGCACATCTGACTCCACCTAAAGGTGAGGCCAACTTTGATGAAGACAGATTTAATCAAAAATGAAAAAAAAGGGAAAATTAAGGCAAACATTTATACTTGAATATAATAGCTCGGGAAACTGGAAAACTGATGCTCCTGAATTAGATTAATATTCCTTCCCTTTTCTGTTTGCTGCTCAACTACAATTCTTTAAAATTCTGAATCACTTCCTAAAATTTTAATGGATCTGGACTCAGCCAACAGATCATCTATTATCTCTTTCCAATAAGCCAATCTGCGAACGTTCCTTGACAATCTATACACAAAAAGCACCTCGCCACTTCCTTTTCAGGATACAAAATGAACACACAAATACCTTCCTTACAGAATTCTTTTAATACTTAGAGTAGTCTATGTAAAGTGCTTAGAATTTAGTACAAAGTAAACACTCAGTAGGTGGTTGCTCTTCTGTCCCTTTATCATTATTCTAGCTCGAACCCTCTCTACCTGCTTGACTTCGAACAAGTTAATACATTTCCCTGTTCTTCAGTTTCCTCTTCAGGACAATGAAGATAAGATGTGTAGCTCTTATTTTACAAGTTGGTTATGAATCTTAGATAAGATAACATTATTTGTAGAGTTGCTTTGAAAGCTATGAAGCAGTAAGCAAACATAGGGAATGCTCATTCTTCTGTTAGAGGGATGAGAGCTCCGTCCCAAATGAGTGGAAGAAATCACATGCTCTTGTTGTGCCTCCTATTACCTGGAATAGGCTTGGGAGAGGTCTTGGGCATCTCTGCGGGACTGTCCACTCCCAGATGTATACGTTTGGTTCTTTGTTTGATTGGGTGTATGGGATGTTAGAAGGTAAGGTTGAGATTGGTCTAAATTTTCATCTCCACTTGTTCATTCATTCAAACTTTGTTTTTTGGTTGAGGAGAGAGAGAGAGGGAGAGGGCGAGAGAGAAAGATTATTCTCCTGAATTTCTGATTCTTCTGAGGCTCAAACCAAGAGAATCTCCACTTTAATTCCTATTGAGAGCCAGGTGGGATGGAACATGTACCTTGAAGATGTCTGGGTCACATACACTCTCAAGGTGACCCAGACCTCTGATCTCAGATCCTAGTTGCTGCCTTCGAGGGACTGCGGAGCTGGGCTGCTGGAGGCATCACAGGTACCCTCCGCAAGAGTGCTTGGAAGGCTTGCTGAGTTGCTGCATCTATGAGCGTGGTTATGGTACACTGTGTAGAAAGTGTTGCATAACAAACCTTTGGTTCACTGATATGCACATGTTTTTATAATGTATCTAAGGGAATTGAACTCCCTTATTAAAACAAAATGCAGACTCTCCGAAGTTCTAGTCCTCATAGGGGACTGCCCAGGTAACACAAGGTATTTGGGCCAAGTGCATCTACCTCTATTTTTCTTAAATTTTATCTACCCCTTGGGTTTGCTCTCTTTAATTACAGTGGCCACGATTGCACTGGCTTCCTTTCTAAAACTCTGCCCTAGGAGTAAACAAAAATCACTTTTCTAAGTTTGTACATTTTAAAATAATATATATATATGTTTTTAAATCGAAGTATGCTTACTTTACAGTGTGTTAGTTTCAGGACTAGAGTTTTTGAAAGGACTTTACTTAATGCCTTAGAGGATAAAGAGGGAGTAGATAAGGAACATGTAAGATAAGAGCACAGGCTTCTGATGGGTGAGGCCATTGTCAGCTCCTACCTGTCCTCCTCCAGTGGGAGTGGAGAGGAATACCGTCTTTATCCTAAGGATGGATCAATATTTTGCCCAACCTCGGGGCTTCTCAGCTCCTCACATTCCCTCCGTTTCCTGTCCCTGTAGGTCGTGTCTCACTTTGTACATTTGAGTCCAAGTCACAGTCAATAAAGAGACAGCCTTAGGAGACCCCATACCTGGTTCTTATTTCTGGTCCAAGGTGTGAACCCTTCCCCAGGTGATTGGCAGTTCCGTGATGCTATTCACGATGAATGAACCATCTCATACGTCTCACACTTCTACACTCAGCCACTGTGTCTCCCTCCCAGGCCCTTCTGCAAAATGAAGAAGCAAATTCAGTGACCACCCATCAGTGCAAGGATGACAGTGACCAGTGTAATGGCTGGGAGAATGCACCACTGAGATCAGCTGTAGGAGCATAAGTGACCCACGGCCCAGCCACTGCCCTCTGGATCCGTCATCCTCTCTTGAGGCCATGCTCCCTGTGGGCTGCTCTCTGCCGGACTGAACATGATGGTGGTCCCACGCAGGTCCTCCCTGGTGACACACAGCCTCCTCTGGGTGAGTGGACTAGAGGCCTCACCATCAGCCTGGCTGACCCTGACCTAGGGCCGTGCCACGGTCCAGAACTCCTCCCGTCTGAGTCTCCTCCCTCCCTCCTCTCCTCCCACATTTGCCAGACCTGCAGTGTGGTCCGAAGATGCTGCCTGACTCCTCTGGAGACCTCTCTCCATACATGTCTTGGACATGGAAATGTACCTTGGCATTTGCTTCTCAGTGGACACAAATTAACGTGAGCAGTAACCAAGGAGATGCTTGGCTACAGATCTGCGCTGTTTGCTGGTGCCACCTGTGTGCCTTTGGAGGTTCATACGTTGCATTCCTCTGGACATGTGCCAGCCTCCGGGCTGCCCTGGAAGCTCAGAGCGCTGGCTGAGCTGGGGAAGCTGTGCAGAGTAAGACCTGCTTTCCCCTCACCGGGTTTCTTCCCCTCTATTTTCTAGGGCAGCTGTTATCACAGAAGGAGATGTTAACCCATCGCTGCTTCCAGACTGGGAGTCCGATGCGCTAAGAGTTCGGCCAGGGTGGCTGTGCAGCTTTTCTTACCCAAGCCATGTGGATCCTGTTTGGTAACCTAAGTGGTCAGGAGCTTCTGACGGCAGTGGAAAAGAAAACAAAAAACAACAACAAACACCCCACCTTGTTTGGAAAACCTTGAAAAATGTAAGACTGTAGTTATTGGCCCAGGAAAGAATATGCCGCTTGTTTGAGAAAGCAAAATGAGATTCCATCTGTGTCCACAGCTGCGCTGGACACTCAGTACACAGACGAAGCATGAGCTCAGGGAGCCGTCCGTGCAGGGGCAGCAGACAACTGTGAAGGACTCCATCGCCATAAACCTACTCAAAATTTTGCACTCAAAATGATTTCAAAAAACCCTTTAAATTGGGTGTATGTGTATTTATTTTTGTTGTATAATTTAGCATGGTTTTAATTTTGTAATTATTTATGAAAAAGAGCTTTATAATATTCTCCATACGCAGGGTCCCTAAAAGTCTCCATCTAGTCCACAGGCGTGGCCCCCACACAGGCAACCCCCCCCACACCCTCATGACCGGGTACCCATCAGAGGCGTGCTGGTGTTTCAAAACTGGATCTCTGAAAAAGAGACACAGATGTAGAGAACAAACGTATGGACACCAAGTGAGGAAAGTGGGGGGGTTGGGGTGGGATGAAGTGGGAGATTGGGAGTGCCATATATTCATCACTAATAAGAAAAAATATCAAATGGTACACTTTAAATATATACAGTTTATTGTATGTCAATTGTATCTCAATAAAAGTTTTTAAAGAGAAAAAATAACTAGATCTCTGAGAAGAAAGGCAAAGCCCAGTTTTCTTTGGAATTTCTGTAAATAATATGCTCTACTTCCTAGTGTAAAACATCTATGGTCATCACAAGAAAATTATTACAGTAACAATAAAACTATAAAGGCAGGAGTAATGCTTGTCGTCTCAAAATTCTAATCTTGCACCTCTGCTGCGAGAAAGTTGTCTCATTGTTGGCAGGTGGCAACATCTGAAGCATTTTGGCCAATCCTGCTTAGAGATTGCTCAGTGGTTACGTCGTCAGGCCAATAATAAGGTTCTTTTTAGAGCCATAACCAGCTTTAAGGATCTAATAGATGCTATCATCCTTGCTACAGAAAATGTACTGAAACTGTGTATAAGCCCCTGTGTCCTTGTGTTTTGAAGTACAGTGCTGACTCAAGAGTTAGTGATTGGGGAAAGCCAAGATGTAGAAACAAAGAATAGCTTGTTGGGCTGGGGACCTGGTAACAATTTAGACTATAATTCTGCCACATCGCAGAATCACCGAACTCCAGGTCCCTGAACGATACAGATAAAGGCCACCCATTCCTAAGTTGTTTTTACAGGAATCAGACCCCACCAGATGAAAACTGCTGACCACAAGCACATGGACCCGAGACGGGATGAAACCAGAAGGTTGAGGATGCTTGAAACTTCACCTGGAAGCCAACCAATCTCAGAGTCGTCCAGGAGCTGACCATGCCCTACTCCCTGAACACGATAAACGCCTCACCCCCCCTTGGGGGGGGTGCGAGTCACACAATCTTGAGGGCATGAGCCCGCTGTGGCCCCCTTTGCCTGGCAAAGCAATAAAAGCTACCGTTTTGTACTTCACCCAAAACTCTGTCCCCACGTTTCTGTTTGGTACCAGTGAACAGAGGTCGAGTTTTGGCAACAGTACTGGCGCTTACAAGGACGCCCACAGTTTCCTGGAGAGGACGCACCCTGTCCTCTCCCATCCTAGTTCATTCATAAACCCCAACTTAAGAATGCCTACTTTAAAGTGACTCTCCAGTAACTCCTTCATCTATACCTAAAAGTCCCCAAATCTAAACCAGTGGAACCCAAGAGAATGCTGTGTAGGAAACGCAGCTGCCCTGGACGTGGAGACATCCTTTACAAGATTTATTCAGATCAAGCATGTCAGATCTCAAAAAGCTTTTCTTTGTTCTTAAAAGATCCTAACATGAGACTCTGCAGAGGCACTTTGGTGCACAGAGGACTCTGACCTCCCTTGGGATTCTGGGCAGCTGTCCGAGTAATTAACATGAGTAGGGTAACAGTATTTTGGAGCTGCTTCTTCCACTAGGGTTACTGCTGCTTAATGGGCTGAAGTGACAGGAGTGGGAAAAGGCAGGGAGAGAGGAACTGTGAGGGTCGGGAGAGGAGGTCCTTAGGTGAGAAGGGCTAGAAAGTATAAAGTGGTCTCCTTAAAAATGCATGTTCTTGAGCAAGAAGCCATTCCACGGCCTCATTTTGTGCTCCCTCCTAAGAGATTCCTAATCCAGGGGGCCTCTGATGCGCCTGTTAGGCCACTTTCCTTTACTCTGCCGAGTGCCGTTTCCACGTCTCTTAAGTTCTGCTGAAATTATCACCACCCCTGGGTCATTTGCGGCTGCCTGTGCCATCTGTTTATAGAAACAAACTTCCCAATCTATAAATCAAGCCTCCGAAGCAAGAAAATTAGTTTTAGAAGCTGCTCCAACTTTCCCAGCTTTCTTTAGCGCTGTGGGACACATCCCATAACCTCTGGGAATACGTGTGCATGTCATTGGTCATTGCTGGCATTTGGTTTATTTTATTTATTTATTTTTTTGGTTCTGCAATTTGTGGCCAGAGGACTCTGACCTTTTAAATGCTTGTAAGACATTCCCAAAGTGCCTGACATTCAGGAAAGGCTGGTCCGTGTTTATTTAATCAGGATTCAGGGTCTTCCATATGTGAGGCACAAAGCTTGTTGCCAGGGGTAGGGTGCTGAGTGAAAACAGACATGGTTCCCACCTGCAGGATCCTAGTGGAGACACCTCTCAATAGGAGAATCACACAAATGAATGTAAAATCACACCTGAGGTACCCAGAGCAAAGGAAAGGTGCTAGGAGCCCTGAGAACTTGCAATGCAGGACCTGACCAGGTGAGAGAGGACAAAGGATGCTTCCTAGAGAAAGTGATGATGTCGTTGAGATCTGAAAAGAATCAGGGGGTAATGGAGGGGCAGCTCGGCAGAGAAGAGCATTTGTACTAAAGGAAACAGCACGTTCCAAGTCCCTGGTGGTGGAAGGATCCAGGAAAAGGCTAGCTGCGAAAGAACAGGGGTAACAAAGTAATGGGAAGGATAAGCATAACATCTGGGATCATGGTTATGACTGGTGCCTCAGGAATGATGGAGGGAGATGCAATGTAGGGGGGACTACTGCGGGCTTCAACTATAATTAATATGATACTGCTTTTTGTTTAAAGGTGGGCAGTGAGTACGTGAGTTCATTATAACACTATATGTGTATTGTACATCCAAAATATTTTTTTTTTCTTTTTTTTTGGCACACGGGCTTAGTTGCTCCGCGGCATGTGGGATCTTCCTGGAGCTGGGATCGAACCCATGACCTCTGCATTGGCAGGCGGATTCTTAACCACTGCGCCACCTAGGAAGCCCAACATCCAAAATATTTAATAGTTTTTTTTTTTTAAAGAAAAACAAGTTAGCCTGTGTGAAAAGAGAAAAGAAGAGAAGGTGGCAGAGAGAGGAAGCTGAGGATTAAAAAAGTTGTTAACTAGAGTAAACGTCTTTCAGCCTCACTCAGTTAAAACAGTATGATGGATATTTTCACAGTATAGTTTGAAGGGCACAGACCTGAAGTTCTCATTTCTGTGGTCACTACTTTAGGGTGACTGAAACTCTTGCTTATGTAATGGAACCAACCTAGGGCTGTAACCATACAGCTCTTCCGCCATGGATGGGGTCAGGCATTAGCCCATCTAGATATCAAGAACTCTCTTAAAATTGGTTATAAATATATAGGAACATTTTCTTAAAATAGCAAAACTAATGTTTATTAAGTACACTGTAATTTAAAACATTAGAAACATCAAGAATGAAAGAATTTCATATTTTGTAAGAAGCTTATCATGAGTGGTGTGAACAGCGTTTGCCTTCTTCTTCTTGCCATGTAACTGACCCTGTGGAGCCAGCATCCTCCCCAGGCCTTGGCAGACTGTCTTACTCCCTTCTAAGTCTGGCTCAGATTCCAGCATGTTATCCTTTGAACTTTCAGTACCTTGAAAAATCTCTGAGACTTCCTTTAATATGAATTTTTTGCTGTTGTCATTTCCTCTGGGACATCTTCATCTTTTGCATCATAACCATTTTCCTAATTTTTGTGTGTAAATTCACCTTCCTTAAGTTCCCCTGGCTGCACGTCTAAAGTCTCTCCAATGGGGGCAGTGTCCATGTTCCCACAGTCGGCTATTTCTTCATTTACTCTTTGTTTTTTTTTAAAGATTTATTTTATTATTTATTGATTGATTATTTTATTTTTGGCTGTGTTGTGTCTTTGTTGCTGTGCACAGGCTTTCTCTAGTTGTGGCGAACGGGGGCTACTCTTTGTTGCAGTGCGTGGGCTTCATGGCTCCTCTTGTGGCAGAGCACAGGCTCTAGGCACACAGGCTCCTGTAGTTGCAGCACATGGGCTCAGTAGTTGTGGCTCATGGGTTTCATTGCTCCGTGGCATGTGGGATCTTCCCGGACCAGGGCTCGAACCCGTGTCCCCAGCATTGGCAGGCGGATTCTTAACCACCAGGCAAGCCCTCTTCATTTACTGTGGAGCTGTTACTCCGTTTACTTTCACCGTGAATTTCACTGTCAGTGTTACCACTTCTCGTTTGTTTGCTACACTTTCCTCTTTGTTGGCTTGTCCTCTGTGTTGATCCTCCACTTCTGTAAAATATCATGTAAATGATTTATCACAGGAAGACAAGAAGGCCCCCCAACTACACACGTTGCTGTCTTTGTATGAATTAATAACAGATGCATCGTGACCGGTTGCCCACAGACTCTAAAAGAAGTGACAAGACTGGCCCCTACCATGACGTACATCTGTTATTTACTTAGTGATCTTTGGACTGAAGAGCAAGTAGCAGAGTTTGTACTTGATGGGATTATTTACATTGAACACACCATGGTAACTGCAGCGGACCTGGGTAAAATGAGGACTGCTTGTACTTACACATGAGTCAGAAAGAGTCTTCATTTTGGAGGGAGAGGAGCAGAACAGAGCAAATCTCTGAGGAAACGAAACACGGGACAATTTAGGTGGGAAGGAGGGAAAAATTTGGAATCTGAGCTTCCCACCAATAGAATGCAACACTGGAAACAGTACCAGAAACCCAGTTAGAGAAGGTAGCAAATGGGGATGGGCAGTGGCTGAAGGAAGAAGACTCCCACGGGGAGTATCAGAGGATGACCAAGGCCAGCTACTCCTGCTTTAAAGTTTTCTTAGGCCTGTCCAGTGACCATCAAAGGTTACACAGAGACTGCCTGGTTGATTTTGTGTTTCTCTCTCTTTGTATCTCCCGTGTGTGCATGGTGAGTGTTTTATTGTGCAAAAGAGAAAGTATTATAAAAGGATTGGTGTCGTTAAACAGGCTTGCCTGGAGTGCCCACTGTTTGCACATATTTTCACATGACTTTACGTGAGAAACCTTCCCACTGCAATGCAAGTGTGCCTGACACAGTCGTTCCGGTATTGCTGCCCAAAGCTTGGGATTTGCTGCAGGAGAATCATGAAAAATACCCAAATGAGAGTCAGGGAACAGATTTGGAACACGTTAAAAAGAACTGAGATTACAAATAAAATACATTGCCCTGCCAGTGAGATGAGCTCTAAAAAAGTATGCACTTTAAAGTGATGGAGAACTCTGCTTTTATCATCATCCTTTTTTTTTCTTTTTTTTTTTTTTGACATAAAGAAGCTCCTGTGGGTTTGGAAAGAGTCTTGCCTGGAGGTCTCTTGGTCTCTAACTGTTCACAACAAATCATGACACAGCATTTTAGCAACAGAGTGAAAACTGTATCCTGAGAAATCAGAATGACTCCAAAACCAGCAACCTACATGTATAAAAATAGGTGCTCTGATACATGTGAAAGATGCTAGGCTTGGGACCATGCTGTACATTTCTTGGAAATCACTGTTGCTTAGATACAAAATCACCATACTATTTTAGTATGGAGAAAGTCTCCATTGGTCCCAGGTTAGCATCCTCTGTGGGGTATCTGATAAATCTGGAGAAATGTCACCTACGTGGGTTAAGCCCAAAGCACAGTTTGTCTTTCTGTTTACTTTGGCTCCCCCAATCTGCAGCCTTAGGGGTGTAATAAACTCAAAAAAATTGGTTTTGTTTTTTTTTTTTGTTTTTTGTTTTTGTTTTTGTTTTTACTTAAAATTAAACAGATCCTTCCTAGACAGACTTTGGGAATAAACTGAACTATTTTCAGAGTTTTCGGAGCTGAGCTTATTTTCATGGACTTGCTAGCTCTTGGTGTAATTTAAAGATTTTAGGATATTTCTGCTATTTCTACTCTGAAATTCCTCTGGACTTGTTTTTATTTTTAGGAAAGGTAAAATTAGTTTGAGCCACCTCATAAACAGGATGAAAAATTACTCCTTTCATGTGGGAAGTGTATGTTTCAGTTATCACTTGGAGGTCCTTTCTATTTAGTTCATATATTTACATAGTAAAATTGAGTTCTTTTGTTAAGAAAACATTTTTCATGATTTGAGAGGTCTGAAACAGAACAAATGCTTAAGTAAACAGAAAAGGAGAGCTTGAGCATATTATTTGTGGTTTTTGTTGGAGACTTCACAGTGCTTTCAATTTAGGGTCTGTTTCTGAAAAACAGCTTAAATGCTGTGATGGTGAAAGAAATTACAATAATGTATCTTTTACAGGGAAATGTGTAGTTAACCTTTATTCTGATTAATATTTACAAGAAAAGAGCAGGTTGATATTATTATTACTGTTGTTGTTGTTATTACCATCTTACTGATGAAATAAATGCAGAAATTTGGGACCTGAAACATTTTTCCGTTGGAATCTCCTGCTTCCAGGAATGGTAAGACAACTTGAACGAACCCTCCTGCTGAAAACAGTAAAACAGATGAAATAGGGAAAAAAAAAACCTTTGAAACTTTTGCTGTGAGGGCATTTGCTGATCCAGAGAAAGCAGATGAAAAAACTAAACTGAAGTTTTAGCAGAATCCCAAGGCAAGGTGACCAAAAGTCAAAGTCCGGAGCCCACCCACGGTGGAAAGTCCCACGCATCCCCACCTGTATTTAGAGGTAGGGCCCCAAAGACCTTCAGCCTTAGGGTGGGAATGGACCAGATGTAAATCAGCATTCACGTTGACTCACAGCCCGTGTTCTCTTTCCTCTGTCTAGTCTGGAGAACCTCAAGTCTTAAACTTGAATCGAGGTGGGCTTGCACCCCACTCCCCACTCCCCGCTGCACACACACAAAAGCTGTAGGAAAAAAAAAAAAACATTTCCTCGGAAGGAAGGCACCACCATCCTAGACCTCAGATCGTATTTACAACTTCTTTTTCAAATAGAATGCACAAAGATAGGTACACAAAGAAATACTGCTGTCCCTCCGTATCTGCGGATTTCCTGTCTGCAGATTCAAAGAAATTTCCATCTGCGGTTGGCTGAATCCTCGGGTGGGAAACCCACCGACACAGAAGGCCAACTCCATCCACAGATATCGAGGAATCATGATTAATTGTAAGCAGAAACAACAGAAAACAGAGTCCCCAGTGACTTTAGATATTAGAATTATCAGGCAGATCATAGAATGACTGCGCTTAATATGTTTGAAGAAGTGAAAGAGGAACTTAAGTATATTGCATCCAAAGGAAAATTTAAAAATGGCATAGCTGATATAAACAATAGAAAAATTTGAAATTATAGACTTTGAGGTAAAACATTTAGAGTATAAAACACTGCACCTGAGAACTAAAGGATACACACTCTTTTCAACCATGCATGGGACATTTACAAAATTTGTTCACATACATTGGACCGTAAAGCAAGGTCTTGAAATACTTTACAACTACAGGATGTATATTCTAGCACTTATGTTAGAAACCAGTTTTAAAGTAAGGAAGACTAGAAGATCTCTATATGTTTTGAAATAAATACTTTTTTACATAATTGATAAATTAAAGAAGAAACCATAGTGGAGATTTGAAAATATTTCAAACTAAATTATTATAAAATATATATTTAATACAGATTAACTTATTTACAAAACAAAAATAGACCCACAGACATAGAAAACAAACTTATGGTTACCAAAGGGGAAGTGGGGGAGGGATAAGTTAGGAGTTTGGGATTAGCAGATACAAACTTACATATATATAAAACAGATGAACAAACAAGGTCCTGCTGTATCGCACAGGCCGCTATATTTAATACCATGTAATAACCTATACAGATAAAGAATGTATATATATTCTTTTTCATATGTATAATATATGTGAAATATATGAGAGGGAGATATATATATTTGAATCACTTTGCTGTACACCAAAAACTACCATAACATTGTAAATCAACTGTGCTTCAATAAATTAAAAAAAAATCAATAACAAAAAAATACGTGTTTATACTCATGGGATGCTGTTAAGGCATGATTAGAGGAACACTTATATCCTCAAGATGAATATAGAAGATAAAAGAAAGACATAGAAGAATGAGTGAGGCATCAGTCTAGGAACTAGGAAAAGAACAACAATACACTCAAACTGAATGCCGCCCCGCCCCCCCACACCCGCTAAATCCCTGGCCCAGGTCACCGTCACTGCTTCCCGCGGTCACCATCACTGCTTCCCGCGGTCACCATCACTGCTTCCCGCGTTACTGCAGTAACTTACAACCAGCCTCCCACCAAGGAATTTGCCACAGAGAAGTCATTATTTTGCTCTAAAAATGTAAAGCTTCATGCAATATCCTTAATTATAAACCTTTTTAGGGATGATATTTAAAAATGTATTACAGTGCTTTCTTTTTTCTTTTATTACCAAGGGAACAAACTTTGCCTTGATCTGCTCAAGACACCCCACGCGTGCACGCTTGAGGAGCTGTTAGGATTTCTGTAGTAACAGAAGGAACCCCTGGGGCTGAGGACGTGAGACAAAGAAGGGAAGGGAGCCAGTATGGGGCACAGGAGTGAGTATGAATGAGCTCGGCCAGAAGGAGGGCCTCTGGGGAACGACCCGTAGTCTGCTTCAGGTGTCCTACCTGAGGGCGAGGTGGGTTGCTTATTTATCCACTAACTCTCAGCTGACATTAGCCGAGGTCTCCTATCGAGGACATTAACTTCCCAGCACTCCAGGCCAGTCCTGCACACCAGGGAAAGAAGCTTCTGTGATGAGCGATGCCCTCAGGAAGAGGGTCACGGGAGCTCACAGCACAAGGCCGCCTCCGCATAAGGGAACGGTCGAGGCCGAGAGGATTCCTTGGGTGCAGCATCAGCACTTGCTCCGCTGTGATCAACTTCTGTCCCCTCTTAAGGGAAGACTCGTGGGGTCAGCCCCAGTCTCTGCAGCGGCAGTGGACCCTAAGGGACCTGATAGATAGTCATCGTCCTCTTCCACAACCTACCCTAGAGTCCCCTCAACCTCACGCAGCACGTCTGCTGGTTTCGTTTGCTTGTGCCGTGCGTAACCCGGGCAGTTACCCTCTGAGACACCGGTTACTGCACCTCAGTCACGGCCTGGTTGCTGCAACTGCCCCTCCGTGGTTATCACCGGGCGCAGAAGCACAAAAAGCCATGCCTGAGTTCTGGATGTGGTCCTCCCGGCCCCCTTTACCTAGCAGCAGCCAGCGCTCCTGGTTATCTCCACCAGCCTCAGGATTCCTTTCTCTGCCTGCTTACCCATGGACACCAGGAGCCCCACGTGGCCAGCGGACAACCATAGCTTCGTATTTAAAGGGCTTAATGGAACTCCTATGGTTAAGTCTGGGTTCCCTTCCCTGGAAATCAGAACTTATAATCAAGATGAATCTAAAATGGCAGGGTTAGGAAACACAAATTTCCCCAAGTCGGTCCCCGGGTGCGATCGCGGGAGAAGCCCCTCCTTTCTAACCCTCGGTTCCTGGACGCGTTAGTCCAGTTCTCTTGGGTAATGTATCCTGTAAAGGCCGTATAACGGTTCAAAGAATATGCTATATCCCAGATGACATGCTCCGCTCTAACTCTGAGGAGTGTCTCCACTGTGCCAAGCTCCTGCCTCCGCTGTGCCTTTGAGAGGCCGTCCAACATTCTCTCAGCCTGGCGGTTTCGGGGTGATGTGACATAGGGCAGGAACGGTGGATCCTACAGTGACCTGCCCAGCATCAGCCCTGTTTCGCTGCCTTTGAGTGACTGAGTGACCGGCCTGCTGGCCTGGACCCAAGGACGCATACGCATTGTGCCCATTCCCACAGTCCTTCAAATATCTTCTCCAGACCCCTTGTCTCTGATCTTTCCCATTTGTACATCAAGACCTGCGACCTAGCCGAGCCGTTCACCACTGTGCAGGGAGCCATGTGCAGCCTTACCTGGGTACCGCTTCTCTCCCCACACAAATGTGATGGCCGGGTGTACTATATGCAGCTGTGTCCGCTTGGAGGATTTCTCCTCCTCATCCTGTATCAGAGAGAGGAGAACCTCATGATGGTTCTTCTCTCCCTGAGCAGGGCTGTGGTTGGTAAGTTGTCCGTTTTTCAGCTCACACAGCTGTGAAGTGAGGGACAGGCGTCCGTGCAGTGGAAATATGCAGCCATGGTGTCCGGATGTCCTATTCGTGTAACCTACCCGTGCTTTCCAGAGCTGCTTGGGCCCAATCCCACATGTACGGTTCTCACTGAATGAAGGACTACTGCGGGGCCTGACCAGTCCTATAATTTACTGGTTGTGATGAATCCCTGTTCCTAATGGGCAGCTCTAGTCATATCGCCCCTGATGTTCCACACTCAGACACTCAGTCTCCGTGATGGCCCAACAGCAGGCCAGGAGCTGCGTTTGGATTAGTGAATACTGCTGTCACGCAGCTTGCATTACCTTGCTCCGGAACCCTTGGGTCTGCACTGTGCCTCTAAGACTGAGGTTTACCCGAGATTCCACACAATGTCCTTTTCTACCACAGGTACTTCTAGCACCATGAGATCTGCCGGATCTTATGACCCACGTCGTAGGGCTGCTCACACGGCAGCTTGAACCTGCTACAGAGCTATTTCTTGCTCTGCACCCCCCTGCAGCTGTCTTAATCATCCAATAAATGGGTTACATCAGGATTGCCCAATATAGTATATGATATTTCCAAATTTCAGTATGCCTACCAGACGTTGCACCTCTGTCTTGGTGGTAGGAAGTGCAGAGTGTAATAGCCCGTCCTTTGTCTTGAGGGGATGTCCCAGCATGCTCCAGACATCACAGATCCCAGGAGCTCTGCTAACTCTCTGCTGGGTTTTTCTCTTGCCTTCCCGTGTGCACGTCTCCCCAGAGAGTAGGGAATCCTTGCCATTTCCTGCTTCCCAAGTTCATTAATATGATGTTATCAATATAATGGACCGGCATGACTTTCTGTGCAGTGTCCACATGATCAAAGTTCTTTTAGACCAAATGTAACAAAGATCAGAACAGGTAAGGATGATGTGCTTGTCCCTGTGCTTACTCAAGTTAATCTGAGAGGCTTAAGGTTCGCAAGCACATCTACCCAAGTTCCCCATCCCCGGTCTTGACGTCCCACTCCTTCTGGATCAGAACCCTGACTTCTGTGTGGGTGGCTTCCATCTCCACCACAGCTACAATCAAATATTGTGCCTGATTACTCAGCACAGTCTGTCTTCAGGCTACAGGAGACCGCATCCCTGCAAACATTGCCGTGGAGACTTCCTGCATTCCTACCAGACCTGGGAGTTGATAACTGTCGTTTTCTTCTTTTCGGGCTTCTGTGATCATTCACAACAGGCAAGCAATTCTGCAATTCTCGTTACCATTGCCTACATAAATATCAAGTGCTAGAGCTATTGCAGAAGCCACTGTGTTTCTTTTCACCTCTACCCCATCCCAAAGCGCCAAAGGTGAGGGTTTTAGTACTTGGGAAGCTGCATGCCAGAGGTTGTCACCTCCACATTTACCACCAGTAATGGGGTACTTGCAGTCATCTGGTTGGTAAGTGAGCCAACTCCAGAATCCCACCCTGAGGATCTTCTTCCTGAGACCACTTCTGCTGCCAGCTATTTTAGGCAGGGGTAACAGCCAGCTTTTGCTGTGTTATGAATCACCCCAAAACTCAGTGGCGTGAAAAGCTAACATTTCTTTAGCGTATGATTATGTAGGCTGACAGTTGAGGCTGGGCTTAGCTGGGTGGTTCTTTTGCCTGAGGGCGGGATGACTTCATGCGTCTGTGGTTAATTGCAGATTGCTTTGCTGATCTTGGCTAAGCTGTCTCACAAGTGGGAACTTAAATGACTTGCTCTGGCTCACGTGGGAACTCATTATTCTGTAGGCTAGCCTGAGCTTTTTAACCTAGAAGAGGTGGGATCCCAGGAGAGCAAGCAGAAGCCCGTAATGATCAATTAGGCCTACGCTCGGAACTGGCACGCTGTCACTTCTGCTGCATGAAATCAGGTCAAACAACGCACCAGGTCAGCCCACGTT
This sequence comes from Hippopotamus amphibius kiboko, assembly GCF_030028045.1. Lineage (NCBI taxonomy): Eukaryota > Metazoa > Chordata > Mammalia > Artiodactyla > Hippopotamidae > Hippopotamus > Hippopotamus amphibius. Next base: position 4,261,534 of record NC_080196.1, on the reverse strand, counting down.
CAAGGGGTGAGGAAACAGTCTTCACGTCTTGATGGGAGAAGCTGCAGAGTCACATTGTAAAGGAGATGCAGTAAGGGGCAAATTGAAGCTATTTTTGCCACCAATCTGCCAGAGCGGGATCCTCCACCCCCAGAAGCAGATCTTGAGACAAAGAATTAAGAGTTAATTTGCTAACTTGCAGTTAGTTTGAGAGGTGATTCTAGGGGCACCAGCAAAGGAGTAGGATCGTGAGAGGGGAGGAGGGGAGTCTCTGCAGGGTGTGCTCACAAGAAGGTTCTCCCTTGGGGAAACTGAGCTTGGTCCCACTGGAGGCTGCTGGGGAGCTGTTCAGACCTGGTCAGAGTCACCCCATCAAGGGGAGGGCAGCTGGGGCATTTGCACACCTGCCCCACCTGCCACTGGCTGAGGGGAGTGAGACCCCAGGACTTCTGGCTTCCTCTAGGTGGCCAGGATCGCTTCTCTGAGAGTCACAGGTGGTTGCAGGAGAGAGGTCTGTGTGTGAGGGAATGACAGCGCCAGGCACAGATGGAGAAGGGAGACTGGAGAAGGGACCATGGGACTGGGCCGTCTGATGGCCAGCGAGGATCTCGGCAAGAGCAGTTTCAGTGGAGTGATGGGAATAGAGCCCCATTTGAAGTGGGTTCAGCAGGGAGGGCAGGGGAGGCGGAGGGGGAAAAGAACGAACATCTTTTCAGCAGACTCCCACAGGGACGGACCGCAGAGCAGTGAAATGAGGTGGAAGCTGAGGGAGTGATAAGGTTGAGAAAGGGTTTTTGGGGTTTTTTTTTGTTTTTTTAATATATTGTAGGCCAGTTATAGGCAGATGGGCAAGATTCAGTACAGATGGAAAATGTGATGCTACATGAGTGAGACTGAATGAGTGTGGGAGTGCCACTGGGAATGGGGATGGCTTTAGGTGGGGGCAGGCAGAAGTTCTTCATGTCGTTCAAACAGCACCTCCTTAAAGAGGCTTTCCGTGATATGCAGTGTTGGATAGCTCTCCTTGACATTACCCTGTCCTAGGCTGTGTTCACTTATTTGTTTTTTATTTATTGACTCGCTATAATAAAAGCCCCACAAGAGCAAGAATCAGGTCTATCTTACTCAAATGCTTAGCCACATTCCCAGTGCTTAGAACTAGGCCAGACACAGAGGAGAGAATAAATATTTGTTGAATGAGTGAATGAATGGAAAGAGCTTAAAAGCGTCTTTTCCATGCGATAGGAAAGGTCATCTGTAGCAGGTTCAATTCTGTGAGCCTTGGTCCCTGCCCACGTTAGGAGGACCACCCCACATGCCTGAGTGATGCTAAATCCCATGTATACGCACCCTGCACCCTGCAGGGTCAACGGCTTCTTCTAAGTAGGAAATTTAACTTTTCATGTTGGGATCTTGGCAAAAGCAATTTCAGTGGGGTGGTGGCGACAGAAGCCTGTTTGAAATGGAAGAAAGGAAAATGACTGCAGGGATTTTGCCAACTGCTCCAGCAGGTCACTCCATTAACCCCGCCCAGTATCACCTTCCCTCTCTAATTCCACCTGTTCCTTGTTCTGATTCCTGATTCTCCCCACCATGACCTTAACAAACAGTTCACACTCTGACATAATTGAAAAAGAATTCGGTCATCTGGTCCATCAATCGATTGATTGGCTCTTTTTCCTTGTTATTAGCTTTCCTTAGCAGCAATTGCAGTGCCTGTCTCTCCAGGGTAGTGGTACAAAAGGGAGAAGCAGCCTTTCCTCCAGCTAGCTTGCCTGTGAACTCTGTGGGCGTGTGACATTACGAAAATAGACAGGGAAGAGCCACACTCTGGTTACTTGAGATTGCAACAGAGTGAAACGTGAAATTTGCTTTTGCAGCTGTTCTTTGCAAGAGTTTGTTCTTTTTACACTTTCGTTTTCTTCAGTCCACATTGGTTTCCAATTGACAAGGTCAGTTGTGTTGGCTTGGGTGAACTTGGCTGCCATGTTGGCCACTCCTTATCAGCAGGGGAGCCGGAGCCCTGTCCTCCTTCTGTTGAATGCCTGGCCAGTTAACCACAGGCGCTAAAACGAAAGGAATGTCGGAATGATTGACATTTAGCTCTAGACATTGTTATGATTTTCAAGTCCAGTATTTTCCAATTTGATTCATGTTTGAAATGGTTCACCAGTGGTTCCTTGGAATTTAGCTTCTGATTCTGGTGTGGTAACCAGTATCTGCTATCAGTTCAAGACTCAGCAAAGCGTTGCTTTTTAATTTAATTCAGGGTTCATAGTTCAAGTCTAAATACAAGTATTGAAATTGGTTTGCTTACTTAGGTGATAGCTAAAAAGCTTGGTATAGTGTTTATTGCTGCCTGGAGATTAGTGCTGTTAATTCTTGACTCTCTGGATGTGGATTATAAATGTCATCTAATCTTCCCTTTTCAGATTCTGGGCATAACCTGTGTTAGGGAAACAAAGTTCCCATACTGTGAGTTCCTGAATATGCATAAAGTCCTTTTGCCCAATATACATATTTGGGGGCATTTATTATAGTTCACAAGGAGCTTGAACACTGCTTGATCTCATCAAAGCATAAAGGTGGTAGCTCGGTACGGGCAGAGAGCACAGCCTTGGCTTTAAGTCCCAGACCCCCACTGGCCCGCTGTGCGCTCTTGGACATGTGATGGTCCACTCGGAGCAAGTTTCAGGTCGCTCATCATTAGGCAGTGGAGAATCCAATTATACGCCCTTTACAGATCTCAGGATTATTGTGAAGTGAGGCAGGAACTGTGTTTACTCAACTTGTGCTGCATCATGGGCTTGTTTAGTAAAAATGTATGGAGTATTAAATGAACAAGGAGATCCCTTGCAATTTGTAAGCATAACATACACATAAGTGGGATTGCATAAACTTTTTAATTGTCTAAGTCCTTCTTTCTCCTCCTCCTCCTCCTTCATGTTACCATAGAGAATAATAGAGTGTTTCCCAGAAAAGCCGGAGGGTTTCTTGCCCAGTGTCTAGCGCTAGTGCAACTCATGGTCAATACCACTCACTCAGCCGGCTTTCTTAACTGTGGATTCGTTCACCCATTCGGTAACTCACCGTGCGTTCCTGAGCACCCCAGGGTACAGAGTGGGCGCTGTGTCTGAGCCGAGAGAGCAAGGTGGGACCACATCGATGAACAGGTGTGTTTTGGAGACAGAGACAGAGGAATAACTCAGCTCTGGGAATGCAGCACAGCCCGGCTGTGGAATCTCATCAAGACAAAGTGAAATAGGCATTCCTTCCCCTGACCCACGCGTCCTGCAGTAGTAGGAAGTCGGGAGAAGGGAGTGCATTCTCGTGTTTCCACGGAAATGAACCTGATCAGAAAGGCAAGAGATATGCACAGAAGCTACCTGGATGGTAGAATACGGTTTCCCTGCAGCGTACATGTTGCCATGGGGGTGGAGGGGCACCAGTCAGATGGCCGGACCCCAGGGAGACGAAAAGAATAAATGTTTGGAATTGTTTTGCTCATAAAACCCTGAGATGTGATTGAATATTTGAAGAAACACTTGGTTTGATGAGGGGTAAAGAATTTTGATATTTTTGGCAACTATCTCCACCTACAAACGGACACAAACCCACAACTCTATCGGAGGTTCTGAAATTCTCGTGGAACACGCTGCCTTTCAGATCTTTAGAACTGGGGGGCATGGGCAGGAATGCCAACAAGAGGAGGGGGGGTGACTTCCTAGTGATGAATGTGAAAACAACAAAGCAGTAACTGGCAGGCGCGGGGCATGTCCTAGGTGCCCGGGGCTATGCTTATCGCTGCACGTGCCTGACCTCTTTTAAGCCTCAGAATAAACATGTGACAAGCACAAAGCTTATAAAGATGAGGGAAATGAGGCCCAGTGAGTTTAAGAAAATCACCTAAGATCGCGTAGTTAACGAGAAGCAGACCAGAGATTTGAACCTGGGGTCTATTGGATACCAAAAAGTCAAGGCATTTAATCATTACATTATATTACACCCCATGAGGTGTGACACTCCAGCCATTCCAAAATGGGTTATTTAAGGTAACATCACCTGCTTATTTATGAGCTTTGTTTATGCAGTCCATTTGACTGCATCTCTGAACACAGACTCCAAGTGTGCAAGAAAGCAATATCGTAATAAAGCATTGTTGTAATGAAGGCATATGTGAGGGAAACCACTGATGCTTGGGATTCCTTCCCTGCATCTTATTGAATCATCAGGCCAGCATCTAGCATCACAATGTGCAATTCCACTGGGGGAATAGAATTATTATGGTCAGAGTGTGTTGACAGACTGTTCAGAGAAAGCACAAGGTGTGTGTGTTAGAGGTGAGTCCAGAATTCCTTTCATTCATTTGTTCAGGAAATATCTGCTGAGGACCTGCTGTGTACTGAAGATCTAGAACTGAAAGATGTGGCCTCCACCGTCAAGGCATTCGTAGAGGGGGACAGACTCGAAAGTCAGCGTCACGTGGGCTTTAACAGGGCTGTGCTGTGGGGGACCTCAGCACACCAGGAGGAGCATGGAATTCAGCCTTGAATCTCAGAGGAGGGGGAGGGAAATATCCGGATGTGCTTCCAAGAGGTTAGTGCTTCAGTGGAGTCTTAAGGAACAAGCAAGAGTAAGCCAGGAAGATTCAAGGGGTATCTGTGGGACATCCCGCTGGAGATATTTTACAGGCAAGAGGGGGTTTCAGGTTCAAAATCTCTCAGTCATTTGATGAACAGAATTGAAATAGGACCAGTGCTTCTGTCCACTCACTCAGGTCCTCCTAAGGGCCATGGTGGGACCCTTACATCTGGGCAAGATTATTCCTGCTTACAAAATTATTTCCCTTCTGAGACAGACATTAGTATCCTCGTTTTCTAGGTGAAGATGATGTACGAGCTGCCTGAGTTCCCACAGCTCTGATAGGTGGGGCTCTGATTCAAATCTCATCCCCCAACTCCAGGGCCCTTCCTCTGTACCACGTGACCTCCCTCAACTGGAGCATGAGCTCTCCAAGAAGCTCCAGGCTTCTGAAACATGCCCGGAGGAAAAGAGATGCTAAACTGGGTGTGTGTGGCTGCTGGGCAGAGGAGCTGGGACAGATGGTGGAGGACAAGCCAGGAGGGCCTGGCGAGGAGGCCAGCAGTGGCAGGAGAAAGAAGGCAGGGATGGAGCCAGCATCGAAGAGGTCGGAGGGTCAACCAAAAGGCAGTAGGGCAGGGTTGTGTAGCTTTAAATCCAGTGCTCAATGAGAAGGAACTTCAGCTATAAAGACCAGACTAGCTCTGATGGTGCCGAGGCGCTGGGTGCCTTGTGCACACCGCCCCAGTGCCACACGCATCACGCGGGCGTGTGATTCCTGCTACTTGTCTTCACTTCTCAAGCTCTGCAGTGCCAACGACTGGCATGTTGTGGGCAAGTAAATATTAAATTACTTACTAAAAGGCACACAGGCCATGCTGAATTTTACCCCTGGCTAAAGAGAAGTTCGGCTTCATATATCGATTCTGCTTAACTTAACAAACATGTATCGAGGACTTCCCTGGTGGTGCAGTGGTTAAGAATCTGCCTGCCAATGCAGGGGACATGGGTTCGAGCCCTGCTCCAGGAAGATCCCATGTGCCGAGGAGCAATTAAGCCCGTGCGCCACAACTATTGAGCCTGTGTGCTGCAACTACTGAAGCCCATATGCCTAGACCCTGTGCTCCACATCAAGAGAAGCCACCACAATGAGGAGCCCGCGCACCACAATGAAGAGTAGCCCCTGCTCGCCACAACTAGAGAAAGCCTGTGTGCAGCAACAAAGGCCCAATGCAGCCAATAAATAAATAAATAAAGTTAATTAAATTAATTAATAAAAAACAAAAACAAAACAAAACAACAACAAAAAGACCCAACACGTATCGGCAGATTCTTGGTGTTGAGGGTTCAGGGGAGCAGACACACGGTCCCTGACTTCACGGAGCATCTGATTAGATCGTCTGGGTTAGGTCGTCTATATCAATTGAACAGGTTTACAAACAATGGGTTGTTGGGTGTTGCAGTTTTCCTTAAGTGATTGGAAAATAAGGAAACGTGATCTTTCATGGAAACCGAGCACACCAGGAGTAGATAACTGTCCTTGATGTGCAGCCCAACCCAAATGCAGTACCGCCAAGCTGAGAGCCAGCTAACTCCTAAGAAAGAGACACGAATAATGAAGGAGTTGGCTGACATTGGCATCAGCCTGATACTTTTAAGGGATATCTTTTTTTAAAGATCCCTTAAAAAATTGAAGAAAAAAATAGTCTTCAGGAGCCAAAGAATGAAGCCATGGCAGTGTGATTCTAGGCTGTGTTTTTGACCTTTTAGGTGGGGAATACCCTCTGAAGTTATTCTGTAGAAGGGGCTGCTCAGGTGAGGCTGCCAGGGACCCCCTGCAAGGAAAATGTTGTAACAAGATGCTTATTTCCCCTCTTTGAAGCCATGGGTGTATCTCTTGTCTTTGACTGACCACACATCCTCTCTGCAGTGAAGTGGGAGCAGCCCTCCCAGGGGCCCCTCCTGGGGACTCCCTTGTGCAGGAGGTGGTACGGGCGTGTCCCCAAGTGGGGTGCAGCGTCTGCCTTCCCGGGAGCCTCGTGAGCTGCCTCCCCCTCACACTGGCTCCAACTAGATATTTTATGACTATGCTGTGAAGGGAATGCTTTGCAAAACTCTTAGAGGTGCCAAGGAGCTGAGAAAAGCTGGTAAAGAAATGAAAGGGAGATCCAAGGGCCGCCTGCAGGGATTTGGAGGGCCGTCGTGTAGAAGGGGAAGCAGGGAAGGAACTGAGGATCCCTAGATGCTGAGGTAAGGAGAGGGCCTCAGGAGCATCTCATCCAGCTGCCTCGCTGCACCCATGAAGTTACTGGGGTGGAGGGCTTGCCTAAGAGCGATGGTTGAAGGTGATAGCCTAACTAATTTAGGCTTAACATCCTTTTAAATAGGCTGCTACCCTGCAATGAGCTGTGTACCCCATGGGACAAGGAACTCTTCCTCATCACCAAAATGTGGACAGGCCTGAATGTTACTATAGAAGGTGGACGGTTCAGTGTATGTGTCAACTTGACTGGGCCACGTCATCTTGGGTGTGTCTGTGCGGGTGCATCTGGATGAGATTAACATCTGATGGAGCAGACTGAGTACAGCAGATGGCTCTCCCCATTGTGGGTGGGCCTCGCCAATCTGTTGAAGGCCTGAATAGAGCAAAAAGATTGACCTCCCCTGAGTAAGAGAGAGTTCCTCCTGCCTCACTGCCTTCAGGCTGAGACATTGGTCTTCTCCTGCCCGGGACTGGAGTTCACACCTTTGGCTCTCCTGGTCCTTGGGCATTTGGACTCAGACTGGAATTAACCATTGGCTTTTCTAGGTTTCCAGTTCACAGGTTACAGATACTGGGACTTCTCAGCTTCCATAATCATATAAGCCAGTTCCTTCAAATAAATATTCCTCTCTACCTCTGTCTATAACTATATCTATATCTATACATATGTCTGTGTCTTCATCTATACCTGTATCTATAACTATGTCAATATCTATATCTACGTCTATACCTATATCTATGTCTATATCTATATCTATATCTTTATCTATGTGTATATCTATACCTGTATCTATACCTCTATCTATATCTATGTCTATATCTGTCCCTATATCTATACCTGTATCTACACCTATGTCTATGTCTATTTCTATACCTATATCTATGCCTCTATCTATACCTGTCTCTATACCTATGTCTATACTTCTATCTATTCCAACTGGCTCTGCTTCTCTGGAGGCCCTGACTAATACTGAAGTCCCACAGCAGCACCATCCAAGAGAAATATAGTGTGAGCGATGGATACAGTTTTAAAATTTCTAGAAGCCACATTAAAAATGAAAGAAACAGGTGAAGTTAATTTTAATAATGTATAAGATTAATTCAATACATCCAAAATAGTATCATTTCAACATGTAATCAGTATTCAGTATAAAAACCATTAATGAAATGTTTTACATTCTACAACTTTAAAACGCAATGAGTCTTTTATACTTAGAACACATCTCAATTCAGACTAATATTAAGCACTTAGTAGCCACAGCCCTACACCAGAAGAAAAGTGGGACTAGATGACAACTGCTATTTCACTCTTCTTGAAAATAAGTTTATTTCCATATATTCAACACGTATTTATCAAGAACCTACTCCATTTAGGTGAGACTAAGCTTGTCAGCAACAATGGCTAAGCTGGGATTTAAGAATGTCTTAATTGTTAGGGGGTAAAAACCCACACTGAACGGAGCTAGCTGGCATTTCTTTATCTCATTTCTTTGTTATCGATGAGGAGAAGGTAAGAATCATTAATTTACTCATTAAATGGACATAGAAACTTGCATTTGACCCAAGTTAGCTTCTCCCTCCCCCGTGTGGCACATACACCAGGCCGTGGGTCTTTCTAAGGCTCCCTGACCAGCTCCGATTGGCCCCTTTTGGACTGGGCACAATCTACACTGTTCATCCCACATTCAGAACCCCAAATGCCAGCTTACGCATTGTCAGTGAGAAGCTGGGCAGTGTAGCAGCACTGAAACAAGGACATCGGGGTGGGGAAAGCTGATCTGGAGGGTAAGCTGAGGGGCTTGGGCTCAACAATTTTGCAATTGAAGAGATGCTGAAATTTCCAGTGAGAAATATCCAGCGTGGAACGGGAAATATGGGCCAGGCATGAAGTGTCCGTCCTGGGGGCACCTTCCCCGTGGAGAAGTGAAGGTTGAAACCACGTGGCTGCATGAGGTATCGGGAGGACGGAGCAGCGAGAGAGAAGCTCAGGTGGGCCCGGGCGTACCCACAGGAACCCACACCCATTTATGGGGAGAAACAACCTTCAGTTCAACTCAACACGCCATTATGCCAGTGCTGACTGTGTGACAGTGCTTCCTGTGTGGGTGCTGTTAGATGTGGGTTCAGGGGTGTAAAAGACAGTTACAACCTCTGCTCTGACGCAACTTCTGGTCTAAACTCATTGAAAATATCAAAGATCAGGACAAGGCCAGGGTGGAAGGCAGTCCAAAGGCTGCTCATTTCAACCTTAATGTGATAGCTCAGTGGTAGCACAGCTGCAGCCTGACCCCTCTGAGGTGGACAGCAGTCCTTCCCATTCTGGGGAGGCACAAAAGCAGCAAGTCCTTTGAAAACCCCGGAGATACGGAGATACGGGGAGAGACAGCACGCCCCACGCATTACAGGCTATGGAGTTGCACGTCCTCACTCTCTGGCTCCTTCCCTCCGAGAGCTCTACATGTCCATGTCCATCTTATAGTGCGTGCCCAGGAAGGGTCTGCAAAGCTCTGACCCTGGTCTGGTCAGCGAGGAAAGGGAGATGACCGCCTGGCATTGAGTGTAGGTGCCAGGCACGCTCTCCACTGGGTGCTTTACAGACGCTAAATCAATCATCTCGCAATCAATGAGAAGTGTTAGACTCCCTCATTCTGTATGGCAGGCTTCTCTTAGCACTCCCCCAGCTCCACTTACGTAATCTTCCTTATTAGACTCACAACCGTCTTCATGGCTCTTGCCCACTTCTCTTTTTCCCTATCCTTAATCTGGGTGTTGGTTTGGAGGCACGGAAGATGAAGATTTTGCAGTTGGTTCATTGTTCCAATCTGTTGCCTTCTGATTGCCTTTATTGGGTAATCCATCCCTTTAGGTGACTTTCTTAGCTTTATAGCATCCAGGAATGTGACTATCATACTATCAACAGACTGTATCTGAGATGCTATTAAATTTTGATAGGATAGCATCCCTGTGTAACTCAATCTAGAGGGTTCTAAAGACCAGGAGCAGAAACAAAGCTGTGAATACAGAAGATAAGTTTTTCAAGTTGGTTAGCAATGGCAGAGGAAGCAGAGAATTCAAACTGTAATATTCCTGGGAAGGTGCAAAGAGTAATTTCATCAAGATGGGCAGAGCAGAAGCCACACTGCAGGGGGTAAAGCCAAGAACAGGTAGAGAAGTAGCGCAGGTCACCTGGATGCACTAGAGTTCCTTAAATCTAGCCGCAATTGAGTATAGGCTTTAGAAAGAAGCTAGTGCTTCAAGAGCTTGGAATTCTTAGAAAGAGTTTCTGCTAAATCCAAAGCGCTTCCAGGTAATAAAGGTACTGTTACTTTTCATCACCAATTTTATTCTTGTTAAAAGAAAGTCATTTACACAGTGGTTAAGAATTCGCCTGCCAATGCAGGGAATACAGGTTCGATCCCTGGTCCAGGAAGATCCCACGTGCCGTGGAGCAACTAAGCCCGTGCGCCACAACGACTGAGGCTGAGCACCACAGCTACTGAAGCCTGCGTGCCTAGAGCCCATGCTCTGCAACAAGAGAAGCCACTACAATGAGAAGCCTGTGCACTGAAACGAAGACCCAAAGCAGCCAAAAATAAATAAATAAATAAATATTAAAAAAAAAGAAGAAAAAGAAAAGAAAAGAAAGCCATTTTAAAAAGAAGGGAATGAGACCAAGGGAGCAAGGTAAGCTCTATGCCTTTTATCCTGGGTGGGTGCTCTAGAACGGGCTCTGTTCTTTGGTAAAAGAAGAGCGAGCCTTTGCAGTATCTAATTTCTGATTTGCGTGCTTGGTACTATTCAGCTTACTCCTGAGAGAAAAGCAGTGAAACAAAGAACAGGAAGTTTCACCACATGGCAGAAACTGTCAAAATGGTCGTGCCACTAAGAAATTATGTATTCACACAAACCACAGTCCTAGTCCTGCATCTCCATTTCCTTTGAAGAATGATTGGCTGGAAACACGAGACAAAGCTGAGAATAAAGGCAGAGAGGGATTCTTTCACATTTTTGGACCCTAAATACCACCCCTTAATAACAACAATGAAAATAAATAGGTTGATTATTAAAATGACGTTTTTGACTATTTCATGTACGATAGCCTCTGTGTTAAGAACTGCACATGGTTTAGCTCGTTTAATTTTCATAACACCATGAGGTCCATATTATTCTTCTCATGTTACAGATGAGGAAGTGAGGGACAGAGCTAGAAAGTGATGGAGCCCCAGATCTTCACCACAACGTTATATTGTCCGTAGTTCACCCATCACACTCTCCAAGCGTGGAGAACACACCCTCCGTAAGTATCTGGTGAATGAATGAAGAATCAGTGGATGCATGCCAAGAAAAGGGAAGCAACTAGAAATGGAATAAGCTTAGAAATAAGTCCTGTTAACCACACAAGCAAATGATATTGGTGAAATAATGAAGAAATCAGTCAAAAACCCAGCAGGAATATTATTCTGTGAATCAACATTGTAAAAGCAACTAAGACGCTAATACAAATGAAACACACCCTGTAACCAGTGATCTTTCATTATTACACCAACCTCATGTGTGTGGCGGGAGGGCCACAGGAAAAGAAGTAGTTACGTTTCACAATCAAAGGGCAGAAAGGGAAGAGTTGAAACAGTGATTATTTAAGAACTAATCTAGTGGAGTTTTCTATGAAGTTGGAAATGTTCTACGTGCACTTGTTCAACATGGTAGCCGCTAACCACATGTGTCTGAAATGTGGTTAGTGCCATGGAGGAGCTGAATTTTAATTTCACTAATTTTAATTAATTTAAATTTAAAGTGTCATGAGGCTCATTGTTATTGTAATTGTATCGGGCTGTGCAGAGATTGAGAATGCAATCATCCTTTTCCAGAATTAGGTTATCCATTTGACAATCAACCACAACAAATAGAAATGTGGTGAATCAGCTTAGCACCAAATCCAAGCCCGATCACCTTAGGATTTTCTCATTCCAGCTACACATAAATGCTCAACCCAAACCTGAGTAGAAAGGGGGAAAGCAATGATTGCAAGCTATTCAAACATCATCTGAAATCTGAAAAGGGGGGAATTAAGACCCTGAGCTGGCTTGTTGGGGAGAAGGTCCTGGGAGCCAAGTGGGGACAACCGCCTGGAAATCAGCGGGTATTAGATCATTTCACAGCAAAGAATCCACAGCTTGAAAAGAAGTGAGCTTACAAATTCAGCTCTTGGCCAGCAGGTCAGGCTGTGGAATGAGGAAAGAAGCTGTCACTCCCACTGGCTTTGAGGTAAAGACTTTCAGAAATGCAGTTTGCAAGAGGAGAATAAGAAAGCCTTCATGCTACGAAGTGTCCTCCTTACTAATCCTTGGCTGTTGAGTCAGAGTTGCCCTGTGCACCTGGGCAGCACATACACACCGTCCTGTCCTCCTGGGGCTGAAGGCAAATGGGCTGGACAGCCACTTTCAATTACCTGTGAGGCCTCCTCCTCTAGCTCTGGCCTCATGTGTCTTCTCTTTCCTCCTTCCCGTCTCTGTCTAAGGAACAGAAATGCTTCTCTCTGGCCAAGCTCCAAGTCATGTCCTGAACAAGGCTGATGCCAGGCAAGCTCATTTCCTGGGGGAGCCAACAGGGCGGTCCAGATGACTGTGTCCTCTGTGTATCAAAACTGCTGCACAAGGCGGGGCGCCGATGAAGAGGCATTTGAGGAGGCTGAAGGGCGCTGTCACTGCTGCGATCATGGATCCAGGAGTTGAGTGGGCAGCCCTGGGTCTGGTCTGTGCAGCACGCACTGCCCACAGGACATAGAGGCCCAGAGGACAGGCCTGGGAGAGAGAGAATTAGCACCTGGGTGGAAGGTATCCATTTCTCCACCAAAGTACAGGACTTGGCACGCTTCAAATGGAAAGGCACATTCTTCATGCTGGTTTAAGGCAACCGAAAATTTGACAGACGTTGGCCCACAGCTGATCCTAAAGAGAATTCTAGAGAATTCTTCAGTGGCAAACAGAAAGGTAATTCAGATCACGTTGGAGGGAGAGCAGCATCGATAATCTTCTCTAAGAAGGACTAAGGCCACTTTAGCCTCTACAGTTTCAGGAAAGTGAACTTTCCAAGTATTATACAAACCCATTTTACAGATGCAAATCCACGGTATTTGATTCCTGATTTGCAAATTCAAATCTTAGGGCTTAAGGCATTTTGTCAGAAGCGGCCAGAAGTAGGTGGTCAAAGCATGATTTCTGCGCTCAGAGCCCTTTGAGACGTCTGAGAGGAACTGTGTGATTTTGGTAGCACTGAGCCGGCATCTTTAGTCAAAATCCTTCCCAGGCAGGGGCTGCAATTGCTCTCTTCACCTTGACGCTGCCTGAAGTGCTACCAGGGGTGAAATCTTAGCATTGACTAGCTTTCCCTTGGGAGACCATCATTCTCTTCCTTCCACGTGACTCAGAACCCCCAGAGCCCACTGAGTGTAGGGGCGTCTGCATTTGGGCGGAAGAGGAGAGGCAATTTTGGAGTACATGGGCCCAGGACCTGGGGGTTAGGGGAGATGACACGGCAGCAGGGGGAAGGCCTCGGGGACAAATTTCCCTGCCCAAAAGTTTGCTGTCAGCCAGCCCTGCTGTTTAAATAGGACACTTGCTGATGCCCAAGGTCTGGACTGATGTTTCAGTTGCTCTTTTATCAGCTTCATTCTGGTGTCACCCACACACCTCGACATCCCTGACACGTCCTATAATTGAACTGACTCTCCTCCACGTCACCCCATCTGCTCCCCCTTCTCTATTCCCAGCTCAGCAAATGCTGCCCCCCGCCCACTCCATCATCCAGCCTCGAAAACCTCAGGATTACCCTCAACGTCTCCCTCATCTCCACACCTACATCACACTAGTCACCAAATCCTGGTGACTCTGCCCCCATAGTGTCTCCTGAATTTATCCCCTCCTCCACTTTCTCCTATTTGCAAAACTCTTTGCTACTGTCCGAATTCAGCTCACCATCACCTCTTGCCTTCACTAAAGCATCATGCCGACAGAGGGCTAGCTTGCTGAAAAATAAGAACTCTGATAGTGTTTTTTCCTGCTCAAAAACCTTTGCTTTCTCCCCATCACATACAGAATAAAGCCCAAGCTCCCTCAACCTAGATTTGCAGAGCCTGCCTGCTCTGTGCTGAACTGTGTTCCCCTCCCCCAACCAGATTTATATGTTGAAGTCCCAACTGCCAGTGACTCAAATGCAACTGCCTTTAGAAATAGAGCCTTTAAAGGGATGATTCGATTAAGTTAAAGTTAGGTCAGTAGGGTGACCTCATCCAATAAGACTGATGTTCTTTTAAGAAGGGGAGACCAGGACACAGACGCGCACAGAGGAAAGACCATGTGAAGACACAAGGAGAAGATGACCATCTACCAGCCAAGGAGAGAGGCCTCAGAAGAAAGCAGCCTGCTGATGACTTGATCTCAAACTTCTAGCCTCCAGCACTGTGAGAAAATATATTTCTGTTGTTTAAGCAACTGAATATTTATCATGGCTGCCCTAGCAAACCAATGCACCCCTAACTAGCCCCCAACCTGCACGTTCTGCCTGGTCTTCTAGCACCTTGCCTCACCTGCTCATATACCTTAAGCCTTGGCCTCACTGGTTCTTGCCTGATTTCCGGTCTCTGACTTTCTGTCTTTGCTGTGATGACCCCTCTGCATAAATGTCCCTCCCCCCATGCTTGCCTCTGGATACAGCTTGCATTCCACATCCTCTAAAACAATTTCATAGAGCATCCTCTCTGCCCTATACTTGCCCTGGCTACCCCAAACCCATTCTCCTCTTCACCTCTCCTCCTCAACTTTGTGGCAGAGGTGGGGTGGGAGGCAGTGAGCAGCCAACCACCTCAGTAAAAAGTGCATTTCTCAGCCTCTCTCTCCACAGGCGGTCCTGCAGTACTGGCCAGAGAGATGCTAGTGGAAGTTGTTGGGTGGCATTCAAGAAGAAAGCCCTAACGTGGGCTGTCATACAGAACAACAGAAACCTAGAGTTCTGGAGGTTACGAGTCTGAGATCAGGTGTGGGTAGGGTTGGTGTCTCCTGAGGCCTCTCTCCTTGACTTGCAGGTGGTTGGTTCTCTCTTGCCGTGTCCTCACATTGTCTTTTCTCTGTGCGATGATCTTTTGGAATTGACACCAAAAGCAAAGGCAACAGAAGCAAAAATAAACAGGTGGGACCACATCAAACTAAAAAGCTCTCCACAGGAAAGAGAACCATCCACAAAACAAAAAGGCAACCTACAGAATGGGACATACTGTTTGCAAACCACATATCTGATAAGAAGCCAGTATCCAAAATGCATAAGGAACTCATACAACCCAATAAAAAAACAAAACAAAACGAAACAACCAAAAAAACCCCACAAACACCAATAATCCAATTTAAAAATTGGCAAAGAATCTGGATAGATATATTTCTAAAGAAGTCATGTAGACATCCAGCAAGTATATGAAAACGTGCTAAACGTCACTAATTATCAGAGAAATGCAAATGAAAACCACAGTGAGATATCACTTCACACCTGTGAGAATGCCTATTATCAAAAAGATAAGAAATAATAAATTTTAGGGAGGATGTGAAAAAGGTAACCCTTATACACTGTCATTAAGAATGTAAACTGGTACAACCATTTCAGAAAACTGGATGGAAATTCCTCAGGAAATTAAAAATAGAACTAATATAGGATCCATCAGTCCCACTTCTTGGTGCGTATCCAGAGAAAACAAAATCACTATTTCAAAGAGATATCTGCACTCCCACATTCATTTCAGCATTGTTCACAAAAGGTTTGGAAACAACCTAAGTGTCTCAACAAGCGAGTGGAAAAAGAAAATGTGGCATCCACACACAATGAAATATTATTCAGCCTTTAAAAAGAAGGAAATGCTGTTGATGGCAGCAGCATGGGTGAACCTGAAAAGTATTATGCTAAATGAAATAAGCCAAACAGAGTAAGAGAAATACTGTATGATGTTACTTATACCTGGAATCTAATACCAAGTGGAATATAAAGTAACAGAGTAGAATGCCTGTGCTGGGGGCCAGGGGTTGGGAGCACCGGGGAGAGGTTGGTGAAAAGATACAAACTTTGCATTACAAGAGGAATAAGTTCTGAGGATCCAATGTGTAACATGGAGACTATAGCTACTGACTGTGTTGTATAATTGAAATTTGCTCAGAGAGTGGACATTAAGCGTTCTCACTCACAAAAAATGTTAGATATGTGAAGTGAGGGATGTATTAATTAACTAAATGGTGAGAATCCTTGCAGATTGTACACGTTAAATATATTACCATTTTATTTGTGCATTATAACTCAATAAAACTGAAAAAAAGAAGAAATCAACATTGTGCTCCATAACAGCGAGCTTAAATATAAAAAATATTTAACAAAAAGAATAAAAAAGAATAAAGAATGAAAGAAGATAAATGTGTGGCTGTTTCTTTTTGAACTTGGTTTAAACCAGAGAAAACACATCCTGTGGATAAGATACTCCTTTTTCAAGGGGTGGCCCCTGCAGTGAAGTAGCTGTGTAGGTGGCATTTACACCTGCAATTCCTGTTTTATAAGGGAAATAAATTTGCCTGTTATGTGAGAAACAGTGGGAAATGAGCAGTTTTTACTGCATGCCGAGATCTCACCTTGAAGTCACGAAGGATAATGGCTAGTAAAGCTTTGGAGTGGGAGAGACGAAGTGAGCAGCCAGCCCCATCCTGATGCACCAGGGCTGGGAAATGTCTGAGTGCCATGGAATGTCACCACACCTGCAGCGGCTTACTAAGCGTGAGGTCACAAGACAGGAGCTGCCTTCAATGAGGAAACACGAGTGAACTTGAATGGGTTCTACAGCTCATGTGAAGGGGATGTTACATGTGTAATGTGGCTCTTTTTGGCCATTTGGGGAAGGGGGAAGTGAGACCAACAACATTTCCACACGCCGCCTTGCTTCTGCCTTGAAGAAAGCCATCGTCTCAGGTTTACGACTGCCCCAAAGCCATCAGATTGTTTCTTAAACGTCAGATTTTCAAAATCTGTTTTCCAAAATCCATTTGCTCACACCACTTATATTTGACTGAATGAAAGTAACCGAGTATAACAAGAATAAATACTGTGACATTTTTCTCTAAGAATCCTAAAATACATATTGTACACTGACTGAGTTTACATGTGGATTTTCAATATTTTAAGATTCAAACGCAAAATATCTGATTTTTAATGATTATAAATGGAAGTAGCCTTGTGTGTGAAAGGCTCATTTTTCTGATTTTTCATGAGAAAATGTCTTGGAAAGAACTAAATTGGGAGAGTGTGAGGGTGGTATTGCATAGTTTTTAATTAGGTCATCTCTTCATTCATTCATACAAAGAAATATATTAAGAGCAGCACTGTTTACTATAGTCAAGACATGGAAACAACTTAAGTGCCCATCAGTGGGGGATTGGCTTAATAAGATCACACACACACACACACACACACACACACACACACACACACAGAGGAATATTACTCAGCCATAAAAAGGAATGAAATATTGTGATTTGCAGCAACATGGACAGACCTAGAACTGCTTAGTGAAATAAGTTACAGAGAGATGAGTACTACATGATACCACTTATATGTGGAATCTAAAACATAATACAAATGAATATATATACAAAACAGAAACAGACTCACAGACATAGAAAACAAACTTACTTTGTTACCAAAGGTGGGGTGGGGGGGACACATTAGGAGTATGGGGTTAACAGATACAAGACTGTACCTAAAGTAGATAAGCAACAAGGGTTTACTGTATAGCACAGGGAATTACACCCAATATCATATAATAACCTATAATGGAATATTATCTGCAAAAAAAATCACTATGCTGTACACCTGAAATGAACACAATATTGTAAATCGATGATACTTTTTAAAGAACCTGGTAGGTACTATTGTGTTATAGGAAGGATGACCAAATGCTTCAGTTTCCTAAGGACTGAGGAATTTGCAGGGACCTGAGACCTATTGGTGCTAAAACTGGGATGAGTCGACCACCCTGGTTAAAGTTGGCATGTCCGTGACAAATAAAATATGATCAAGTAGCCATGTGACGGTAGTGCCTCGGGGGAATACTGTGTCTGTTTGTCTGTAGGAGCACAAGAGAGGCTATTAATTGAACAATCCCAGGTGGTTTTTGACTTCCATTTCAAACACCCTTGAGTTTGGGGGTTTTCTTTAAAGCTGTATTCAGAACCTTTTGGATGGGACTGCATGTTGAAGTACTAATTTTTAAAACACAGCTAATATAACAGTTTGGGTCTGATTGGGAAAAAAAAACAACCCCTCAAAAAAGAGCAAGAAGAAAAGAAAAAAAAAAAACTGGTGGGCCAGGTTTTGGGGGACAGAATTTATGGGATTCAGCCTAGAATTTCACCGGTCTTAGGAGAACATCAGTACCTTCTCTGAAGTCCTGCAATGGGCAGTTCAGCCTTGATATCTCTGAAAACCAGAGTGTAAAAACCTGTTTGTCATGTCTTCAGTTACTTAAATTGCAGAAGGGCCCGGGTCTTACCTGTTTCATTCAGCACATAGTCCTGGCATCTAGATCAGCCCCTGGCACATCACAGGGAGTCAGTAAATGTAAATTAAAGAAGTAAATAAATGAGAATGAAGCCTGCAATTCATTTGTATTGCGTGCTAGGCACCTCAAACTTAATTTCTGAGAATTTAGGGTTTCTTGAAATAGCTACTCCTTACTTGCCCAGTTTGCTAACTTATTTGCATTTGTACACATGACAAGGTTTCTTTTTGTTACATCTGGCTTTCTCAGAAATATGCTGAATTGTTACTTCATCTGAAAGCGGATGCAGTCTTCAGAACAATGATGCTTATATAGTCTTAGAATGCTTTATATAGTGGGGGCTGCAAAGGAGAACCCGTTTGCTTTCTCGGACAGATAAATCTAGTTCAGGTGCCTACTTGTTCATAGAAACCACAGCAGTGTGCGTTGCAGATACAGAGCCTGCTGAGGGGGTGTGGTACGTGAAGGTGTCCCTGTACACAGATTCGGTTTGGGAGCTGAAGGGGGACAATCGTACCAGTCTGTGGGTCACAGCTGTGATGTGTGTCTCACGCCCCTTCTGTCAACTGCACCTACCCCACTTCCACCTTTCTTAACAATTCTAACTGCTCAGGGCTTTCTTGCATTCTGTCCCCTTCGGCTAAGACCACATCCTTAAGATGTGCTTGGGATGGAGTGGGGCGGGGGGAGAGTTGGAAGGGCTGCAAAAAGAGTTTCAAAGTTGTTTTTTAAAAACCTAGACTCCAGAGCCCCACCCAGACTTACAGTGCTGGTTATTCTGTTTGCCTCTCCCAGACCTCCCCCCTTTTCTGCTTGCTGTGGGCTCTGCCAGGCTGACCCTTGCTAACTGTGTCCCTGGCTCCCGGTCTGCTGTCTGGCCTCTAGTTGGGTTCAGTGAATGGGAGATCTCAGTGGGAGATGAGAGACAGGGGGGCAGGGGAGGGGCCTGCTCCTTCATCTCCCTTCCTTCTCTGTCCTCACATCTCTGCAGCACGAGCATCCTCCCCGGTGGCTGCTCTTGGTGAACAGCCCTCATCATGGACTGGGCCTCACCCTGGCTCCAGCTCACACCAGGCTTGGGTAACACATCTCTATCCTCTGCCCCTTCAGCCCTGGGGCAGTCACACCCTTCTGCTGTCACTGGTCCCTGGCTGCCTCACCACCCCTGCCCACAGCTAAGCAGCCCTCATCTCAGTTCCTTCAGTTGAACTGTCTGGGTTGAATTCTGTCTCCTGATGAGACTGTGCAGATATGCCTATGAAATCAGACTTTCTGACAGCAGGAGTCTGCTTTTTGGTTTTCTTTTTATTATTATCTTTAATTGTAGTAAAATATACCTAACATAAAATCGAACATTTTGATCATTTTTTAAGTGTACAGTTTGGTGGCATTACGTACCTTCCATGGTTGTACAACCATCACCTCCTTCCATTTCCAGAACTTTTTCATCTTCCTAAACTGAAACTCTGTCCCCATTAAACACTAACTCCCCAATCCTTCCTCCTGCAGCCCCTGGAGACCACCCTTCTACCTTCTGTCCCTATGGACGTGACTGCTCTAGAGACCTCATATAAATGGAATCATATGATATTTGTTTTTTTTATGACTGGCCCATTTCTGCAGCATAATGAACTCGAGGTTCATTCATGTTGTAGCATGTGTCAGAATTTCCCTTTTAAGGCTGAGTAATTCTCCATTGTGTGTATAGAACACATTTGGTTTAGCCGTTCCTCTGTCAGTGGACACCTGGGTTGCTTCCACTTTTTGGCTATGGTAAGTAATGCTGCCTTATATGTGAGCATGTAGCTATCTGAACCTGCTTTTTAAATAGGCCACCTAGGTCATTCTCATGCATTTTGATTTTTAAGAACCATTGCCCTTAGGAAATTAGAAAAGATCTGATATCACTATCTGTATTCCTTGGCCCCAAATTTATAAACATTAAGACATTACTTCTCCCAAGGTGTTTTATTTCTAATTATGGAATGAAACAATCTTTCTCCCAGTTAATTGTAGGCACTACAGAACAGATGGGGAGATATTTGGGGACTTCATGGGACTCTCTTCTTGCCCGGAAGTTATGTTGTCCTGAAGCCTTATCTGAGGGCAAACTCATTTTAACCTGTTGCTGATATTCAGAAAGTGTGACGTCAGAAGGGGCTAGTTGTCCTTTCAGAGCTTTCTAACACCCCCATTACTCAGACTTCTACATGCAACGTTTTCCCGTCACCTCTCTGTCTGGATCACTCATGTTTAAATTTTAATTAGATGCCATTTTCTTTAGGGAGGTTTCTTGGAGCCCAGTCCTCAAGATAAGATTCAGCAGCGTGCCCTGTGTGTTCTGCTCACTCATTACCATGTCTTATTATTTATTTACTTGCCTTTGGTCCACGCTCTACTTAAACTCTTTGAGGACGGGAGTCGTGTTCCCCCCGAGGGCAGCCCTCCTGCTGCAGCTGCCCAGGCTTCTCAGCATGGAAGTGCGGATGGGTGGCTGTGGAGGAAGCAGTGGGATGTGTGCATGGGGGGAGGCACGGGAAACCTCAGCAGGGGGGGTGCGGAAGGAGGCAAGGAAAACTAGACATATATGATTCAAATTGCGTGCGAGCACCTCTGTGTAATGTCAGATGTGGTGAGCATTTCTAGACACTATCTGAAAGTCATCAACCCTGACGCCGACTACAGAATTAGCTAAATCAGAAGAAAAAAATTGCTATTTATTTGACACTAAAATTAAAGCCATTTATTTAAGAGAACTGACCATTCTGAAATTCTATGCAGTATTGCAATAAGCATACTTGGCATTAGGTTTTCTTATGTTGTTGTAAAAGTGGAATCAATTACAGCAGGATACCATATACATGTTTATTATTCTTTTTTATTCTATTTTATTTTTGGCTACATTGGGTATGTGTTGCAGCACGTGGACGTCTCTCTAGTTGAGGCATGTGGGCTTAGTTGCCCTGCAGCATGTGGGATCTTAGTTCCCCGAGCAGGGATCAAACCCACATCCCCTGCATTGCAGTACAGATTCTTTACCACTGGACCACAGGGAAGTCTCTTGTTCATTATTCTTATTTGCTCCTGGAGCATATTTGTCTATGTGCAGCTCAGAAAAGCAGACTATGGTAAGGGCAATAGATGGGTCCCCATGATGCTATCAGGTTGTAGAAGATTCCTGGAGATACCTACCTGCATTTTAGAGAAGGGGGTATAGCTTGATGAATAAGAGTGGGAAGGGAATTTCAAGCCCAAGGGACAGTATGTGCAATCTTTAGTTACCATAGAGTAACGACACCTGGTTCTATGAGCCATAAGTGATAATCCACCGCATTACGTGTTACTTCAAACTTTTTTTTTTTTTTTGTTGCACCACATGGCATGCAGAACTTCCCCGACTAGGGATCGAACTGAAGTGGAAGCATGGAGTGTTAACACTGGACCACTAGGAAAGTCCCACAAACATCTTTCTTGCTCTCTCTCTCTTTCAGAACATTTCCTGTTGATGCTTGGGCAAGGCCAAAAACTTGGTGGATGTAGTTAAAGAATAAATTAATTTTCAATTCAAGTGTTTAAGATCACTTCAGATTTTGAAGTCATGAATCTTCTTACGTTAGGGCCTCTTTAGGGTTTTGTGGTTGAAGAGTGGGTGAGAGTTTGATGACTGGGAGGGGATGGGCCAGAGAAAGGAAGTTGAGGTGAGCTGAGGAAGGATCCTGTAGTGGTGGAGACTGACTGACTTCATTCATCACCCTACAACCCCATGTTTGGGTTGCCTAATGGGGGGTGTTAGAAGGTTGGAAGGTATCCAACCTTGTAGGATGCTCCATGACTATATGTCCTGGGAATAGTGCTATCTCTCCAGGCAGAGGAGGGAACAGAAGGATGGGAGAGGGGAGTGAAATTGACCAAGGGTTGTTTTGCCTAAATCAGCATGACCTCAGAGGAACTTGGATTAGGGTCATAGTAATTTGATGGCCTAAACTAATGCCTGTAGTTCTGGAAAGTGTCCTTCTGGGTTTAATAGGCTCCCCTTAAAGGAAATTCATTTTCTCTTCCTTAATATGACCAAGTAGATAAGAATATAATTCTTTTACTCCTCCTAAGAACTAGATAAGGTAACCAGGGAGTAGTCAGAAGACCTGATTCCTAATGCTAGCTGCGCTGCTTATCTCTGCGTCACCTGAAGCAAGTCACCAAATTTCTCTGGCGTCAGTTTCTTTATCTATGAAATATATGATTACATAAATGATCATTCAGCCCTCTAGACCTTGTAACTCAAACATTTTGTAGTTCAGTTACTGTCCATCTTCTAAGGCAATGATTCTCAACTAGGGGTGATTTTACTCCCAGGAAACAGTTGGCAAGGTCTGGAGATGTGTTTGGTCGTTAAAACTGGGGGAAGAGTTGCTATGGAATCTAGGGGGTAGAGGCCAGGGATGCTAATAAACAGTCTTCAGTGAGTAGGACAGCCCCCACAATGGAGAGCTATCCAACTCCAAGTGTCAGCAGAGCCAAGGTTGATAAACCGTGTTCAAGGGAGAAAAACTGGTACTCAGTGGCAGGTCCCATGCCATGATCTATGAAAAAGTAACATAGCATGTTAGGAAAAGCATGTTGATATGCTTTCCCCCCTATGTAGAGTACACACTATTAAAATGAACGATCATTTCTCAATAGATTTCATTTAAGATGCTGAGATAAACTCTAATTGAATGTACCATCTGGAAACATGGAACTATGAGGAGAGAGCAGTGGAGTCACTTTACATCCTCCTCCACACCCCCACTGGGTAAGTCTGAGTGTGAAATGCCTATTTACTCAATGGTTATCAGGCTGAGCATTTCAAAACACCTTTCTTTAAAGAAGCTCAGAGTGCTACATCTGGTGCGGTAACACCATGCCTCTGCACATCTTAGTGTTGTATGTTGCATTTTAAGGGAAACTGAAGTACAGATGGTATTGCTGTGGCCACATTTCAAGGGCAGTGGTGGACCTGGGATTGTGAATTGGCTCTGCCGGTTCTTGGCCCCAGGTGTAACCCATTAGCACAGGTTGTCCATTGCCAGCATTTCTATCATATGTATGTGTTCCTTATTAGCTGTGCCTCTTCAAGATAGGCTGCTACAAATCCTACTTGTGAGGTTTCAATGAGATCATGGATCAGAAATCACCTTTTGTACAGTAGATGCTCAGGGAATGTTTGCACTCTTTGAAAGGAGCATCCTGATTCTGAGTGGCAGCAGTGGGGAGATCTTGAAATTAAACGTCACCTCCATGCTACTCCCTGTCTTCAGCCTGTTTCCTAAATTGAAGCAGGTGGTCAAGGAAAGTTAAGGGAGTTTGTTCTGTCCCAACTTGGATGTGTTTCTTGTTTGGGTAATACGGGGGAGTAAGACAAGTGGCACCAAAACTGCCTTGTTTCAATGCTCCAGTGACCATGAGGACTAATTGCTAGGCTAACAAGAATGAGAATTTACTCAGACTCGCTCCATCAATGGACACATTCAATTTCTTGCAGGCACAGTTCAATTCTGTTTCTGCCTCCGGATGTGCATTCCAAAGAGACACTGTATAGGGAATGTCAGTTTGGGGAGCCCTTCCTGCAAGAGAGAGCCCACAGGCTGATTTCAGCCACTGCCATCTTTTTCTATTCACCTCCAGCCTCTCTTCTGAATCCTTCTACCTAGAGTTTTGTTTTTTCAAATTCAAAATAAGTTTACTCTAAGTAGAGTAGAGTAATTCCTGAGAGGTTAAGTGAAAATCCAGTTCTATTCTTGCCTGATAACTGAAGGAAACAAGATCTTGAAGGGAGGTTAGAAAAAAAAGAGAAGAGAAAACAACTAGCAAGGAATTTGAAAACATTTTCTTTTCCTTTATAGAGACGGACTTCAGTTTGGTTCTGGATGGACGGTCCAGCTATTCTGCTGACAGCACTTTTCCAGGTAAAGCTTTTGTTGTTGGATTGATTTCAAGAAGACCCCCTTGCCCCATGTTTCATAGAGTAAAACTGTTTCTAAAAAGCTACCTGTGGCATTGCTTGTCTTGAAGATCAACTTTTACAGGTCACTCAAATACCAATACCAACTCATTGTCCATATATACTCTTACACATAAAATCCACCATATAACCCTAATCGCCAGTTAAAATGCTAGTGTAAGCAAACACTCTTAAAGGACTTGACCTCAACAGCCTTCTTGGGTGGCAGGGAGACCAGATGGAGCTTAATCTACCTTTACCCATCACTCACACATGTCTGGACGTGTCTAGGAGATTAGTGGATTGTGGTCCACAAGGATCTACTTAAATAAGGGAGACATTGATCTACATTACTTGGGGATTGTAAATTTGGGAAATCTAACTTAAGTATTTTAAAGGGGGCAGAACGAGAATGTGATGATATTTCCAGTTAATGTGAGCTTTAATGTTTAGCTTTAGCTCCAGTTAATGTTAGGGCTCAAACAATGTTACCATTGGAAATTTCCACCTCTTTTTTAAAAAAATATTTATTTAGTTAGTTGCACCGGGTCTTAGTTGAGGTAGGTGGGCTCCTTAGTTGTGGCATGCGAACTCTTAGTTGCGACATGCATTTGAGATGTAATTCCCTGACCAAGGATCAAACCTAGGCCCCCTGCATTGGGGGCACGGAGTCTTATCCACTGCACCACCAGGGAAGTCCCAAGAATTTCCACCTCTTGACGGAGGGTTCTCTGTTGGCTTTATTGCTTGACTCCGAGTTAATGGCAAAATATTTATCAGTCACATTCACAATTCTACCAGCTTCAAGCCTAGTGGAAAGAGCTGCAAAAAGAGCTCATTTTTCATCCAGCATTTGATCAAAAGTTTTGGCTTTGAATTTCACGGGTATAGTTCTCCTCTCTATCACTCTACTCTCTTGAAACTGTTCTCAGTCATTGGACTAGGATGAACCTACATCTCTCTTTGCCTGAGATGGTCCTTGTTTGTATTTGTTGTCTGGGCATAAGTGTTAATAATGTCCTCTTGTAGCCATTCCCTAGGGTGGCTCCCAATTACGCCAGCCCCCAATTGTTCACACTCTTCTGTGGTCCCCTCCCAGACAGAGCAGGGCTGATTTTTGTGACCATTTCAGCCTTGCTCTCTTGGATCACCTGCTCTGGAGGAAGACAGATTCCCTGTTGTCAGGGCACTCACGCTGCATGGGGTGGGGGTGGGGGGGGCGGGATGTGATGAAGTCCAGAGGCCTCTGCCAACGACTCGCACTAACCTGCCCTATGAGTGAGCCACCTTGGAAGCAGATCTTGCAGCCCCAGCCAAGCCTTCAGATGACTGTAGCCCTGGCCAATATTTGACTCCCATCTCATGAGAGGTCCTGAGAGAACTGTCCAGCAAAGCCACTTCCAAATTCTAGACCCACATAAACTGTACCAGATAATAAATCTTTGTTATTATTGTAAGCCATTAAATTTTAGGGATAATGTGTTACACAGCAATAGATTTGAATACACATCCTTATTCATTCTCAAAAGTGTCCCAGCTTGGGAAATACGTGTGCACCCTACCCATGACCTCCATGTTGACAATCTTAGTCTTGAATTCTCCCTCCATCCTCATACTCGTTTTACTCCAAGTGTCAACAGTGTTTGATACAGTTGGTCACTCCCTACCCTTTGATAGGCTTTCTTCACTGAGTCTTCAGGGTACCACTCTCGCCAGCTGCTCTCGCTCAGATTCTTCTGCTGCACCCTCATTCTTTCCTTAGTTCTGGATGTTTCAGATCCAGACCTCCAGGATCCTTGAGAAGAGGTCCTCAGACACATTCTCTTATTTATGAATGCTTAGTCCCTATTTGATCGCACTCAGTCCCACTGATTTGTGTGATGAAGATGCCCAATTTTAAATCACCAGCTCAGATCTCTTCCTATATTCTAATCTCATGTGTTCAGCTGCCTAATCCAAATCTCCACTGGAGCCACTTCATAGGCATCTGGAAATCAACATGTCCATAATCAGAGTTTTGATCTTATCCCACCAGCCTGCTTCTCCCTTAGACTTTCCATCCCAAAGACAACTAATTCAAGTTACTCAGGCTACACACTTGGGGTCATCCTTAATTCTTTTCTCTCCCACCTCACATTCAATATGGCAGCAAATTCTGAGTCCAGCCATGTTCTCCAACCCCACTGCCAGTACCCCGATCCAAGTTCCCATCATCTCGCACCTGTATTATTGCAATAGCCCCCAGGTGGTCTCCCTACTTCCCCTCTTGGCTCTCCTCAGCCTGTTCGCTGCTCTCCAGCCAGAGTGTGGTGATTCTAAGACCTTAGCCAAATCATGTCACTTATCTGCTCAACCTGCCACAGTGGCTCCGAAGCTAACTCAGAAGAAAATACAAAGTCTCTCTCAAGGCCTGCAAGACCCTTTGTGATCTGCCGAGAACTGCCTAATCCCTGACCTCATTTTCTCCTCATTTACTCTGCTCCAACAGCACTGGCTTCCTTGGGGTTCCTGCTTCCTTGAGGTTGCCTGAAGCTGTCAGGTGCAATCCTACTCCTGGACCTTCGCACTTGTTGGCCCCTCTGTTTGGGATGCTTTCCCCCAAGATGTACATATGGCCACCTCCTTCACTTTATTTTGTCTCAATTCAAAGGTCACCTTGTCATAGCGGTTCTTGCTGACAACTCTATATAAAGAACTATCCCTAGCATCACTCTCTGTCTGTTCATTTTACTTTGTTTTTCCTCTTAACAATGGTCACAATCACCTGATGGAGTTGTAAGATGTTGGCCACATTGGTGTGGGAAACTTCTGAGACCTTGGGAAATGGTGCCAGTAGCTTCAGCATCCTCAGCCGATGGCAGTCTGGCATGGTCCTCCACAACCTTGACAGGCGTACTACCAGCCTTGGAGCAGTTTAATGGGCTCCATCAGAGCAGCAATGCATCTTCTGGGCACAGACAGCAGAGCAGGTTGGGTATGGCTAATGGTAGCACTCATCTCCGAGGCAAATGGGACAGGGAGAGGAGAACAGTGATTGTCCTTGGGAGCCAACAGAACTGGCACTCAGGCAGGTGGGACAAGCCCTAGGAGAACCCAGAATCCTGCACTAGGTTGTCAGGTCCACAGGGCAGGGTTCACGACTTTTCTGCTCACAGCTATATCTCCACACTACGATTGATATATACTAGTGTCTCAGTAGATACTTATTGAATTAATCAATAGCTTTTCATGAAGAGTTTGAGTGTAGTCAGAAGTCTATTAGAGAATGGAGGGGTGGAGACCCAGGAATATTATTTATAATACTGCAAATCATTGTTTACATTCTATTTTTATTCCCAGAGAGATTTAGTCAGGGACATTTAAACAGGTACTCTAGGAAGATAATTATAAAAAGTCCTTTCTATTTAAAAATCTCTCCCCTTGGACCTCTGTGGTGGTTCAGTGGTTAAGAATCTGCCTGAAAATGCAGGGGACACGGGTTCGATCCCTGGTCCGGGAAGATCCCACATGCCACGGAGTAACAAAGCCCGGGGCCACAACTACTGAGCCTGTGTGTTGCAGCTACTGAAGGCTGCGTGCCTAGAGCCCGTGCTCTGCAACAAGAGAAGCCACCGCAATGAGAAGCCTGCACACCGAAACAAAAAGAGTAGCCTCCACTCACCACAACTAGAGAAAGCCCGTATGCAGCAACGAAGATGCAACATAGAAAAAAAAATAAAAAATAAAAAAAACCCTCTCCCCTTTTGGATGCATGAGCTGTAGAATTCCAGACCTGGGTTTCTCTTCACAGCTCAGAGGCTAGGGGTTCTAGCTCATGGCTCTGATTACTCTTAGCCTTGGAATTGTGTTCTATTCCTTGTTCTGCTGTGGCCAGCCCTGGGTTTTGCTGGCAGTTGAAATAGGACTCCTCCCTTTCCTTGCTTTAAACACTGTGAAATTGCTGGTGTTTGCTGGGCAGGTAGTTGACTCATGCTGCAGGAAATCTGAGAACTGAAGATATGAACAAGTAACTAAGTCCCAAATCTCTCAAATAAAAGCCTTCCCTTGTTTCCTCCTTAACTATTCATGTCCCAAGCAGTATGTGATACATTGGGACGATAGTAATAAAAGATACCTAATTTGCTAAAAAATTTTCTTTGGCTAAATTAAAGCAAAAGGCTGAATCATGCATGATGCTTGGGAAAAAAATACAAACTGTCAGTTTAGACTCAGAAATTTTCCCCTGGTTCTGGCCTATCTGTCTAAGGCTAGATCTTATGGTGTGAGAAAGAGAAATGAAAATATAGGGAACAAGATGCTTTAAGAGATTGCCATTCAGATGCTAGATCAAAGAGATTATGATTCATTCCACTGGATTTTGAAGGCTTAGCCAAGTCTTGGTGACTTTGAGATTTGCTTGTTACCATTTAAAGCTTGGTATGGCTCGTTCCATGTAAATATTATGCAAAAAACTTGAAAATGGACACCAGACCAAAAGATGGGCTAAAAGTGGCTTGTCCCGGCTGAACTCCACCTTTGTGAGGAGAGGTTTCCAAAAAGACCACACTGAATGAACAGCAGCCCACGGGCCAGACTGTATGTGTGCCTGGGCTACATTCTGCTGCTATTTCCAGAGCTGGTTGCTATTCCAGACACTGCTTGGGTGTGACCAGGCGGCCACACTTTCCTGATTTATTTCCTACAGCTGCCTCGTTTTTGTTCTTTTCTCTCAGCTGGCTGTTTTTCGAGGTGTCATTTCTGTGCATCCCCTTTAAAGTATCTTTTGTGCCACATTTTCTGCTCAAAATTACAATACTTGTGACACTGATCGCGTGTCCTGTTGACAGCTTTCCAGATCTGTGTAATTATGAGCCAGTTTTTATCATCTCGCGTCAGAAGTGACAGGAGTCACTATTTTCTGAAGCAAAATTAGGCTGAGCATCAATAGGTAGTCAAGAAAATCCAGGGGGATCACTGCTCCAGGTTTAGTTCAGAAGACACAAGTCGGAGGCAAGGAGATCCAAACTTCGTTGACATCGAGAGGGTAGTCTCCACCCTGGCCAGCAGAAGCTTCTTGTTCTGCTGAAAGCCTGCGGCCCCACAGGAGGTCTGCTCCGCACAAAGCAGGTGAATTCCCATCTTTTGTCAACTAGTGATTTTCCAGATGACATATTTACCCCTTAGGCTGCTTGTAGTTATTGCATTCAGCTCTCTACCTTCATCAGTGTGACATAACTAAAATATTTCTAGAGGATCAAATTATTTTGAGGATGGCTGTGATAAGCCTCTCTTTAAATGAGCCTTGACTAAGCAGAGACAAAGCCTCAGGAGACATTTCAGACTAACATTTTTTTTCAAATGGGTTAACTAGAGTTGAAGAGCAATTATTTAAAGTTGAATAATAAGGAACATTCTATATAATATTTGTGTATTTTGTATTCTATAATATTCAGTATGTGATAAAGAAGTCAGAGAAAATATTAAACCAATTGCTGTGGCTCGAGCCCAGGTTGGAAAAGAACTTCCAGACACAAAGCAGTGTAGGAAAAAGTAGGTTTATTGGAAACAAGGAACAGAGAGGGTGGGAAAGACGCTGGAAAACCAGCGGGCGGACTTCCGACTTCCTGGCAGACCAGGGAGAGCCGACCCTCTCGTGGGCTCGCAGCCAACTTTTTATAACCCCAAGACAGAGAAAAGTCCTGCTAGGAGAATGGCATTAATCGATTGGTCAGTCTGCCATAAGGCAAAGGGTGTCATTAGGCGATAGGCCAGGATCCTATATGCTGACTACCTTCCCTAATATAGGGTCTTGTTATCAGCTCGCCTATGTCAGGAAATATATTCTAAGTTTGGAAACATAGCCTAAGTTAGAAAACAATGGTTGTAGGGGGTCGCGCTAATTCCAGAATTGTGTTGCTGGGCCATAAATTATCTCCAAATTGTGACTTTGATATAGGGCTCCACACCAATTAGCAACCATTCAATTAATGCAGTCTACGTGCTTAAAGAATCATTTTTCATACAACTTCTCTGCTTTTAATATTTCCTGGAGTCTCCGCAGACAGTTAGTACAAAATGACTTCAATCCAATGCATTTTCAATGAACTTCTGAGCTTTCTGCTTGTAACCTCCTCAGTCTGCTTACACATTTTCTTAAATCTCTGGTCTGTTTGCAGACGAATGCACAGTCCTATGCAAAGAACTAAGAGCACTGAGAAACTGAATGTTGCTTGCCCTGTCAGTAAACAAAAGATGTCACAGCCATCAGCGATGACAGCTACCTCCAAAGGTGAGCTTTTGAGCCCTGAGGGAACTCAGGAAGGAAAAGAATACTTGCATCTAGCAGCCATCAGGCTGCAGCCACTCCCTACGGTGAGCCCTGAGGAGACTCAGGACGTGCAAACAGGATCCTGGCCCCAGTTAGCTGAGGTGCATATCAAAGATACCAAAGGAATCATTTCAGTGAGCCCAGATTCTTGCATCTTCCCATACATGGAAAAGGGCTGAATTCTTTAACTTGAGATTTCTAGTTTTCTTTAATTAATAATAATCTTTTGACATTCAGACTGCCTGCCCTTCATTACAAAACTCTGATATATCCTGGCTCCCCGCCACCTCCTCGGAGCAGTTTTCTCAAGGTTACTTGAGATTCTACCTCCTTGGCTTGAAGTCCTAAAAATTTCTGCCAAATAAAATGTAACTCTCAACTTTTAGATTGTGCTTTTTTTCCCCCAGTTGACAGCATGCTGAGTTTAGGATTCTCTTTCTTACAAAGCCCCATCACTACTACATTCCAGAGGTGTGAAAATATCTAGCTAAAGCCATATATGTTGACATAAACTGGGTAAAAAACCACAAACTCTGCAGCAACCTGATTTTTTTTTCACTCGAAACATAATGTGGATATACAGAACTCCACTTTATATTTTTTAATGATTGCATAGCTTTCCACTGCATGTGTGTGCTGTAATTTATTTCAACAAGTCCCTATTAATTGATATTTCGATTGTTTCCTCTTTTTTGTAATTTGTAAACAATGACATTTAACATCCTGGTAAACATATCTTTGCACACTTGGACAAATATTTCTATAGGGTAAATTCCTACAAGTGGAATTTTTGGCTCAAAGGAAACATACATTAAAGCTATAATAGGTATTGCTAAAAAGTCGTTCCTTTCCACATTCTTGCCAACTCTGGGTATTAGCATATTAAATCTTTGCCAATTTAATGTGTCAAAACCATATTGTTGTTTAAATTTGCATGTATTTGATTAGTAAAGAGGCTGAATATCTTCATAGACTTACTAGCCATTTTTACTTCTTCATTTGAAAACTGCCTGCTTGTGAGCTTTGCCCATGAGTCCATTGGATTGCGCTTTTTCTCATTCAGCTATTTCAACTCTTTATGTATTATAAAAAGAAACTCTATTTTACCATATTGTTGTAACTATTTTCTTAACCACTGTGCTGCCAGGAAAGTCCGATTGTAACTATTTTCTTTTCTTTTCTTTTCTTTTCTTTCTTTTCTTTTCTTTTTTTTTTTTTTTTTTTTTGTCTGCATTGGATCTTTGTTGCTGTGCACAGGCTTTCTCTAGTTGCGGCAAGCAGTGGCTTCCCTTGTTGCAGACTACAGGCTCTAGGCATGTGGGCTTAGTAGTTGTGGCATGCGGGCTCAGTAGTTGTGGCATGCGGGCTCAGTAGTGGTGGCATGTGGGCTCAGTAGTGGTGGCTCACGGGCTCTAGAGCTCAGGCTCAGTAGTTGTGGCACACAGGCTTAAGTTGCTCCATGGCATGTGGGATCTTCCTGGACCAGGGATCGAACCCGTGTCCCTGCCTTGGCAGGAGGATTCTTAACCACTGTGCCACCAGGGAAGCCCCTGTTGTAACTATTTTCATGTTGGTCAATTATTGGTTACAGTGAAATATTTTTCTATCCAACCTTATTATCAGAGTCCCCCTCACTTGGCTTTCTGGGAAAGTCCTGTAAATTTTTGTGAGATAGTATAATAAAGACATTTATTTTAACATTATTATCAAAAAAAGGAGCAAGAACCATTGTCTAAATATAGATTAAGTGAAGAAGTATAAAGAATTTTTTTTATCAAGCATGCAAAGGCTGTGACAATGTCTGCAAGAATAAAAAACTTGCATTTTTCTAGAAGATTCTTGAAGCCTGGAAATTCTCCCAGGCCAAAAGTCTTGCACCTCTAAGGCGAGCATTTCCTCCAATCACACACCCTTCTCAACTCCAGCAGAAGTGGGTCAGATCACAGAAAAAACATGGGTCATTCAGACATACTAGCTCATCATTTATCAGTCTTGTGCCCTGATGTCCCAAAACCACTTCCTCGTCTGTACAATGCACATAAACATACCTGACTGACAGGGCTACTGCGATTATTAAACTAGGTACAACATACAGAGGAGATACTCAGTAAATATTTGTGTCCCACCCGGTCCTAGGAGTTTTGTTTTAAAAAAAAAAAAAAAACATATACCTATAGCTACTAACCTATGACATAAACATTTGAAATGTAAGATCATGAACAAGTCAAATGGAAACGTTTCGCTTTTTCTTAAAACACTCAAAAGCATACGTGTGAAGCCAAATCTAGCCTCTGACCCCAGCAACAACTTACCTCTCCAAGACAGAGCTTTGGGGGACGTAGAAAAGAATAGCTTTATTGCTTTGCCAGGCAGAAGGGGTCGCAGCAGGCTAATGCCCTCAGAACTGTGTGTCCCCACCTGGACAGGGGAGTGAGAAGTTTTATAGTCATGGTTCAAAGAGGGCGTGGTCCGCTCGTGGACACTCTTCTGCTCAGTTGGTGGTGAGATACGTGGGAGCCAGCATCACCAACCTTCTGGTACCAACTGGTCTGGGGTCTTATGAGCAGCATACAATTAACTTCTCCCACCTGGTGGGGTTTCAGTGTCTGCAGAACAGCTCAAAGATCTTGTTCTGTGTATCCCTTGAGGAGGAACCAGGACCTGCCCCAAGGCTGCACTATTGCTTCTTTTGACTGTTCCTCCCTTTGTGCCTTCCCTTTCCTAATGAGCATCTGTTTGAACCTGCTCCTTGGACCTCAGGGAAGATCATGGAGGCTGAATGAAGCCCATTTCCTGTCATCAAGAAATGGGGGGCACAGAGAGGCTTTTGTGCCCAGGAGCCCCACAGGGTCCTGCTCGGTATCAAGCATATGAAGATGTACCTGATTTTCTAGAATGAGGTTGAAACTGTGTTCTCTGTATGAGAGTTAACAACCTCTGCGCATCTTAAATATTTAATGTTTATAATAAAAATGATGTTTACTAGGGAAAGAGCATGCTGCAGGGCAAGTATTAGGGTCCACGAACAATTGCAGTGAAATAAGAGGCCAGCCATGGTCCAGGAGGTGGATCGGGGAGCTTGGGGAAGTGATAGACCCCTTGTAGATCTACTTTTGCCAGCAGGGTCTCAAGCGTTGTTAGGTAATAGTCTACTGGGCGAGGAAAACAGAGTGCCTATGTGAGAAGTCGCGCTGATGGTACGCACTCCTGACATCATGTAGTGAAAGTGACACGACCTCCGTGGTCTTCCTCCTCAAAACCCATAACCCCTGTTTAATCACGAGAAAATCATCAGACAAATCCCGATTTAATTTTACCTGATACCTGATCAGTCTTCCTCAAACTGTCAAGGTCATCAAAAACAAGCAACGTCTGAGAGATTGTCATATCCCAGAGGAACCTCAGGAGACAGGAGGACCAAATGTAATGCAAATCCTGGAACAGAAAAAGGACTAGAGGTAAAAACTAAGGAAATCCAAATAAGGTAGAGATTTTAATTAATAATAGTGTATCAATATTGATTCATTAATTGGAATTGTACTATACTAATGTAAGATGTTAATACGAGGGTGAGTCAAAAATGATCCACCCTCTGGTTACAAAAACACTTCTGTTGGCCGCACTTGTCGTATTGATCTCCGCGATGCAGCAGTGAGCGGTGGTGATAGCGCGATCTTAATTCCCTGCCCAGGAATTGAACGTGGGTAGCCTGGATGAAAACCAGGAGTCCTAGCCACCAACCCAGCAAGGGCGAGAGGCTAGAAGCTAGTTTTCCCTGGCTCTTGCCCCCCGGTGAAAAATGCATTTCTCACGGAGGCTAAAACTGTAAGAGCAGGTACAAAGCTTATTATTAGAGACATGGCGTAACAACGCGTGGGAGAGCACACAGAGAAACAGCGTGTTTAGTGAAGACAGAAGCAAGGCAGAGATGCACCCCCGGAGAGAGAGGGTGTGCACATCCCCTCCAGCGAGGAGGAGGCAGTAAAGAGGTGGTTAAGTCACCTAGAAAGGACAGTTCTTCAGGCTCTTTGTTTACCTTTGGCCAATTATCTGGTTTCTTTTTCCACACCTGACCTGTCCTAGGACCCTCCCCATCATGCGGGCGCAACTTTTTTGCGAGATGGATTTCAGCCCAGAGGCCTATGGGAAAGGCTTGCCATGACATATTACAGTGTGGTGCCTCCTCCTTGACCTCCAAGGAACCCTTTCTGTGCGTGTGTAACGTCTCCCTTGTCCCAAGGATGGGCAGCGTATGACCTCTTGATCTCTTCACAGGGTTTAGCCCCTTCCTGTCCCTGCCATAAAAGTGTCCAGCGTCTGATTCTTTACCCTATTCCTGTTGTTCTTTCTTAGGTCGAAGTGCAGATGTTGAAATATACACAGGAGTCCAGTCATACATATGTAGTCCTGGAGCCCATTTGTCTCTTGCCTCGGGAAATGTAAGCAGGGGGCTGGTAATGAATGTCCGGCCTGGAGCTCCTCGTCTCTGCCTCATGAGATGTAAACGGGAGGCCAGTTGTAAATGCCCAGCCTGGAGCCCATCTATCTCCTATCTCATTATCAGTGCTTTCCATTCAAGGCGACTGTCTCCCCAGTCACGGCTGTGCAGGTGTGAACGTGTTACATCCATTCATTTGTAACTGCGGTGCAAGCAAAAATGGATGCCCCACTCGTGATTTGCATGAAAGAAGAGCAGCGCTCAGTGGTTCGTTTTTTGTGGTCTGGGGGTGTACCTGATGCCGTTATTTATCAAAGACTTTGTGCACAGTACAGAGACAGTGTTTTGTCATGAAGAAGTGTGTATGATGGATAGAAACATTCAAGGAAGGTCACACAAGCGTTAGCCATCAAGAAGGAGCTGGACATCTGTCCACTAGAAGACGTGAAGACAGAGGTGTATTCGTGGCTCGCGGCTCAGCCTAAAATATTTTTTAATGAGGGAATACGAAAGCTTGTTGACAGATGGACAAAGTGTATTGAAAAGCAAGTAGATTATGTCAAAAAATGAGGTATTTGTTTTTTTTAAAGTTAATTAAAATAAATTCTACAGCCAGAGTGCAGATTATTTTTGACGCATCCTTGTACTAGGGGAAACTAGACATGAGGTATATGGAAATTCTCTGTACTTTCACCCCTTTTCTGTAAATCTAAGGTTGTTCTAAAATATTAAGTTTGTTTTTTTTTAAAGTCTCCTTAGATTGCCACCCATTCCACTACCACCAGCTACCCTAAAAAGCAAAAATAAAATTTCCCAATATGCCTGGAAGAACAGTATGCCTTCAAGAAGGTGAAAATCCCAGCCCCACACATCCACATTTGATTTTCCCCACAGAAGTCTCAGGCACTGGTCTTCTCTCTCTGTCTGGGTTGCTCACTGTTTCTGGTGCCCATGTGGATGAGGGACACCAGCAGCTGCTCAACAAATACTAACTGATGGAGTGATGTGGCCATTTAGTCTTCATTCAGTGAATTCTGGTCACACCAGAGTTCCTATCGTAGAATAACTGTCTTCCAGGAAGCCAGCCCAGAGACCAAGCCACAGGGGCAACACCCAGGGGCAGACTGCACATGTGCACGCAGCCAGCTCTGCTCAGGTTCACATCCACGTGGGACAGCAAATCAGTCCTGGAGACGGACGTGGAAGATTCAACAGTTCAACAAGCTTGTCTTTTAACAGTGGACACGGCAGGAAACTTTGGTGGGGTATGACACGGTCTTAAACATGACCAGTTCAGGCAGAAATCACTGATTCATTAAAAAACCCACAAACAAGCCGCAAAAGTACATCATCTCTCAGCTGGATGGTGTGCTAGGAATTTGCCAGCATTTTATTTAAATTGAGCAGCCAAATCATTTATCTGATTGAGTAATTGACTAATATAAATTTGCACATTCAAATGAAGGCACATTCCAAGCCAGCTTGGCGTGTTATCCATCTATGCACCCCAGAGTACTGTGCTGTTTGCAGAACGTGTGGAATACAGTGGAATAGCAAGTTCGTGTCTCGTGCACGTGTGTGCGAGTGTGTAAGCTGGCTAGCAGATCCATGCACGTGTTGGTGTGGTGTGTTGTTGATTACTGATAGAGCTGTGCCAGAGGAAGCAATGGGGAGAAATACCTTATAATTAGTGGTCTTTCCAAATCAATTTTAAATGAAATTGTTGCCTAGTGTTTTCTTTTATGTTGGTAATAAAAACGGAGGGGTGACGGCTGAGCACTGCCTTTCCAGGTCCTGACCATGGTCACAGAAGGCACCCAGCAGGTGTGCCCACTCCTGTTGTTAATTAAAGTATTTTCACATCCTCCAGGGTGCAATGCATTCTGGGCACTGAGCCCCAGAAAGACTGCTGTTGTCTAATGATCACACATTCAAACAAACACGGTGGGGGGGGGGCATCAGGGAACAAATGGCTGCCCCCACCTCATTACTGGCTGCGACAGTCTGTAAATGTCTCAGATGCACTGGCTCTACTTCTCATAAATAATAGATATCAGTCAGGCTCCCAGATGCTCAGTGGTCCGAGGTAAGGAGGACCCCTACCTGCTCCGCGGAGCCCTGCACGGGGTAGGGAGTGACATTTGCAGCTCAGAGCTGTCTCGATTGCATCCACTAAGTGATTCTTGCCAAAGCAGTTTTCCTCTGACTTATGACACCTCTTGGTCTGAACTGCACTGTAATTCTCATTTGTCGGCACCATTAACAAGTTTGTCGGCGTGCGAAAGATGGAGAGCTTCACGAAGACGATTTTGAATTGTCAGAGGGTGGATCTGCACTCACCAAACTCATCTTGAGGATCTCACAGCCTCAGGAAAAAAAAAAAGACACATTTTAAATATTCACCATCCTTCCAAACTGCTAAACTAAATTACATATACGTCTCCCCAATCCTTTGAATTTTAGTTGAAAGAAAGCAGGGGCAATTTTATTTCAGAGAGGTATACGGTCAAAAAAATCTCTGTAGGAACTAGATGACAAAAGAAAAAATGCCATGATTTTGACACTTTGGGTGTTTTTATTTCAGCTAGGATATCACAAATGCAACTTTATTTACATTGTGCATTACATGTACAAAGTGCTACATGTCTCTATAAACCTCATTTAATCCTCACAACAGAGAGAAGGTTATTAGTTTATTGTATAAATAACAAAAATGAGGCTCAGAGAGGTTAAAAGACAGGCTCTAGACCACACGGTATGTAGCAGAACTTGTCCTCAAATCCAGGTCTTCTGAGGTCGAGAACATTCACCATGGTAACTGGGCTTCATACTGAATGGCCATTTATGCATTTCAGCCTTTTGCTTCAGCGAACAGTGACCCTACAACTTCATTTTGTAAAGAAATCTGTCCTACACGTAAAGACTTAACTTTCCCGGACATATATTTGGTTAGTTTGGAAGCAGCCCAGCTGCTCTAAACTACAAAGTTCGTTAGCAAACATCAAATTTTGCTGAGTCACTCACTTACCCGTAGCTTGAATTGGATTAATTAGTAATAGTTGAGGTGGTCATAGTGATACTACTTTCCTTAACATATGACACATCGCATGCTGGAGATGGAGGAGACAGAGACCAGAGGAGGAGGAGAAAGAGGCCCCCGCTCCCCCTCCTGCCTTTCCCTCCCCAAACTGTAGAACTAGTTGGTGAATGTGATCATGATATCTTGTATTTGTGTGAAATTTTTGTGTGTAGTTTTTGTGTGCAAAAAGGGCTTTTCTGGTTGATGATATTATTTAAGCCTCACAAATCCCATAATCAGCAGGTAGACATTATCCCAAATTATGGATGAAGCTGAGCCACGGTTTGCACATAACAAAAAAATATTAGTCCTGGGTTTCCCTGGTGGTGCAGTGTTTGGGAGTCCACCTGCCAATGCAGGGGACCCAGGTTCGATCCCTGGTCCAGGAAGATCCCACGTGCCGTGGAGCAACTAAGCCCCTGCTCATCACAGCTAGAGAAAGCCGGCACACAGCAACGAAGACCCAACTCAGCCACGAAAAATAAACAAACAAACAAATACATAGACAGTGTTAGGGGAGGGGGTCATAGGATACCTGATCAACTTGCAGACCTTCTTCTGATTGGCTGGTGGTGAGGTAACAGAGTGACGTTTCAGGAACCTCAATCATCAGCCAGTCTGGGTTCTATGTGCTTGTTGTCAGCACGTACTCTTAGTTTCTAAAGAACAACTCAAAGATATGTGTCAGATTGTTACATACATCCCTTCAGGAGGAACTAGGAGTCCTGTGAGCTCTTTTTCTAACCAGTAGCTGCTTGAGCCTGCTCTTTGGAACTCATGGAAGGCCTTGCAGGCTCCTCTTCCTACAAGCAAGAAGCAGGGGACATTGCAGGGCGTTTGTACCCGGGAAGGTCCCGCAGGGTCTCGCTTGCTTCCAATTCCCCCCTTTTCTTTGATGCTCCTCTATCCTGAGGGGGCAGGGTCGGGACAAGAAAGGGAATAAAATTTTGCATAGAGAGGTTAATCATAAACTCAGCAGGGGAACTCAGTTTTAGGGGGACTCGGGTTCAGCTCTCACCTGGGCAAAGCAGATGCCGCGACTAGTGTACTCACCTGTCCGCAGGGCTGAGTGGCTTCAGTGCACCTGTCCTTCGCTGCCTCCCTGGCAGGGTTAACAGATAGAACATAGACCAAGTATAAATGTGTTCCGTGCTATGTATGGGATATACTTACACTAAACGATTGTTCACTGTTTATCTGAAATTTGCATTTAACTGGACTGTGTTTCTACGTTTTTATTTCCTAGACTGGGCACCCCTCCTCCGTGGGGGTCTGGGCTCTGCCTGCCCCCGGGCTACTTTGGGTGTGTGTCTACTCTTGTTACATCTCTCAAGGACGTGGGGAGCGTCAGAGGACACGGTCTCCTGGGGTCTGTCACCGGCCCTATGAGGACGAGGGGAACATCAGGCTTTAAAAGGCTTCTCAGCTCCGGGGCCACCTGCTTCCCACACCGGCGTTTTTCCTTCCCGAGGCGCCCTCCTCGGGGGAAGGCAGGGGATTGGGGCACTGGGTCTGGACTCCCATCTCCAGTTTCAGATCTTATTCTTACACATCTCAGGATGTCCTTCAGACACTCCACCGTCCACAGCAACTGCTGTTGCTGTGAAAAAAGGCCTTAACCCCTGAATATCTTTGGTTACTTCCTACACTCAAACAGTGACTACGTTCAAACAACGTTATGTAAGAAATAGTTTCAGTGTAGAGCTTAACACCTGAGTAAAATTCCCTAAGAATGAGAATAAGATAAAAGCAGAAAAGAACAGCAGAAAAAGTCAGTGACGGTCAGTAACAGCCAGTTAACAAGATGAAGGTCTAGAATTTTACAAGCGTTAATAAGAAGACATTTACACTTAGATTTTTTGTCTTTTGCACCATTTGGTAGCATTAAAAAAATTGATTTAGACCATTTCTGTTTTTGCCTGAGGTAAACAAATGTATAGCTCAAACGAAATCTGGTAAAAGTAGATTTCCTCTGACTTTTCACACTCTTTAGTATGAATTGCATCACAATTGACATCTGTTTGCAGAGTTAACAAATTTGTCTTCTATAACTCTCTTTACACAAAGCCTAAGGCTTTGCCAAGCTGAATTTGAATGGTCAGAAGGTATAGGTGCACGTACCCCCAAACCATCTTAGAGAGTTCATAGGAAAGATATCCATGTAATAATCCTAACGCCACCAAACTCAGTGTGACTGAATTCCCGGCCCAGGTCCCTTCTCAGCAGAGAGCAAGCAGGTTGGGGGAATACATCCCAAATGCCAAGATTCTGGAGTCCGGGGCTCTGTTTGGACGCAGGTTTCATCACATGCTGCTTTTGTGACCTTGAGTGTGTCGCTTCACCTGCCGGAGCTTCAGTTTCCCCATCTGTAAACTGGGGAGAAGAGAAGCAACCGGAACACCAGGGCTGTTTTGAAGATTAAATAAATTATCTTCTGTGAAGCACTTAAGAGTGTCTTACAACTAGTAACCGGTGTGTATGTGTACATAGGAACTGGTATTTAAGTATTTGTTAATTAAATAAAAGATATATACATAGATGCATGTATATATAATATATACCATGTGTATATAGTATGTACACATAGACGTATGTATATATAATATATAGCATGTGCATATAGTATGTACACATAGATTTTGTATATATAATAGGTAGCATGTGTATATAGTATGTACATATAGATGTATGTATAAAATATAGTGTGTATATGTGTGTGTGTGTATATGTATATATATAAACTTTATTTTTAAATGAAACCCAGTGTAACAAGGGAGGTTCCCACGGCATTTTGGCTCGATACTCATCTTACAAAGAAGTATCACTAAGCACTTGGTGGACACAGTCAGAGGTACAGGGAAGTAACCAGAGGGGCAAAGCGCCTGCCTAGACATGTAGCCTATACGGTTCCCGCTCTGGTAGAACGTGTGCATTTCCCACAAGCAGGGCACCGCCACCCCCGCCGCAGCCCTGCGCACACCTGGTAGGTCTCAGCCTACAGCTCAAAGTGACCCGTTGGGCAGATGCTCTTTCCAAGCACACGAACAGGTTCTGCAGCTTCTGCAAAGGGATCTGCTCCCAAAGCCAGAGGTCACAGCAGCCCCTTCAGTGCTGAAAAGCCCTGTGAATCTGACGCCTACGGGCCTGCAAGAACGTTCATCAGCCGCAGCTCGGACACCTTTCCAGAAATGTACTTTGTGCCGTCGCGTACGTGTGAGAAAGAAGCGGTCGTGAACTGCTGCTGCCGCCTGGGCTGCTCAGTGGAATGGAAAGTGTGCGTGTGTGTGTGTTTGTGTGTGTGTGCGTGGTGTGTGTGTGTGTGTGGGGTGTGTGTGGGCATATGTGATGTGTGTGTGGTGTGTGTGTATGTGGTGTGTGTGTGGTGTGTGTGTATGTGGTCTGGGATGTGCGTGTGTGGTGTGTGTGTGTGCTGTGTGTGTGGGGGGGGGTGTGTATGGGCATATGTGATGTGTGTGTGGTGAGTGTGTATGTGCGTGGTGTGTGTGGGTGTATGTAGTGTGTGTGTGGTGAGTGTGTATGTGCGTGGCGTGTGTGGGTGTATGTAGTGTGTGTGTGCTGTGTGTGTGTGCTGTGTGTATGTGTGGGGTGTGTGTGGGCATATGTGATGTGTGGGTGGTGTGTGTATGTGATGTGTGTGTGGTGTGTGTGTATATGCGTGGTGTGTGTGGGTGTATGTAGTGTGTGTGTGGTGTGTGTGTATGTGTGTGCTGTGTGTATGTGCATGGTATGTGTGGGTGTATGTGGTGTGTGTATGTAGTCTAGGACGTGTGTGTGTGGTGTGTGTGGTGGATGCATGGTGTGTATGTGCGTGTGTGTGTTTCCTTTGCACGTATTTCTGTGCTTTTCTCCTCTGCGTGCAGTTGGCCATGCCTAGCTGAGGTTTCAGTTGTCAAAGGCATGTCTCCAGTTCCTCTGAAACATGCGGTGGAATTGGGGGGCTCTGGCTGCATGCTGGGGCACCTCCACCGCATGGGCAGTGGGCTTTGACTTATTCACCAGCAAGTCGGCTGTGGTGCTACTGCCGGCTCTGAACAACGGCCGGGGCCTTGGTTAAAGAAGCACGAGGGTGATCTCACGCCAACACGCCTCAGAGCCACGGTTTTGCAGGGAGACTATGAGCCATCACCATGCTCTGACGCTTGCGAAAGCGAGGCTCCAGAACCAAGCCCTGCCTACCCAAGCGGAAGAACCAGCCGCCCGCCGTCACCCTACGTGTAGGTAGATGGCTTCCTTTGCAACTTGGAGAAAACCTCTTATCAATGATGGCAGAACGAGGCTAAAAGGGTGTCCTCTCAAATGCTTGACTGACTTCTTTAAAGAGGGCGTATGAGGACA
The DNA here is from genome assembly GCF_030028045.1 of Hippopotamus amphibius kiboko. Taxonomy (NCBI): domain Eukaryota; kingdom Metazoa; phylum Chordata; class Mammalia; order Artiodactyla; family Hippopotamidae; genus Hippopotamus; species Hippopotamus amphibius. The sequence goes on along the minus strand of NC_080196.1, from coordinate 4,218,973 downwards.
GTTTTGAATCTGTCATTGAACTAGACTGAGTGCTTACAGCATTTAAATGTCCACACAGCCCGGGTCGGGAGCTGCTCTCAGCTGGTAGACCAGTTACGCAGCACTGACCAGTCCTCACACGTCACCAGATATAAGCGGATTCTCAGGTGGCCGATGCTGTGCCCACTTTATAAAACCCTCTCCCTCTTTCTCTCCAGCCTGTGTGGACTTTGTGGACCCTCCTTTGTTGCCTAGTGGTACATGCAGAATTGCCCCTCTTGCCACGTGAGTGCAACTTCAAGGATTTGTTGTGTGGGATTTTCGCTTTCCTGTCAGGGACTTGAGCATGTTCTTTTACCGGTGGAAGTGCGTGCTGACAGCATTTGGAAAAATCCCCTGGGCTACAGCCACCTCTGCACCCATTTTCTTAGGACAGATGGTATTTTGTGACAGCTGCCAGATTTACCAAGACCTTCTGAGTTTAGCAAAAAGATTCAAGGAAAGGCAGAAAGCTTACTAGGGAGGGGGAACCCCACGGGTTTCAGTTCTCTTTTAATTTCACTGGAAATTGCCTGGGCTCATGGCCTGGGGCCCCTCCCTTGCCTCACCCACTTCTATACACATGCTCTTGGGGAAAGGGCTTTGCAAAAAGGACAATAATGGTTTTGTATAGGGAGTAATTTTGTTTCATCACCTTTACTGCACGCTTCCACTTTGGCTACCTGATTTGCTGTTCCCAAGATGAATCCTAGCAGTCTTCTACTTCTGGAAATGAATGGGCCACTTCATCTCCATTTTGGCATTTTTCTTCCAAGTGAAAAGTATTCTGAAGTATCTTGCGGTTTGCAGCCTGTCTGAAGTACTGTATTAGAGACCACAATCCTTTCTCACCCTATTTATAATTCCAGGATAATCGCAGACTGTAACCCTATTTGAGGGTCCAGGAGATCAGGAGATTGCCTCTTCTCTCTTAAGCCACATGTGAATAGACAACTGCCCTGAAGCACTTCTGAGCATATCGTGGTCAACCTAAGTCCTTTTGCAGAAGTGTGAGTGGGACCAGTCAGACGTGAATTGAGACAGAAGGAGCACAGGCAGAGGAAGGTAAACCTGGGTCTGCCATGGGATATAGGCTTGGGAACAGGAATGCCATCTGGAGTCATATGTGGACAGGTACGCACGGGAAACATAACCTTGACGGTTTTGAAGAACGGGCCAGATACTTTGTAGAATGTCCTTCAATCTGAGTTTGTTTGATGTTGCCTCACAATGAGATGCCGATTGTGCATTTTTGGCAGTGAGATCTCAAAAGTGACATGTTCTCCGTGCATCACGTTAGGAGGCATGGGATGTTGATTTGTTCCGTTACTGGACTTACCTTGATCCTCGCTGAAGGGGGTGCCCGCCAGATTTCTCCCCTTGTAAGGTTACTAGTTTTCCACTTTTATCATTTTTGAGCTGCTGCTACTGGGGGCTTGTCTATGCAGCTATTCCTTGTTTGATGACCAACAGATAATCAAGAAAGGGTCGTGCAAGGATAGTTTGCTCTGTGAGGCTCTGTTAGATCATTTCAATGAGCTGGTTGAGTAACCGTGTAAATCTTTAAATCACTTAAAGTCCTTGACTGCTTTATTAAATAGTCCTTTTTAATGCTGTGCTGGCAGCGATGAGACAAGCAAGGGGCCTAAACCCTCACTAAACAGCTCTTTATTTTTGCGAAAACTACTCTCAGCTAACTGTATATTTAGCGAATGCAGCATTTGAATCCAAATCTGGCCTCTGTACCCCGACACTGAATTATATCTCAGAGACAGTTTTGGGTGAAATAGAAAAGAACAGTTTTATAGCTTTGCCAGGCAAAGGGGGTCACAGAAGGCTCATGCCCCCAAAACTGTGTGTCCCCACCTGGAGGGGGGAGTGAGGAGTTTTAGAGTCATGGTTCAGAGAGGGCGTGGTCCGCTCCTGGACATTCTTCTGATGGGTTGGTGCTGAGGTACGTGGGAGCCAGCGTCATCCACCTTCTGGTACCAACTGGTCTGGGGTCCACATGTTTAGGGGTAGCAAATAGTTCACTTCTCCCACCTGGTGGGGTTTCAGAGTCTGCAAAACAGCTCAAAGATCTTGTTCTGTGTATCCCTTGAGGGGGAACCAGGACCTGCCCCAAGGCTGCACTATTGCTTCTTTTGACTGTTCCTCCCTTGTCTCCCCGTGCCTTCCCTTCCCTAATGAGCATCTGTTTGAACCTGCTCCTTGGACCTCAGGGAAGATCATGGAGGCTGAATGAAGCCCATTTCCTGTCATCAAGAAATGGGGGGCACAGAGAGGCTTTTGTGCCCAGGAGCCCCACAGGGTCCTGCTCAGGATCACATACATATGCAGAAATAGAAGAGAAACAGTTGTGAGAGGATGCTCCAGTAATTCAACCGATCAAAATTGCTAACATAAACTATACGCAGTTCCTTAGCTTATGGGGTCTTTTAACCATCAAGAAGGTACTAGATGGAAGTTTGCCTGGAGTGCAAGTGGATGTAGAGACACTTAAGGATTAATAGTACGTCCAGTAATAAAGTATTGCTTTTTAAATTCTCCCCGTCACCTCTGATCCTTTTAAGACACAGACCTTGTGAGGGTGAAAGAACCCATATTAATCCATCTCTCGATTCCTAAAAAACGGGCAAATGTTGTGACTAGGATGGGCAGAGCATGTGCAGTGTCAGGGCCCAGAACGTATTTCTGTTTTTGCAGTCTCCATCTAAGTCAGGGTAGACACAGAAGCAAGTGAGAAATATTATTCCTCCATTTACAGTCCTGTGTTGGAGCAGGAGGTGGAATGATGAAGTGTATCTGGCAAGCCTATTTAGCAGGCCTCCCCTGCACTGCACGCCGCAGAACATTTAGCAGTCTGCAGCAATTTTTAGCCAAGCCGGTCGTTTGAAGATGAGAAGGTAAAAGTCCAGTAAATATGAAATTCACGAATTTCGTAAACCTAACAGATGCAAATGCAAAGATTACATTGTCAGAAACATAGAGTTGTGTATTCTAAGCACAGCAATAACCAGACAAGAACAGTGATTAAGTAAACTTTGTGTTAGAAAGAAGTAAATTTTGAACCATTGTGAGGACATATTTACCTACCACCATCCAAAATGTATTTCCCTGGAATAATCTTGCAAAATCAATATAGAATTTTGATCAGTATCTTTGAAAAGATAGGCTAAGTTGTCAGTGTATAGTTCATCTCTTTACAATCTTTTCAGTGGCGGAACCATTTAAAAATTGTTATACTCACTTCTTATAATTACTGGACACAAAATGCAGCCTAAGGATTAACTAGACAGATACTCTCATACACCGGTGGTCAAAGTAAGATTTGCTACAAACGTCTTTAAATGACAATTTAGTAATATGAAACAACAGTCTCTAAAATTTTTCTATCAATGTGATGTTTCTGCTTCTTGAACTCTATTCTTTTTTTTTTTTGGGGGGCTTGCAAACAAGATTTCTTTTCTTTTTTTTTCTTTAAGAGCTTTTATTGAGATACAATTGACATACAATAAAATGCATATATTTAAAGTGTACGATTTGATTTTTTTTTCTTATTAGTAATGGCTACATGGCACTCCCAACTGAACTCTATTCCGATGAGAAAAGTAATCTCCCATTATGGTTACTGTTCAACATTATTCTGGAGGTTCTGGAAAGTGCAATAAAGCAAGAAAAAATATGGATTTTAAATTTTGGAAAAAAGGAGATAGAACTTTGAGGGGTTTTTGCAGATGATAAGGCAGCATATTTTCAAAACATAAGAAAAATCAAATAAAAAATGATTTGAACTAAGGAAAGAATTGGCTAAGTGACAACTTGTAAGAACAATATCCAAAAGTCAGTATTTTGTTCATAACCCATAATCAACTGGCCAGGTAGTGAGAATAATTTATGGTAAGAATGAAAGCTATAAAAGCCTAAATAAACCTAATAAGAAATCTTTATATAAAAAGTAAAAGCTTAATGAAGTACATAAAGAGAAAATCTGAACAAATTGAATAGTCTCTATTTGAGGGAAGACTCGATATTTTAAAGACAGCTACTGCTCTAAAATCAATATATAAACAATGTACTTTCAATCAACACAACACCAGGATATTTCATGGGAAGTGGTGAGCTGATTTAGAAATCATATGGGAGAGTAAATGGGCAAGAATAGCTGTGATAATTTTACAAGAGAAGAACAAGGATACCCGTGTGTCTCGAGCTGGGCTCTTTGAAAAAATGATAGTGATTCTTATTGCCAGATGATCTTCTCTTTGTGTAGCAAAAAAAAAAAAAAAAAAGCAAGATATGAGTAGTATTTCAAAATGCATGATTTGGAGCAACAAATAAAAATTAAACCAGATGTCAGTAAACAGGTAGAAAAACCTAAAACCAAAAACGGTAACAGTATTAACAACTGACAACAGCAACAACACCAAGAAACTAGTACTAATGGACCACAATGGTCTTTGGGCTACATCACAATTTACTAGCTTAAATTTCAAATGATCCTCAAAAAACCACACCACAAGGGAATTAAGTCAACTGAGACAAGCGGGTTCTATAATACCTAAAGTAGATTCAGAACTTGAGCGATGAAAGGGACCTCCAAAGGTCATTGCAGTCAAAAAGTCAATGAGGATGTTGAGGCCAGTGAGGGTTTGGGAGCCAAATACCCCCATTCTACTTCCAAGTTACGTAGCCCTGGGAAAGTTAATTTCTTCTCATTTGGAAAACAGGTTTTCAAGAGCACTATAGGAGAAATTTTGGCAACTATCACAGTATTTGGCCCAATTGTCCACAAAGTTAGAGCTCACTCCTAGTGATTTGAAGAAGGCCACAAGCCTTTCAGGTGTGGGTCCACCCCAACCTGGTCTTGGACTCTACCTGCAGTGTTCTTTCTCTCCACGTTCCCCTCTCTTAAAAGCTTCCTTTATTTCTTTGGCCCGGGGGTCTGGAAACATACTGTATCCAGAGAACTCAAATCAGACACCATTTCTGTTTCTTCAGAATCCAGTAGTGGCTTCTTGAAGAAACTACTACCCAGCCTGAGACGACATTCTAATTACAGTGTTGATCTAATTAAATCATTCATCATAATATCTCATCTGATTATCTGAAAAGATGGTTCTAAGATCAACAGGAGGCATTCAATAAAAGTTACATTGAGGTATAGTAAAAAGAGAACTAAAAATCTTCTGTTACCCCTTATGAGCTGTGTTACCCAGTCAGAGGTCTTTACCATTCTGAGCCTAGATTTTTCTCATCTGAAAAAATGTGGGTATGAGACCCTGTCCTCTCTGTCTTACAGAATTCTTGTCAAAGACAAATTAAATAATGCATGTAAGAGGGCTTCTGTAGACGAAAAAGGGCTCCTTAAATGTGATTTCATATTACTCATTTGTGGAAGTTCTTGGAGAAGTTAACAGCAGAAATCAAATAGCAATCATTATCGAAACTAAGTGTGTTTGCAATGTGCTTCTTTCACGTGAGCCCTCTCAGCATCTTGGGTTTATGTGATGATAAATCATAAATGTGGCACCAGATGTTTCTTGGTCCCGAGTTCTGGGAAGCATGTCAGAAGACGTCACGGATGACCAAGCAGAGGCTTCAGAGAGATCTAGTGAAGCCCTTGGTAACTAAGACTCACAGTGAAGAAGGAAGATGGTTTTAACTGTTCAATGCTTAATTTACAGGTCAGTTGATGGTTAACCCAATGTGCTTATTTGCAAAAGTCTCTGTTAAGATACAAGTCTTTCCAAATGAATATAAAAATCCTTACATGATAAATATCTAAATTTACTCCTACAAAAATAACATAAGCTTTTTCAATTCAGTTAAGATTTGTTTTATATTGTCCTCTTTCTTGAAAAGTATGGTTGAATGTAGAACAAGCTTATTTCCTTATTTGTTTGCAAAGTATAGTACCTAGTTTCCAAAGAAGAAGCAAAGTAAAGGCTGAAGGAAGAACAAAGATGACATCGTGTCCAATATTACTGAAAAAGTAAAAGAGATTTCTTTCAGTTTGTAAAACAAACAAACAATAACTTTCCTTGTGCAGAACCCTAAAGTGTTTCCTGACAGAAGGAGCTAAATTCCAAATTGATATTTAGTATCTCCCCAGCTTTATTTTAAGTTGATGCCCTCTTCATTTAGCCGTATCCAAGTGAAACTCAAATCTGCCATCTTCCCTTACTGACCCACAGAAAATAAGAAAGTAATATGTTTGCTTTTTTCTCCCGTTAGGGGTGAAAGGTTTGCTATAAAGCTCCCGAATCTTGTGCTCGGCCCTCCGTGTGTTTGTGAGATGGCTGGCAGAGGCACAGGCGCAGTCTGAGTTCATGGCACAGAATTTCATGGTTATGCTACACCACCTCGTTTATTAATTTGTCTTATTTTCATAAAAATATCATTAAATATATATGCCTTCATAAACCCATGCACGGAAGGAGGACAGTACGCAAACCACGGAGCTGACGGCTCTCCCTGCGCTGGGCAAGCAGATCAGGATGTGTCATCAGCCCATTTAGAGTCACAGGCTCTCCAAAAATTGCACAAATATATCAAATTTTTTATTCCACTTATGGATCTACCAGACAGCAGTTGACCTCAGAAGAAGAAACCCTGAAGAATGAGGAAGGTATGTATATGGCAATCCCTATATCCCAGTTTGCTATATATATCCTATATATCCTATATATATATAGGATATATATATATCCTATATAGTATATATCCTATATATACTATATATCCCGCACTACTATACGTAAAACAGATAACTAATAAGGACCCGCTGTGTACCACAGGGACCTCTACTCAGTACTCAGTAATGGCCCACATGGAAAAAGAATCTAAAAAAGAGCAGACATGGGCGTATGTATAACTGATGTACTTTGTTGTACACCTGAAACTAACGCAACATTGCACATCAACTAGACTCCAATACAAATTTTTAAAAAAAGAATGAAGAAGGTGATATCTTCACTTAATTTTTTTAAAGGCCCTTTTATGTTCTCTTCGACTTTGCATTAGCGTCTGACAGATGGGTGCTTGTCCAAGACCGGCAGATCCCAAAAGCCAGGCAAGGGGGATGTCATTTCCATATGCTTCAACACGTGAGGGAAAACAAGCACCGCTGGGTGTATGTGTGCTAGGGTAGGATTCTTATGCCCTCACATTCCTTTCTTTCCTACTTTTTCCTTTGGGGGAAGAACAGTGCATATTAACAAGATGACACCGAGGTTGTTCCATAAGGAGTGGCCAATATTAGAAAATAGAGATGGCGTTGATGTGTTTTGTGTGTTTACTTGTTCTACAGATGCTTCACTCTGAGGAATCTGAAGGACCTCAGGCCTTTTCCCTCATAGCACAGCAAGGACATGCCTTCACGTGTCCTGGCCAGAGTCACGACCAACGCTCAGAACCTTGGGGCCCCGGTGGTCTCACCTAGGATGGAGCTGGGACCCTGGGAGTGAACCAAGGAGGGAAAACACTGAGGGATGTGTGGGGAGATGGGGAGCGGAGTGAAAAGGAAGTGATACCAGAGAGAGGAAGAAGTCTTTATGGGCTGAATAGTAACTTGAAAGGAATAGCAAGAAAAAAGTTTTGCACCATTATATGAACTTTCTATATATGGAATTATCATATAGTGACTTTTTCTTTCAGGTAGTGAACTGAACTAGCACCTCATTCCAAAAACTGCATTGTTGGTGAAAAAGCTGGCTATTCGTTTCTTGAGGAAGACTTGCCTTTATTCTAATAGAACATAGGCTTCCTTCATTGGAAAAGTCTTGCTATGAAGAAGAAAAAAAAGTCAGCTGAATTGAACAGTGCAAACAGTTTGCAGACTCATAGCCAGTCCCTGGACCACATTTTGAGTATCACGGAACTAGAAAACATCTAAAGTAGTTGAACTTTAAAATAGAGAACTTGGGCTCTGAAATCGGGCAAGGCTAGATTGAAATCCTGTGAGTGCTCCTGGAAAAGTTACCTAATCTCTCACTTTATCTGATCAGTGGGAATAATCGTGTTGGTATCTGATCAATGCCTTGTGAACTTTTGAATGGAATAATCCCTATAGTATGCCTTGGCAAGTAGTCATCACTCAATAAATGTTAGCCGCCAATATTCTTTTTTTTGTTTCCTTCCTACACATTTATAAAGTGCCTTCCCTCTACCAGACCCTGTGCCAAGGACGAGGCAAACAAAGATGAATGAAATGCAGTTTTCTCTACGTTACAACCTCACAGCTTAGGTTCCTTCCACTTCTGAGATTCCAGACCAAGCGGGTGGATCACTCTTATCGCAGCATCCTCCACGCTGAGTGAGGGAGGAGGAAAGAAATGGGGATTTCAACGTCTTTGTCTGTAAGAATCAGGAAGCACCAGCTCCACTGGAGGAAGCAACAGGAAACATGTTGGCTCACGGAACCGGAGGTCCCGAGTGCCGTCAGTGTCAGTGCCGACTTAATCCTGGGGATCTGGACCCGCTTTCCCTGGCAGTCCTTTGACTCAGCCTCTCTCAGCACACTGGCTTCACCTCTAGAGTGGTGGAGAGAAAGTGAAAACCTTCCAGGTTTTGTATTCTGCATCCAACCAGGTCCAGAGAAAGACAGCAGGAGTTTTCCCAGAAAAACAAGAATGAACTTTCCCGTAACTCTTGATTTCAGTGTCCCTGATTTGAGTCACGTGCCCATTGCTGAACTAGTCACCAGCAAAGAAGATGTTACTCTCAAGCCTGGGGACCACATGAGAGGGACCCTGAAGTAGAAGACAGTACACAGGGTTCCCATTAGGTGTACAAGATAATCACAGCAAAACCTCCCAGGAACTCCTGAAGGAAAGAATAGCTGCCTAGAACTTTCTAAACCTCAGGTCTTGACAAGCTTTTAGAGATAATCTACTTAAATTTCCCAGTCTATAGAAAAGAAACTCAAGACAAAAAATAAGTTAAGTCAACTGCCCAAGGTTGTACCACCAAGGATGCCACAGCTGTGCTTTAAGTACTATTATTTCAGACCTATTGTGCTTTTAGCATTAGCCTATTTTTTCATCTTAACTAATAAAAACAAAAACAAAGCACATGATTCTGATTGTTTTTCCTTTGCTTAGGGACTCCAGCAGCTAGCGGGTGACTTAGCTTAAACGGGAGAGAAAGGTAAATGCGGTTTATGTGGTATAATTGTCTACAATATCCTTTAGTTTCCTTTGAAGATATAGAGTACCTTGCAACACTCTGGCCTTGGGTAGTTACTTTGTCCCTTATCAGTAAAATCTTAAAAGGGCATTATAGAAAAAGAACTATAGTACTTGGGGAGCAAAGCCGTATTAATTTGAGATCACTATTGTTTTGTATCATAACCTGTGTCTCATTGAACTGAGTTTTATTGTGACCTCAGTCTTTGGATTTCATTGTTTAGTTGTGCAGAATTTTTTAATTATTAGAAAGAAGTTTCTTACTTGGATCTTTTGTTTAATGTATTATTTCACTCTATTTGGAGTGCAGTCCAAGATAATGCTTATTTTAGTGATCAGCTTTACATATTAAAAGGCTTTGGGAATTCCCTGGTGGTCCAGTGGTTAGGACTCAGTGCTCTCACTGCCAGGGCCCCGGGTTTGATCCCTGGTAGGGCAACTAAGATCCCACAGGTTGCATGCCACAGCCAAAAAATATATATAATAAAACAATAAAAGCCTTATACTTAATTTTTCTAAAGATAGCCACGTACAGTTGAGTGAATTCTCCCCTCATGTCTCTGAAACAGTTTTCTGGGAGGAAGAGATTCATGAAGGGATTCTCACGGATGGTCCATTTCAGTCCAGCAACCAAACCTTGTTCTAAGTCTTTAACGTCAAATCCTTAATGTGAAAATTCAGTCACTGGTCCAGCAGACCCAGCGTTTTCATCTGGCCTGTGACCCCTCAGCCTCCTCTACTCTGTGACATGTTTAACTAGGATTTTAGTGTTACTACATAAAGATGTATGCAAAACTGGTAACACCTTTTGGATATACAGTCTCATCATCTGTTTCTCAAATCCCACCAAGAGGTTCTTGCTTTCGTAGAAAAACAACTCTGATATTTTAATAAACGGCGTTCAATAGCTTGTGCATATTTCAACCACAGACCTAAATATTCCTTTCTTACCCTCTCAGGTTTTCCCAGTGAGTACGGCACCATCTCTAAATATTTGATGAAGGCAGTAAAGTGGATTATCTCTCCACACGTCAGTGACTTGTGGGTTTACTCCCAGTTGGAAGCACTTCTGTCCTAGGAATATCAAAACCAGTGACCTTTCGGAAGTCAGTTTGTCTCTCCATCTGTCTCACAATGTAGATGTGAGAAATCCGACTGGTGCCAGGGAGATATGCTTTCTTCCTTTTAGGTGTCAATATGCTGATTCCTACATATTGAGCTTCTTTGGCCATTTTTCATGCATGCGGTCTCCGTTCACCCGAGTGTAGATCACAAGTGAAGAGTGCATATATGGATAAAGCCTATGATTTGTGATTCACCCCTCTTTTTATATGGCTTCTTATGGTGTCTTCCAATACTCTATCTCCTTACTATCCCAAATGAAACTATTTTTTATTCTACCTACGTAATGTTAATTCGGGTACAATGCTGTGACTGGAAAAAAGAATAATGTTATAGGAAAATGAGTTTTAATTTTCTGAATTGCTGCCAATTTTGTCATATGGGGAGATGGACCTATGTAGCCTGCTTTAACAACAGTCTATGCAATAATGTTGTATACTGGTCAGTAGTTAAATTAGAGGTTGAAGGGAACGGATGTATTCCTAATCACTTGCAAGATCACATCACAGATTTAAATTAAAGGGCACTTGAACCAAGTAGGTCATCAACATGAGGCTTTGTTATAAATCTTGGTTTTATGTGATTATTTTGAGCCTTGTATTTTTGAATAGGTAGATGGGAGAAGTGATGACCAGCCTATCAGTTCATATTGTCTACCTATTTTCCTTCCTGAACTTAACCCTGATTTTCGTTTATAACACACAAGATATCAATTTTATTTTGTTTCATTTAAAAAAAATAAATTCTGTTTCTTATTCAGGTTACTCCTTGTCTTATGCTCCAAAGACTGATGGTTTTCACCTTGTACACCTTAAACTTATGCAATGTTATACGTCAATTATATCTCAGTAAAACTGGAAAGGGAAAAAAAGAAAAAAAAAAAAACCTGACAGCTTATTGTTTGGATTTGAAACCTTAGTTCTATGACTTAGGTATCTCCTGGTTGCAGCCTGACCGTGCATGTCTTTCTTTTGTTTATCAGGTACTTGGGGTTTGGTTTCTGACCTGGCCACTCCCTCAGCCTCCATATCTAAGGCCAAGCTCACACCTTCCCACATTGTAACGCCTGATCCTGGTGAGACATTCCAGGCTCTAAAAGTCATCATGGAGATGGAAATTGTCTTGCTTTCTTCCCCTTGATTACAGACGCCTCAAAGCCTGAGATCCTGTCTTGCCCCAAGAATGGAATCTACCATAACCCAATGCAAATGCTGATTGAAATTTACCAGGGCACACATTGGTGGCTCAGTGACAGGACCAGCTCACAGACGTGTTTGATTTGGTCAAAAGCATGTTTTACAGAAAACTGAGTGCCTTCAGGCAGAGCATGAATTCTCAGGCTTTGGGTATGAGTTCCTGCCGCTCCAGCAGTCATAAATCACACCATGTTTCCATTACCTGCTTGTCCCTGAAGGTATTCGAGATTGAGATTGTGAAGCCTGCCTTCTCTATCCAAGTATTTGGTTAACCCTGTTCTGGTTTTGTTGTTGTTGTTGTTGCTTGTTTGTTTGTTTGTTTTAAAGAGATTTCATCCTTCCCTCATTTCTAACCTGAGGCTTTCCTGGTGCTATGACAGCATCACTGCTTACCTGTTTAATGTGACATGACTTTATTCTTGGTGATAACACAAAGGCAAATATCTGTATCATCCTGTGGATTTGAGCAGCTCTGACACACTAAAGCCTGTGAGGATGATGACGTGCTGTTTTCAACTCCAGTGAATATGTTACTGGGTTGATTTAGAGTGACGAAGGTGAGAGCAGTCCTCCATAGTGTAAATGCTCCTCTATCCTTCTAAGAATAATGCCGATTTCTTCCTCGCTCTTTGGTTATTTTGGTGTATGTATTAGCTGTGATGAGGTTTGGTTGCAAGTGATGAAAAAAAATAACAGTGTTTTAAACTGGACACCTGTTCATTTGGCTCCCACTTTAAGTGTCTAACGAGGTGGTCCGGGGCTGGAATAGGAGCCACAGGGGCTCAGGCTTTTCTCATCTGCTGCTGTGTTTACCATCTTTAAGGCCTCTGCATCGTGACTCATGAGGCTGCTTTAGCTCCAGCCATCATGTTCTCATTCCATCCAGCAAGAAGGAAAGTAGAGCAAGAAACGGCACATTCCACCTTTAAGGACTCACAAAAAATTTCACATACATCTCCATTTATTTCCTGTGGTCCAGGGTTCAGTCACCTGGCTATAACCACCTCTAAGAAAAGTTGGGAAATAGGATTCTTCAGATAAAAATTTGAGTTTCAATCACTGCAGAAGAAAGGGAAAATGGACATTAAGGGATAGCTAGGAATCTCTGTTTCAATATATATCCCAGAATCATTATTTCTATACCTTCACTTTTCGTGTCTTTTGCAACAAACACAAAAATATTTTTTCCCAGGAAAAAAATACATGTCTAAACATGTCTGAAGTCAGAGCTGAAAAGTCTTAGTTTCCAGATGTATTATTTATCTTGATAATATCTATATTTATAGTAAATAATAAATCTTTGCTATAGATTTTCTAAATACTAAAATATTTCATATTGAGTGCCTATGGTCATTTTTCTTTACCGGATTAATCTAATATCCAATGGATTTACCTGTTGAATTTTTCCATGAAAATGAGTTTAAGTGCAGCAAATAAGCAATTGAGGGAAAAGAAAAAAAAAGGATGCACCAACACGTGAGCTTCACTTAGCTTTAGTTTCCAGATGTATTATTTATCTTGATAATATCTATATTTATAGTAAATAATAAATCTTTGCTATGGATTTTCTAAATGCTAAAGTATTTCATATTGAGTGCCTGTGGCCATTTTTCTTTACTGGATTAATCTAATATTTGATGGATTTACCTGTTGAGTTTTTCCATGAAAATGAGTTTAAGTGCTGCAAATAAGCAGTTGAGAGAGAAAAAAAGAAGGATGCACCAACACGTGAGCCTCACTTAGAGAATTTAACTAGGAGCTGGCCGTGCGCTGGACAGCCCAGAGCCACATCAAGAGGGCTTTCAGAGAGCGGAAAGAAATGGGACGAATAAAAACGGTGAAGCTGCCTGCAGAAGTAGGGAGGTGGTGAAAATGTTATGTACCATCATCAGAAAGCTAGTCCAGGAACGTGAAGGAAGGACATCTCTGCTGCAAGATGTAAATCGGTGGCCCAACTGTGAAGCCAAAGCATCTGCCGGCCGGTGGTGAGAGCAGAGGATATTCCCACAAAGACTCAGGGTGGTGTCTAGGGAACACTGCTGTGGTTGCCAGGAAAACAGGTGACCTCGCTCCTGTTTGGGGCCTGCAGGACTGTGGGCTGTTGGCTTGGGTAATAGAGGACCCCATCTGCAGGGATCTCTCCCCCTTCCATCAGTAGCGGCACGGGGCTCATGGCCGCATCCATCCAACAGGAGTCTGCAGGACTCCCCTCTATCTGGAGACTCAGGAGCTTCTGCAGAGAGCATTCAGTTGTCCTTTCCCATGAGGTCAAGGGGAGATCTATGACCTAGTCCTTGATGCTGCCCAAGCAGCCCTGGCGCCTCTTCAGTGAGACAAGCCATTGCTTTTGCCCTACGAGTAGCAATGCAGCCCAAGAATTGCACTTTACTCAGGGGCAATCAAAGTGGGGGATTACAGAGTAAACAGAACATAGAAGGGGCTCCCGAGCACTTAGAACAAAAGAAAAGGGCTCTCAAAAGTCACCAGTTAAGTGCACCGAGAATATAAGCTCATATTCGCAAAATAGGAACGGAAAAAGAAAATGAAGGGATGGATGACATCAGGACGATTCACACCCTAGAGTCTCTAAAACAGAAATGAGACACTGAACGTACAGACAATGGCTGGACCATGCATTAAAATAGAGCCCTGACCCACAAGCCGCAGCAGCCTGCCCAGGAAACCAACCCCTTATCTACAGTAACCAGCCCAGGAAGCCAGCGGCTGTAAGTCAGACTTGCAGGGAGGCTGATTGCTATCTCGAGTGGCAATCCAGAAAGCCAAACGACGACTTCTGTGACCATCAGCCCCAAATGGTCAAGACTTTAAGGCGGCTTCTCTAATTTTTGTCCCCTCTTCCAGCTTGGAACTAAACAGAGAAACAGACGAGCATCCCTAACAAATCACCTAGGATGCTGTGCCTCTGGTCAGCGGTCTACAGCCTCTCATGCCAACAGCCCCCATCAGGGCTCCGCTGAAGCATCCCTTTCTTCCACTATACAGTTGTCTCACTCCTCTGTCTATCTGTGAGTCTCTGCCAAAACACAAGTGATGGTGGCTGACAACCTTGCTATGGCAAGCTCAGAATAAATGGCCTTTTCCTGTTCTCGTGTGGTTGGTCTTCATTTATCTCCACAGAAACTATGAACCCTGCAAAACTCACCTCCTCAGCTCTCAGTGCAAACTCTCCACACATAATCACCTTTATTATCATGAATTATCACCCTTATTCTCCTCTCCTGGAGAGCTTCCCTCTCTTCTCCACTCATCCATATCATGCCCTTTCTCAAAACCCTGCCATCGCCAAGACCCTACCCCGGACCAGAAGCAGCATTGCTCCACACTATTCTCACCACCGTCTGAAGGCCCCTGGCATTGCCCATCTCTGGAGGGCATTTGGGGACTTGGATTATTTGGTTCCGTGTTATTGGTTGTCTTATTCTCTGATTCGAATGTGTTTGAATGTCCTTCGTACACACTCATTAAAGGGTCTCCTACAGCAGCGCTGCTCAAAGTAGGGTCCACAGACAGCATCACAGCCCCTTGGAACTTTTGAGAAATGCACACTGATTGGCCCCTGCCCCACACCTGTCTAATCAGAGGCTCTCCGGGTGACTCTCAGGCACGCTGCAGGTCGAGAGGCACTGCCCTGCAGCTTCTGGTGCTGCTCTTAGGTCACAGGAAGTGTTCCATGAATACCTGCGGAACTGAATTGATTGCTTCCTTCCAAATGGACCAAAGCTTCACACAGAAGCACTGCCTTTTGTCTTCAAGGACGGAACAGATGCAGCTGAACACTACCTCCTTGCCCTGAGGAGACGCAGTAAAACACACCTTCAAAGGCAGCTCTTCCCCACACACCCCGCCTTCACACACTTGAAAGGCTTCAAGCAGCAGAGGCTTTTATGGTCTGCGATGAGTAAGTTAACCACTAGCAAACTTGAACTTGACAGTAGTGCTGAGGCTGCCCACCAGAAGGGAGGTGCTTACAGAAGAGAGGAGGTTAGTGACTGAGGAGAGGGCAGCCCTTACCAGAGGCTGGATAAAAAGCCAGACACTCAGGGAATGAAGTCTCGTAACCTTCGAGCTGTCACTGCCCCAGAGCGGGGGTATCTCTCAGACAAATCCAAGGTCCACTGGCCCTGGGATGCAGCCAGGAACCCAGCAGTAGTGCCATCAAGGCTAAACTGCCTCAAATGAACTCTTTCTCCCTAAACATAGCCACTTATCCAAAATCTGGACCCTGTAACTGTTGAAACCAATTGGAGAAGTCAAGGATGCGAAATTCTCTTTCAGGGGAATCTTACAGGAGGGCTGCACCGCATATGCAGCTACAGTGTCTATTAGAAGACAATCAGCTGTGAAGCCGGATCCTTGTGTGTCTCTGTTAGCTTCACTTTAAGGGAGGAAGCCCAGATGACCAGGGTTTTGGGTTTTTTGTTGGTGTTGCTGTTGTTGTTTTCTCAGAAAGCATATGAGGTTGGTAAGAAAAAGGACATCCGAAACTAGAGAAAGAGATTGTAGCACTGGACTTGTGTGTAGATCCCCGGCGACTCTCTAAACCCTCTCCTTTTTACATCACAGTGTTTTCTAAATGGTCCATGGGATGCTTTGGTAATGGGGGCAGCAAAGGGGGTCCGGGGACAGGCTGTGAGAGCCACTAGCTGGCTGTGTGAAGGGATCCAGAGACCATCTGATGCAAAATCAGAGCTGCTGCTGAGGGGATGGAAGAGGTCCCTTGGGCCCAACAGACTTCAGGTCATACCTGGCCACAGAAGCATGCTTGCTTCCAAGAGCAGATTTCATTTGCGACAGGCCTCACCTCTGCTGCACAGATTTCGTGTTCTTAAGAATCACACTAAAATCAGAGAATAGAGCCTGAGGTTCGTTATTGGTCATGCTCTATATGTTATGCCGCCAGTGTGAAAAGCGGATTAAAAAAAAAAAAGGGAAATATATTAATAGCCCAATAAATCCTTCAACTTCCTTCCAAAGGAAAAACATTAAAATTCCACACAAAGACTTGAGGCAGCCTGCATACGGGAAGGCTGGTAAATACATTAGAGCTGCCTTAAAATGGGAGCCTTATCATGCAACCATCTCATCAATTAGACATGACGGTGCAGAATAAAGAACAAAAAGTCAATTATGGGTCCCCTGGACCCCAGAGAGATTTCATAAAAAATTAACGCTGGGTAAAATAGAAACCATCTAAACTGCAGCTGGCGAACACGTGCAGTGTGCTTTGATCGCCAAGGCCCAGCAGCAAAGAGCGTTTTCCGTTATCATTTGTTAGACTGGAACGTTCTTCTGTCCAGTTGCCTGCCTGTGCTGAAAGGCATTTTCAGGTTAGAGAAGAAGAGTTGGGCTGTGAGGTTGGAGTGAAGATCGTAGTTGGCCGGTGTACACAGAATAACAGGTCCTTCTAACTGCTCTGGGTAACCAGGGCGTCCAACAGAACTAGCCAAAGAGCTTGGGAAGGAGCTCTCGGGGGTTGGGAGGGTCAGGGTTGGAGGGTCCAGGACTTGAGATGAACGTTGCTCTTTCCCTTCACTGGTGAGCTTAGGGGTTGACTGAGCCGTTGAGGAAAAAGACAGCGTCACTCTTTCTCCCCACGGAACCCCCTGCAGCACCTAATAGAGTCCCTGGCCCAGATGGAGGTCCAATAAAAACCAGTTTATTGACTGACAAGGGTGGCCTCCACCAGGTACGGGCTGGCCACCTCACTCACTGTCTCCTATTTGCCTCACTTAAAAAGCCCTGGGCAGGTGCCTATTTGCCTGTCACGGCTCCAAGGATGTGGCTGGAGACAATCGTTGTCTTCCAGGAGCAGGACAAGTCCCACTCCAGAGGGACCTTAGAACATGGAGGTTGTAAGGGAAATTTTGAGTAAGAGAGAGATGATGGCCTGGTGAGAGTGTATTTTAGCCGAGACGTTGAAATTTGATTAAAAAAAAAAACGATTTTTATTTCCAGTCCCAGGTGTGTAACTTGCCAGCCGTGTGAGCATAAGCAAGTCACTTTGTGTCTTCAAGCCTCAGTTTCCTTCCTTGTGTACAGAGATGCTGCAGAGAGCTGTTTAGAGGATGAAATAGCCATGAAAGTGCTTTGAATCGTGTGAGTTACTAGGCAACCACAAGGTATTAAGATTGCATGATAGATCATAGCTGTGATCCACAATCAATCCCAATTTAGGGAGACATAGAAGATACAATTGCCTTTTTCGATGAAAGTATTCTTAAGCCAAATGTTAAAAATCAAAATAAAATGCTTCTGATTTCTGTATCTTTCTAGGCTGTTCACCACTATGACATCCATTATATGTATACATAAATACATATCTATGCTTCATGTCTATATAAATGCATACATTTTATATATTTGTAAATATATGTACATCACAGAATTCCTACATGATAAAATAATTATATCCATATGAAAATTAAAATAAATAAATATAGGGATAATAAATTATTTATATGTTTTTTATATATAAAAAGAGAAAGAGAGAGAGAAGTTAGTACTATGGGAAATTAAGTTAGTACTCTCATGGGACTAGAGACTAAGAGGAGTCATGCCATGTTAGTCTCAAGATGATTTAATTAACTTGATTGCGTTCATCTATGACATACTTTATTTTCCTTTTCCTATAGCACTATCTCCTTCTCCAAATGAGATCTTGCCTGAAGTTTCCAAGTGTATATGTTTGAATGCAATGAAAGTGAGGAGAGAAGAGGCTGGTAGGAGCGACTCCGGCATTGCATCGATTCACCTACATTCGTGGACACCAAGTTTCTGTGCCAGTATTTCTACAGTCAGCCTCTGGAAGATGTATGGTACCCTCTACATCTGTCCTCACAGGGAAGGGCAGTTGTTAGCTAGGTGTATGGAATGGTCCCCAGGTCTGGTGGTGCAGGGCTCCCCCTCCTTCCCTCTGCATTCCCCCTGTGATTAGAACAAGTTTGATTTGAGGCACATAAAAGCCATGGGATTTAATTGGCCCAAAGAAAGTGTGAAGGAAAGAGAAACCCTGTGAATTAGAATGTAAATGGGTACTATTTGGGGTGGGGGGAAGAGGTGGACACGTTTTACTTAAATAAGGACCACTATGTGTGAAGAAAGTATTTTAGAAAGCAGAAATCATTATTTACCCTTGCAACTATTTGGTACTCCTTTTTGTGTGGCTCTCAGATTTGGAAACCAAAGTTGAAGGTTTGTTTAAGGCAAGAATGAAAACAAAACCAGCTCTCCATACGTAATTCACAGAAAATCTTTACTTCCTATTTTTTGTCAACAACCTGTATTGCTTTCATCGATCAGAGGTATTCTATTGACTTTAATTCATTAATTAATCAACACATATTTTGAACATATATTACATGCCAGATTAGGTCCACACGAAAGGTATTTGTCATGGGAGCAAAAAAGAAAGTATTTTGAAGTCTATGAAATCATTAAAACAGACTTGTTGACTAAATTCCAAAATGCTAGCTTTATATTTAATATACTTTCTGGACTGTGTGCCTTAAAGACAGATATCATTCCTTGTTCATAGCACAGTCTACCAGTAATAGGTATTAGAGAAATGTTTGTTGGGTAAATGTGTCTCAATTATTTACTGCTGTGTAACAAACTATCCCAAAGCTTAGTGGATTAAAATAACAGCCTCTTTATTTACCTTCCTTTATTTAAAAGTGTATGATTTCCGCAGAGCTCAGCAGCGTAGTCTGTCTCTGCTCCGTGTGGCATCAGCAGGAACGCCTTGACTGGGACCAGAGGATCCATTCCCCAGATGGCACTGGTGCATGGGTGGTACATTGGCAGGAACAGGTGAGGGCTGGACTCAGGACACTGGGGCAGCCGGGATCCTCTTCTCCACGCAGTCTCAGGGCCTCTGCCTCTCCACGTGGCCTCTCCATATGATCCTTCTACGTGATAGCTGGACTCCATGACTGTAGCTAGACGTTTTAATGCTGGTTTAGGGTCCTGACACCACACAGGGGAAGCTCTTAAGACCCCCTAAGACGAGGGCTGAGAACTGGCACAGTGTTACTTCCACTGCACCCCATTGGTCAAAGCCCAGATTCACTGTAGGGGGTACTAAATGAGGGTGTGACTACTGGGACATGTGGATAACTGAGGTTATCCCTGGAAACTAGCTAATTTAGGATGAATGAACGTGATCATTAAAAACCCTTCAGGTTTGAGAGAGGATGCTTTAGGACAAGTGGAAGAAAGTACTGTATATATATAAAATGATACCTTAGGAGGCTACGTACAAAATGAAAATATAGTAGAAAAATACAAGGACACATTTTAGACCAAGTGAAATTCCACTGAGTGCAATGCTACACGGTGTCACACACTGAAGCTTATAAAACATTATAGATTCTGTCCCCCACCCCAAAAAAGTTTCATTGGGCTTTATGATAGAGGATAATGGACTATATAATATATTCTGACTGTTAGAGGGCTTCTTTTTGGAGTTGATGCTAGATTATTACCGTACATAGAATACAGGAGGTAGGGTAGGCCACTCAAGATCCTTAATGTTCTGAGTCAAAATATCTGAATTTATTGAAAGTGAATCATATATATATGTATATGTACACATGCATGGATACACACATACAAAGTGTTTTTATTTAGGTTAAACGTTAGTTTGGGGGACTATTTCTGGTGGATTATGCTATACCTCCATATGGTACAGCTAGTGTTTCAGTTGCTACTTGAACAACGTCTAGTTACCAACGTGATAGGGAAAATGAAGAAGAAACACATTCACAGGAAGGACTCTGGCACAGTTGCCTGCAAACCTCACCGCAGAAATTGCCGAGCGAGTATCAGAGAAACGAGAACTTGCTCCAGTCTTCGGTTGTATCTTAGCGCCCACACACACGATTATGCAATGGCCTTTGGCTTGCTTTGGAAATTCATAGAGCTCATCCAGAAGTTCTGCTGCTGGGATGACCCTGCAGAGCATCACGTCCTCTCCAACTTCTGGCCTGACCTCACTGGAAGCTCTTCTTCAAGTGTCCAAGTTTAGTTTGTCTCTGCTCTGCTCCCTTCAGAATAGTTCTTCACGCCTGGTTCTAGTGCTTTGCCTTGTCGCCAAGAAGATGTTAGTGTGTGACATCGTCCACATCTACAACAGGGAGCAGCAGAGCCCTTGGACAAGTGACTGCCATAAACTGGGACACCGGGGGCTGGGATCCTCAGGCCTCATTAGAGGAGTTTGGTGAGATATCCAGGCAGGTCTGCCCTTTGACCTACCTGGATGTGGGCTTCCAAAGAGAGCTGGAAAAAAACAAAAAACAAAAAACAAAGAGAGCCGGAAGCCACACAAAGCCGGTCCATTCCCTTGTCATGTGTCATCTCAGATCCTTCTCTGACCCACTCCCCTGACAGCTCCCTTGTGTTGGAAGGGTTTTCATTTGCTTCCGTTAGAAAGACACCCATATACATCCTCACATACACAGTTGCAACCAGCCAGTTATAAATTGAATCCCACATAGACCAGAGTGAGTTGCAGACGTAACTCCTGAAGACCTACTGGACTGAAAACTGCAAGTGCTGATGGTGACTCCCCACACACCGAAAGACCTTAAATTATCAGCAAGTTAAATATTCACTTACCTGACAGTGAGGAAGTAAAGAGGATATCAATTTTTAGAAAAAGTTCATAAGTTGAGGTTGCTCAGTGCACACCTGCTGTTATTGGCAGTATTTAGTGTTAGCTTCGTGCTGGGGGTTGCACGCAGTGTTTTGTGTGTATCCTCTTCTTTGAGCTTCAGAACCTGTGAGGTAGACACTCTTATGATCACCACTCTGCAAGTGAGGGAACTGAGGTGCAGAGACATCCAGCAATTTGCCCAAGGTCGCACAGGCAGCAGGTGAGGAAGCCTAGATTCTAACCTCAGCTGTCATGCTACCCTTGGGGACCTGCAGAGCTCCTACTGGACTGGAGCCCACACCTGCACACAGATGTGTGCCCATTCGTATGTGCACACTCACACACACAGGTAGCTGGCGTTCTGGCAGTTTTAATGAAGCATCCCTTTATCTGGTGCCGGTTGTGGTTTTTACTTGCTGCTGTTCTTTCAATTAACACCTTTGTGAGAAACATGTGGGATTGCTGTTAGGTTTCACTTCTGTGGATCACGGTGTTTGTATGCATGGCTACGTTACCATTTTATCTGCTATTTTTTCACAGCGCTTTATTATCACCAATTACATTTTATCTTGAAAAGGAAGGTAAGTGGGAGAGGTGGATGCGGGGTCTCTAATTTGCTTCTGTGCTTGTGGAGTCTGGGCACCACCAGAGCAAGGAATGGAATTGAACAAACCAAGCAGGCTCTGCCCTGTGTCTGTGCTGGTGAAGCTCATCATAGCTTCCTCAGGGCATCTCTCTCCACTCTCACTCAATATCTTTAAGTCATCAACATTTTACAAGAAGGCATCCTCCCTTCAAACTTGGAAGGCTTCATCTGTAAGAGATCCAGTTCTAGTTGACTTTTCTCATGGTTTATAAAGTCTTTTAAAGTTTAAAAACATCTTGGAGTGTCTTTAAACAAGTCCAGTCAGAACTCTGGAGGTGCCAGGAAGCCAACGCAGGGCTGAAGCATCTGGGAGGTTCTGCAGTCCTCCTGGTGCCCCTGGACACACAAGCACATCACACACTCACACAGACAGGCACACACCCACATACATTCACAAACACCATTACACACACACACACACACACACTCATATCTGTTGTTTACTAGGTATAGAGCTTCAGTTTTGCAAGATGCAGAAGTTCTGTAGATTGGTTGCACAGCAGTGTGATATACTTGCCACCACTGAATCGTACACTGAAAAATAATTGATAGTAAATTTAATGTTACCCATATTTTGCCACAATTACAAATAACAATAATAATAAAGACAGAGGTATTCACACGAGTGAAAAGCACGCATGTGCATTAGTTCAGTCTTTCATCCCTAAGGAGGAAATAGCTTTCCTCCATTTGTCCTCCCAGAGGGCCCCACCAGGAGAAGACAGCCCTTGGGAAGGTAGATTAAGGGTGATGGCAGAGCCCTGGCCAGAGAGGACCACGCCCAGGAAAGCTGAAGCAGGAGAAACTTCTGCCCTCTGGAGCTGTCACTAGCATGGATTACATCTCTCCTAAAAGAAGACAGAAAAGAGCTGTCAGAGGACCAGTCCCTTCTCAGAACCCAGGCTCTATCATGGCAGCGGCTGAGATGGTGCTTTATAAATTCCTTCTTGAGGCTTCAAATGTCGTCAGATGTTGTGAAGGCTCCCCTGAGGCCCCGAGAGAGATGTGAACGGAGGCAGAGGGCCACTCCCTCACCAACTGCTCACAACTGAGGCTGCAACGTGATTAGAGACTTTTTGCTCAGCCTCCATCTCATCCTTTCCCCAACCCCACCTCCTTCTGGAATGGAAAGTTTTCCCCCAACTCCGAAGGCTCAAGGGTACTGGAGGGAAAAGTCTCCCCCAAGGGAGGGACTTTCATCATCCGTGTTGGGAGGTTTGGCATCTTTGAAGGCTCATTGTTTTTTATATCCACTCACCTCCCTCTGCCACGACATCTTATAACCAACAAAATCCAGATCCTGTTTCAGCTGGAAAAAACCAGCAGGGTCCAGACATGACTGAGATTTTTGTTTGTTTGGGATGTGAAGTTTTGCATGTAAATCAAATAGAGTTTGCTGGAAAAGTCATCCCCTGAGCAAATAGTCTGCTTCCTGGGTGTTGCCAAGTAGGAGAAAAGTGGTCGCTTATTTGGAGAGAAGAGCGTCCATATCATATAAATGAAAATTCGGAATCAAAGAGTCACATTAAGAGAACCTTGAATCCCGCCACCCCAGCACCTCCTGTTTACCTACAGCTCCCAAATCTTCCTTCCTTCCTTCTTTCCTTCTTTCCTTCCTTCCTTCCTTCCTTCCTTCCTTCCTTCCTTCTTTCCTTCCTTCCTTCCTGGATGCATTGGGTCTTCATTGTTGCATGCAGTCTTTCTCTAGTTGTGTGGAGCACGGGCAACTCTTCGTTGCAGTGCATAGGCTTCTCATTGTGGTGACTTCTCTTGCTGTGGAGCATGGGCTCTAGGCGCACTGGCTTCAGTAGTTGCAGCACACGGGCTCAGTAGTTGTGGCGCATGGGCTTAGTTGCTCCACACATGTGGGATCTTCCCAGACCAGGGATTGAACCTGTGTACCCTGCACTGGCAGGCGGATTCTTAACCACTGCACCACCAGGGAAGTCCCAGCTGCTGTATATTTCTGACAGGAGCCAGGATTCCTAGGTGATGTGTTCAGGCTTTCTTGCTCTGCCCCTGGAGGAGACAACAAAGTGTAAATTGCAGCTTTCTTCAAGGTTCAATCAACAGGACATTGGGATCACGGCCCCTTTGGCTGCAGAGAACTGGGAAGCCGTGCCAGGGCTCATGCACCAGAGAGGATGCAAAGCTCCCAGAGCGCCCATCCTGAGCCCGTGAGACTGGGAACTTAGGGAGCAGAACTCCACTTTCCCAGTGACCTTCCCACTGGAGTTCCCTCTTCCTCTAAGCCATCATTGTGGCCCCACAGCAATGTTGGGAAGAGAGCGGGAGGGACTGGTTGCACTGTCAAGGAAGGTCCACTGCTTGATGTGCCCGTCCCGGAACCGCTGTCACCTTGTCTCTGCTCTCATTTGCCTGGGCGGGGATGGGAGGCGTTGTGCAGAAGGGAGTCAGCCCAGCAGACCTGACCGCTCTCCCTAGAAAGGTCTCCCTGCGGGACTGGCCTGGCTCCTTCGGGACCTTGAACGTCAGGAGTCCTCCCACCGTTCCCTGACTCAGAGTCATGTCTCTCAGGGCCCACACTGTACAGTCAGGGTGGTTTGTGTTGAGCACCTGTCTCTTTCTGAGAGCCTGGAGGCTGGTCCATGGCAGGCAGAGGGGGCCTATGTGACCAGCTCCAAGCAGATCCCTGGACACCGGGTCTTTGATGTTCTCCCTGGTGACACCATTTCAGCCTTGTTGTCACAGCCCGTAGCTGGGGAGTCGAGTGTGGGCTGTGGGACTCCACCGGGTGAGGACTGTTGTGACTTTGTACCTGGCTTCCTTTGGCCTTTGCCCCCTGTGCTTTTTTCCCTTTGCTGATTTTGATTTGTACCTTTTTACTGTAATAAATCATAGCTGTGAGGATGACAGTCTGGTGGGTCCACTGTGTGATTCATTGAACCTCGGGTGGTCTTAGAACCCTTTTCCCCAACACAGGTGTAGTGGTACCATCTTTGCAGGCTGTGTTTCCCTGACTCCTTTGTCAATTGACTTTAATTGACTTCAGCAAATGGGAGAGAGAGGAGGGAGTGGGGATGAGGGAGAAAAACACAAGCTAGAGTGGTCCTTCCTCCCACAGGACCTCAGACAGTGTTCCTGGTCATGGATGGCGCTCGGGTGGTTCCAGTCTCTGCCACATAAACTGTGTGCCCTGATGACACCAAGTCCTCCCTGCTCTTGCGGGCTCACCTGCTCCTGTTTGGCACCTTGTCTCTTCCATCACTTGTGTAACCAAACTCCTGTGTTAAATTTCCTCTTTTAAAAACACCTCAAGTCATTTTTGTTTCCCTGACTGAACCCCTTAAATACCTCCACTGTGCCACCTGCATGCCTAGCAAGTGATGTTCAGAGACAAGACACTGTAGACCTGAGTCTATGCACCCAGCTGTTCCTGCAGAAGCCACAGCCTCTGGCCTGACAAGTTTCATTGTTTGGTCAGAAAACTTTGTGCTGATTTCTAAGCCACAGGACTGTGGGGAAAGGGTCTGTGACGTGAACGGGCTTCAACCACCCATGCTAGGGTGCCCTTGGACACGCTCTTGTGTGTTGGTGTCTCACCACCAAATAACCACTCAGGGAAAGCCATTTTCTGCTTAATAATGCTCCTGGGTTGGTGGTTTGGTAGCGTTAGAAGGTTAACCAATAACAATCACACAAAAATCAGTGAGTCGCAGGCCAAAAATGTCACTGGGGTGGTGGTTGTGAGGGGGCAAGCCTGTCCCAAATGCACAACACAGCCAGGAATCCCAGAGAAACCCGATTACTGTGTAACCTAATCTGGAAGGTGCCAGGCTCACCACTCTGCCCCAGACCCCACATGAGCACGGGTGTCTAGGAATCCTGGACCCTCCTGGTCCAGGGTTTTAGGGAAAATCGTGTATCTCATCTTAGACATGATGCGTTGTGAGTTATCACTGGAACATGCCAAGTGAACGTGGCTGGTGGGCAGTTGGAGAGGGGAGTCGGAGGCTCTGGAGAGACCATGACTAAAGACCTAGATGAGGATGGAAACTGAAAGCACGGGGGTTGCTGCCATTCGCAAAGGAGCCTGTGTAGCACGGGGGAAACTCCAGAGAGCTCACCTCTCAGAGGCCGAGGGGAAAGACCTTCAGGGCAAGGGCGGGCAACAGAGTTCAGTGCCTCCGAAGGTGAAGTGGATGGGACCTGAATCCTGTCCTTTGGATTTAGCACAGGCCATGGGTGACCTGGAACTATGGTTTCAGAAGAATGACGGTGGCAGAAGCTAGAAATGAAGCGGGGAGAGAAGGAGCAATAGCGGGGCATGTGGGTTGAGGAAGGGATTTTAAAAGTACGGAAGAGACTTGAAGCTGAGTCCCTGCTGATGGGAAGCAGCTGCTTTGGAGGCGGGGAGCCTGAAGGTTCAAGAGAAAGAGTGGAGAAGCGGTACAGCAAGGCCCTGAAGGAGGTGTCAGGGAACACAGGCCAGGGGGAGTGGGGACAGAGCACACTTGGCCACGGACAAGGGTGTCGGTGGGAACGTTTCTACTGTAGTTACGGGAAGAAACAGGGAAACGATGGGGAAGTTTGCAGGCAAGTTCACAGATTTCGTAGCAAAAAGTTGAGAGTACTCAAACAATGGCATCTTTTCTTTCTATTAAACTAGATTCAGTGGCAGGGTCAGAAGTACGAAGACAGTAGAGAAGGTTAGAAATAACCATGCCTGGAAATAGGAGTGTTTAGAGATAGAAAGCGTCAGAGAAAAGAAGAATATGGAAAATTTTAGAAATTTTTCTTTTCTTTTTCTTCCATTCATTTGAAAAGACACCAAAATGTTTTTCAGAAAAAAAACAGTGTTAGTTTCTAATCTTTGTAGCACTCTTAAAGGTATGTACTCCTTTTCCCTCCAGCTGGGCATCCCCCCCTCCGCAGGAAATCTTGTGGTTGGGTGGTGGTGGAGGCTCCGCGGACAGTTCTGCCCCCCAGCTTTATTTACACAAGAAGGACACGTTCCTCCCGCTTTAGCATGGTCGCAGCTGTCTGTGACCTGTCTTCGGGAGGGCAGACCCTCCCTCCCACCAAGCCGCACCAGCCAACCTCGGAATCCTGGAGGGCAAGACTGTCCCCTTGTGCAGCGAGCCCCTTTCTTCCCGACCCTCTGACCAAAGGGAAGGGGGTGGGGCCTGCCCGGCTCTGCAGGGCCCTCCAGGGGGTGCTCCCAGCCGCCAGGCAGGGAGGGGACGGCTGCACTGGAGGTAGGGCTGGTGGGGAGACGCAGGGCTGGGAAACTGGGAGGCAGGGGGCCCGGGGTGGGTGGGGGCACGCCAGAGTAACAGCAGGACGGCTGGGATAAATAGAAAGTCCTGGAGACTGCTGCTCTCTCCAGCTGTCAAGAAGGGGGAGGAGAGAACGCTTTGGGGCGGGGGAGGGAGGGGGGCACACTCAGGAAGTTATTTAAGAGCCAACTTTCTTGTCGTTTATCCTGTGTCCTTTTGAGGAAGCACCCCAGAGACGCCCAGAGCCAGCCCGCGCTGGGGCACCTCGGGAGAGGACCGCAGGTAAGCAGCCGCCCCTCCTGCCCCGCACCATCCCGCATCCCTGCGTCCGCCCCCTGCACCAGGTTTCCGGGGCAACGCCCTCAGGGGGTGCTCGGAGTGCAGGGGGCGGGAACCAGAGGCAGCCCCCCGGGTCCACGTGGGTGCTTCACCCCTAACTCCGCGTCTATGCAGCCCCACTTCTAAACGGAGCCTTTTCTCAGGTATCCCGCGAAGCTCTCCTAAAGGCGCTGCTTGCTGAAAAGGGCCACCAAAGGGGCCACGGGGGTGCTCCCCCAAAGTACAGCCCCCCCCCCCCGTCTTGAAGGGAGCAGAATATGGAGAGAGGCTGCAAAAGGTTGGAGAGAGGGGGAGGTAGGGCCAGGTAAGAACACCTGCTGGGCTGGAACTCCATCTCTGGCACCCCTCCCCCCCAACCGCAGGTGGGAGCCGAACTTGAAGACCTCCCCCACCCCAGACCTGGCAAGGAGATGGTGCTTCTGCCCATCTGCATTGGCCCAGCCTGGCCTGCACCTGGGGAGCACCTGGGGCTCCCCAGGCTCTGCTTTAATGGTTCTCTCTCCCAAAGGGCCACGGCACCGCGCGGCACCGCTTGCCCCAAACCCTCCCCTCCCCCAGCCACCCTGCAGCCTACCCCAGCCATTTCCCGCCAGAGGAAGGCTTCTTCCTGCCTTATCTGCTACCCCTTCTCCCTTTCCTCCCCCCACCCCTTAACTCACTAGAGCCTGTAAATAAGACCGCAGATATTTATGGACACCACTCAGACTTTACACTTCCAAACGCTGCTGTCTGCCTCCAAGCCCCAGCCCCTTTGGAAGTGGCTCCGTGGCCTCCAGCTGTGCTGCCTTTGCTCAACACATTGCTGGGACAGTCTAGTCCCGTGGCCTCTATAAGGGCTGCTCTTCATCTTCTGAGGGTGTGCCTGGGTTTTGAAAACAGCCAAATAACCGGGATTCCTGACTGGGTAACCCAGGTGATCAAGGGGAAGGCTTCACTGGGGCGAGGAACAAGGTCTCCCTTCATTTGGTCTGTGGGTCAACAAGCACCGACTGCACCCCAACAGGAGGCGTGGTGTTTAAACGGGTTGTTTGTCCACACAGACTCCAAATGAAGGGGAAGCAGGCTTGGAGCAAGGGCAGTGTTAGCACAGCTGGGGGAGTAAGTTTAGAGAGCCGGCTATTTATAGCCCTATTTAATATTGCAGTATGTCCCCCCCAAAACTCTCCTCTCCCTGTCCTGCTCCCTGTGGTCCTGGCTCCAAAGCAGTGCCCACCTTCTCACACCCTAGCGAGTGAGTTCACTTCTGAATCTTGTAGGGCTCAACCGTAACCCCCCCAGACCAGAAACTTGCAGGGCAAGCATCCTTCTGTTTTCTTCTCCGATGTATCCCAAGTGCCCAGACCACAACCTGCCACGTAGGGGACCCTCGACAAATATTGGCTGAGTTAACTTGCAAAAGTGAGTGCTTGAAACGATGCCACTGATCTGGACGTAGGTGTATGCGTTTATCCTTACACGCGTAGGATAGTAAACGTTTCTTTCAAAAGATTGCCTTGAGGGGTAATGAGAAAAAGACCCTGCTTTCCAAAATCTTTTACATTTTTCATTTCT